>NC_052166.1:9871381-10176998 GCF_902713615.1 Scyliorhinus canicula | reverse complement strand
TAGGAGGACGGATTTTCTTGCTATGAAGAGAGACCGCGAAGATTGACCAGGTTGAGTTCTGGGATGGCAGGACTTTCTGATGAGGAGAGTTTAATTCGGTTAAGATTATATTCATTGGAGTTTAGAAGAGTGAGAGGGATTTCATAGCAATTTATAAAATCATAACGGGATGAGACAGGATAGATTCAGAAAGAATGTTCCTGATGGTGGGGCAATCCATAACTCGGAGGTTATGGTTTGAGAATCAGGGGTAAGACTTTTGAGGTGAAGAGAGTGGCGCATTTGTGGAAATCAGTAGCACAGAAATAGTTGAGGCCAGAACGTTTTGTAATTTCTAGAAAAAAATTGATGGAACTCTCGGAGCTGAAGGGATCAAGGGATATAGGGGAAGACAGGTTCAGGGCATTGAAATTGATAGTCAGACTTAATCATAACAAATGTCGGAGCAGTCTCGCAGACCCGAAGGGCCTTCTCCTGCTTCTACTTTCTATGTATGTTTCTATGTCTGATTCTGTGTGATTTTCTATCATCATGTTGCATATGACTAAGCTGTGAATCACACGTCTTACTGCGTTGCTTCACGAACGCATCCCGTTGAGAAAACGCAGTGCCGGAATAAATGTGGAAATGAAGGTCTTTTCCCTTTCTTCGGTATCAGTTACTATAAAGTGCAACCATTCTAACTGATCATAGGGATGGGTGAATCGTTGAGTGAGTGGGTGGTGGAACAGGAGTGGTCTTGTGCTGTGGGGAAGCGTAAACATCTATGTTTAGGGTAACACCGCTATGACAGGAACAAGAAGGCGGAGTTGTAATTCTACTGGGTCGACTGATCAGGTTAGTGATGAGACACATGGCACGGTGTGTGATAGTCATTTGCGTTAAAGGGAAATCAGGTTGAAGGTTTGTTGGGTAAGTTGGTATTTTGCGCGGGCCCTGTCGATCTCCGGAGTCTTGTCTCTCCCAATTTAATTATGTGGAGGCTGGTTTAGCATACTGGGCTAAATAGACAGCAGCAAGGGTTCAATTCCCCTACCGGCCTCTCCGAACAGGCACCATAATTCTTCCAGCCGAATCCCAGGCCGGGAAGCAGCTGAGTGCGGTAATTACCAAGCTACACGGACACCAAGACCATGACATGATCCTTTGCAGTTGGAGGAACACAAGATGAGAGTCTATCAGTACATTGGGGCAGAACTGGAAAAGCGTCGCGCAGATTTAACAGGCAAAGTCAGCCTTCTACAGCAACAACATCAACTTCGGAATGTTGTCCGCAGACAGTCTCTGGTAAACATACCAATGCAGAGAGCATTATTTCACTCCCCCTGAAGAGGCAGATGGGTGAGACCAAAATAATAATAACAATCACTTATTGTCACAAGCAGGCTTCAATGAAGTTACTGTGAAAATCCCATGATTGCCAAATTTTGGCGCCTGCTCGGGCAGGTCAGTACGGGAATTAAACTCACGCTGCTGGATTTGCTTTGCTTAACAAGCCAGTGATTTAGCAGTGTGCTAAACCAGCTCCCTACGGACCACGCCAACAACAGGAGAGACAGGAATGAGGCGGGCAGAGAGGCGAAAGGAAACAACATTCACCAACTAACTGTATCATCTCGTTTTGAACGGTGTTTGCTCGAGGTGGGGAGGGTTCAAACTAATCATAGAATCATAGAATATGCAGTGCAGAAGGAGGCCATTCAGCCCATCAAGTCTGCACCGGCTCTTGGAAAGAGCACCCTACCCAAGGTCAACAACTCCACCCTATCCCCAGTAACCTCACCCAACACTAAGGAATGTAAGGGCAATTTATCATGGCTAATCCACCTAACCTGCACATCTTTGGACTGTGGGAGGAAACCGGAGCACCCAGAGGAAACCCACGCACACACGGGGAAGATGTGCAGACTCCGCACAGTAATGTGGCAGGGGGATGGGAACTGATGCAGGAAGTCAGAAGGGACTGTTTCAGACAGGGACAGAAACAAAAGGCAGTAAGGGGGAAGTGTAAGGCAGTGAAGCCATCGTCAAAAATGAAAAAGGGATACAGTACCAGGTACAGTGACTGAGGGGAGCACAGTGAATAGGCCCAGTCATACTAAAAGGAATAAAACGGGAAGTAAAAACATAAGTGGTAAGCAACGCGGCAGGTTGTTACATGAAGACATGGGTTCAACGACAAGGAAAATTAGGAGAAAGGTTAAGAGGAAATATAACATAGGAGAAGTTACTGACCGAGGTGTTAAGATTCAAAACAGAGGTATAAACGCCAACATGAATGTACATTACCTGAATGCACGTAGTATTCAGAATAAGGTAAATGAGTTGATGGCGCAAATCATCGTGAATGACTATGATTTGGTGGCCATGACTGAAACATGGATGGCCAAGACTGGGAGTTGAATATTATAGAACATAGAACATTACAGCGCAGTACGGGCACTTCGGCCCTCGATGTTGCGCCGACCTGTGAAACCATCTGAAGCCTATCGGACCTACACTATTCCATTTTCATCCATATGTCTATCCAGTGTCCACTTAAATGCCCTTAAAGTTGGCGAGTCTACTACTGTTGCAGGCAGGGCGTTCCACACCCCTACTACTCTCTGAGTAAAGAAAATGCCTCTGACATCTGTCCTATATCTACCACCCCTCAATTTAAAGCTATGTGCCCTCGTGTTGGTCATCACCATCCGAGGAAAGAGACTCTCACTGTCCAACCTATCTAACCCTCTGACTATCGTCTATGTCTCTATTAAGTCACCTCTCAGCCTTCTCCTCTCTAACGAAAACAACCTCAAGTCCCTGAGCCTTTACGCATAAGTCCTTCCCTCCATATCTAGTAAATCTCCTCTGAACCCTTTCCAAAGCTTCCACATCCTTCCTATAATGTGGTGACCAGAACTGCACGCAGTACTCCTGGAGCGGCTGCACCAGAGTTATGTACAGCTGCAGCATGACCTTGTGGCTCCGAAACTCAATGCCCCTACTGATAAAGGCTACCACACCATATGCCTTTTTAACAGCCCTATTAACTTGGGTGGCAACTTTCAGGGATTTATGTACCGGGATGCCGAGATCTCTCTGTTCATCTACGCTACCAAGAATCTTGCCATTAGCCCAGTACTCTACATTCCTGTTACTCCTTCCAAAGTGAACCACCTCACACTTTCCCGCATTAAACACCATCTGCCACCTCTCAGCCCAGCTTTGTAGCTTATCTATGTCCCTTTGTATCCTATAGCATCCTTCAGCACTATCCACAACTCAACCGAATTTCGTGTCATCTGCAAATTTACTAACCCATCCTTCTGCACCCTCTTCCAGGTCATTTATAAAAATGTCAAACAGCAGTGGCCCAAAACAGATCCTTGCGGTACACCACTAGTAACTGAACTCCAGGATGAACATTTGCCATCAACCACCCCCCTCTGTCTTCTTTCAGCTCGCCAATTACTGATCCAAACCGCTAAATCACCATCAATCACATACTTACTTATTTTCTGCAATAGTCTACCGTGGGGAACCTGATCAAACGCCTTACTGAAATCCATAAACACCACATCAACCGCTTTACCCTCCTCCACCTGTTTGGTCACCTTCTCAAAAAACTCAATAAGGTTTGTGAGCCATGACCTAACCTTCACAAAACCGTGTTGAGTATCGCTAATCAACCCTTTCTTTTCAAGATGATTATAAACCGTATCTCTTTAAACCTTTTCCAACATTTTACCCACAACCGAAGTAAGGCTCACAGGTCTATAATTACCAGGGTTGACTCTACTCCCCTCCTTGAACAAGGGGACAACATTTGCTATCCTCCAGTCTTCCGGCACTATTCCTGTCGACAAAGACGACAGCAAGATCAAGGACAAAGTCTCTGCAATCTCCTTCCTGGCTTCCCAGAGAATACTAGGGTAAATCCCATCTGGCCCAGGGGATTTATCTACTTTTACACTTTCCAAAATTGCTAACACCTCCTCGTTGTGAACCTCAATTCCATCTAGCCTGGTCAACTGAACCTGAGTATTCTCCTCGACAACATTGTCTTTCTCCAGTGTAAACACTGACGAAAAATATCCATTTAACGGTTCCCCTATCTCCTCTGATTCCACATACTACTTTCCACTACTATCCTTGATTGGCCCTAATCTTACTCTAATCATTCTTTTGTTCCTGATATAACTATCGAAAGCCTTTTGGGTTTCCTTGATCCTATCCGCAAGTGACTTTTCGTGTCCTCTCATCGCTTTTCTTAACTCTTCCTTTAGGTCCTTCCTGGCTGACTTGTAACTCTCAAGTGCCCTAACTGAGCCTTCCTGTCTCATCCTGGCATAAGCCTTCTTCTTCCTCTTGACAAGTGCTTCAACTTCCTTAGTAAACCACGGTTCCCTTGCTCGACAACTTTCTCCGTGCCTGACAGGTACATACTTATCAAGGACACTCAGTAGCTGTTCCTTGAAAAAGCTCCACATTTCTATTGTACCCATCCCCTGCAGTTTCCTTTCCCATCCTATACATCCTAAATCTTGCCGAATAGCATCATAATTGCCTTTCCCCCAGATATAATCCTTGCCTTGTGGTATATACCTATCCCTGCCCATTGCTAAAGTAAACATAACTGAATTGTTATTATCGCCAAAGTGCTCACCTACATCTGAATCTAACACCTGGCCGGGTTCATTACCCACTACCAAATCCAATGTGGCCTCGGCCCTTGTTGGCCTGTCTACATACTGTGTCAGAAAAATATTCTGCACACACTGCACAAAAACTGACCCATCTATAGTACTCGAACTATAGTATTTCCAGTCAATATTTGGAAAGTTAAAGTCCCCGATTATAACTACCCTGTTACTCTCGCTTCTGTCGAGAATTATCTTTGCAATCCTTTCCTCTACATCTCTGGAACTATTCGGAGGTCTATAGACAACTCCCAACAGGGTGACCTCTGCTCTCCTGTTCCTAACCTCGG
Organism: Scyliorhinus canicula; assembly: GCF_902713615.1. Lineage (NCBI taxonomy): Eukaryota > Metazoa > Chordata > Chondrichthyes > Carcharhiniformes > Scyliorhinidae > Scyliorhinus > Scyliorhinus canicula. The sequence goes on along the minus strand of NC_052166.1, from coordinate 10,172,023 downwards.
CCCATCCTACCTCAGTAGACGAGTCCTCAAACGTCCTTTCTACCGCCGTAATACTTTCCTTGATTAACAATGCCCCCCCCCCCCTTTTACCATCTTCTCTGTTCTTACAGAAACATCTAAATCCTGGAACCTGCAACAACCATTCCTGTCGCTGCTCTACCCATGTATCCAAAATCGCCACAACATCGAAATCCCAGGTACCAACCCATGCTGCAAGCTCACCCACCTTATTCCGGATGCTCCTGGCATTGAAGTAGATACACTTCAAACCAGCGTCTTGCTTGCCGGTGCCCTCTTTCGAACTTTTAACCGTATCCCTGACCTCACTACTCTCAACATCCTGTACACTGGGACTACAATTCAGGTTCCCATCCCCCGAGGGGGATATCCGAGGGTATCAACCTATTCGGAAGGACTGAGTGGATGGTAAAGGGGGTGGTGGAGCTCTGTTATTTAAGGATATCATCAGGGTAAGAATAAAGGATGACATCGATGCTATGGACGATAAGATTGAATCCATTTGGGTGCAAATCAGGAAAAGTAAGGCGTTAAAGTCACTGATAGGAGTAGTCTTTAGGCCACCAAATAGTAACATTATGGTGGGGTAGGCAATAAACAAAGAAATAACTGATGCACGGAGAAATGTTATCATGGAGGATTTTAATCTACATGTCGATTGATTTCACCAGGTCGGTCAAGGCTGCCTTGAGGAGCAGTTTATAGAATGTATCCGAGATACTTTCATAGAACAGTATGTAATGGGACCTACGAGGGAACAAGCGGTCCGAGATCTGGTCCTGTGTAATGAGACATGATTGATTAATGATCTCATAGTTCACTTGTGTTTTGGGCTTGAACAAAGGAGATTACAATGGGATGAGAGAAGAACTAGCTAAGGTAGACTTGGAGCAAAGAGTTTATGGTGATACAGTTGAGGAACAGTGGTGAACCTTTCAAGTGATTTTTCACGGTGCTCAGCAAAGGTTCATACCAACAAAAAAGAAGGACAGCAGGAATAAGGATATCTACGGAAATAAGGGAGAGTATCAGATTGAAGGAAAAAGCATATAAAGTGGCAAAGGTTAGTGGGAGACTAGAGGACTGGGAAATCTTTAGGGAGCAACAGAAAACTACTAAAAAGGCTATAAAGAAGAGTAAGATAGATTATGAGAGTAAATTTGGTCAGAATATAAAAACAGATGGGAAAAGTTTCTACAAATATATAAAACAAAAAAGAGTGGCTAAGGTAAATATTTGTCCTTGTGAGGATGAGAAGGGAGATTTAATAATGGGAGATGAGGAAAGGGCTGAGGAACTGAACAGGTTTTTTGGGACGGTGTTCACAGTGGAACACACAAATAACATGCCAGTGAGAGATAGAAATGAGGCTATGAGGCTATGGCAAGGACCTTGAGATGATTATTATCGCTAAGGAGGTAGTGATGGATAAGCTAATGGGGATAAACGTAGCCGTCTTCTGGCCCTGATGGAATGCATGCCAGAGTGCTTAAAGAGATGGCTAGGCAAATTGCAAATGCACTAGCGATAGTTTACCCAAATTCACCAGACTCTGGGGTAGTACCGGCGGACTGGAGCTTAGCAAACGTGACACATCTGTTTAAAAAAGAAGGTAGGCAGAAAGCGGGTAATTATATGCCAGTGAGCTGGCATATATGCTTCGGTAGTAGGGAAGATGCTGGAATCGAACATCAAGGAAGAAATAGCGAGGCACCTGGATGGAAATTGTCGCATTGGGCAGACGCAGCATGGGTTCATTAAGGGAAGGTCGTGCCTAACTAATTTGGTGGAATTTGTTTAGGCCATTACCAGTGCGGTAGATAATGGGGAGATAATGGATGTGGTATATCTGGATTTCCAGAAAGCCTTTGACAAGGTGCCACACAAAAGGTTGCTGCATCAGATAAAGATGCATGGCATGAAGGGTAAAGTAGTAACATGGATAGAGGATTGGCTAATTAATAGAAAGCAAAGAGTGGGGGATTAATGGGTGTTTCTCTGGTTGGCAATCAGTGGCTAGTGGTGTCCCTCAGGGATCAGTGTTGGGCTCACAATTGTTCATAATTTACAGAGATGATTTGGAGTTGGGTACCAAGGCCAATGTTTCCAAGTTTGCAGACGACACTAAGATGAGTGGTAAATCAAAAAGTGCAGAGGATGCTGGAAGTCTGCAGAGGGATTTAGATAGGTTAAGTGAATGGGCTAGTATTTGGCAGATGGAATACAATGTTGGCAAATGTGAGGTTATCCATTTTGGTAGGAATAACAGCAATTGGGATAATTATTTAAATGATAAAATATCAAAACATGCTGCTGTGTAGAGAGACCTGGGTGTGTTCGTGCATGAGTAGCAAAAATTGGTTTACAGGTGCAACAGATGGTTAACAGGGCAAATTGAATCTTGTCCTTCATTGCTAGGGGGATGGACTTTAAGACAAAGGAGGTTATGCTGCAATTGTATAAGGTATTATTGAGGTCACACCTGGAGTATTGTATTCAGTTTTTGTCTCCTTACCTGTTAAATGACGTACTGGCGCTGGAGGATGTGCAGAGGAGATTCAGTAGGTTAATCCCAGAGCTGAAGGGGTTGGATTACGAGGAGAGGTTTGGTAGACTGGGACTGTAATCGTTGGAATTGAGAAGGATGAGGGGGGATCTTATAGAAACATATAAAATTATGAAGGGAATAGATGGGATAGATGCGGGCAGGTTGTTTCCACTGACGAGGGAAAGCAGAACTGGGGACTCAAAATAAGGGGAAGTAGATTTAGAACTGAGTTTAGGAGGAACTTCGTTACCCAAAGAGTTGTGAATCTATTGAATTCTTCGGCCCAGTGAAGCAGTAGAAGTTCCATCATTAAATGTTTTTATGATAAAGATAGATAGAGTTTTGAAGAATAAAGGGATTAAGAAATTGGAGCTGAGTCCACAAAAGATCAGCGATGATCTTTTCGAATGGCGGAGCAGGCTCGAGGGGCCATATGGCCTACTCCTGGTCCTCATTCTCATGTTCTTATATTCTTAAAGCTAGCGCCAGGAGATATCAATGAGAGAGGGGCCATGTCGCATCTTTCACCAAAGGGAGTGTGCCTGATAAGACACCACCGTGGGCTGGAAACGAGATAGGCAAACGGTGAAGGGGATAAATTGGAGAGGGAAACGAGGGAGGTTGGGGGGGGGGGTGCGGAATGGAAGAGGAGGGGAAACAAAACCGCAGGGGGAACAAAACAGCTGCCTGTGGATGACAGCTTGAGACTGGCTTCAGCAGGTCACTCATTGAAACTGGGAACAATATGGCACTGAAAGTAATCACTTTGGAGGCTCCATGAACAAAGGGAAACCCTAGGGTGCAGGACGTCACCCACATGGTCATGTTGGGTGGAGCCTGAACAAAGGGAATCCCCAAAGCACAGGGTTCCGGCTTCAGAGAATCATAACATGTACAGTTCAGGAGGCCATTCAGCACATCGAGTCTGCACCGACCCTCAGCCTGCCCAAGCCCACACCTCCATTCTATCCGCTAACCCAGTAACCCAGTAACTCCAAACAACCCAACTTTTTTTTGGACACAAAGGGCAACTTAGCATGGCCAATCCACCTAACTTACACATCTTTGGAGTGTGGGAGGAAACCGGAGCACCCAGAGGAACCCCACGCACACAGTGGGAGTAAGTGCAAACTCTGCACAGACAATGACCCACATCCGGAATCGAACTTGGGATCTTGGAGCAGTGGAGTAACTGTGATAACCATTGTGCTACTGCGCCCCCCTTCATGTGAGTATGGTAACCGTGGCCATTTTGGATGGCCACAACAAATGAAAAGTCTGGAATTCAGGGGTGTATCCAAAAGGCAAGTATGGTTAATCCCACAGGAGGGCTGGGGGTCGCACAAATGCCGCATCAGAATAGTTCCCTGGAATATCAGGGGACCGAACGTCCCAGTGAAAAGAACCAGAGTTGTCACCCACCTCAAATGTATGAAAGCCAGCGTACACTTCCTCCAATAAAATAAACAGAGGGAAAGGGACTGCTGGTAATGAAGGGCTGGATGGAACCGACGTACCATTCATGGAATGGGTCGAGAACTAGGGAGATAGCCATACTGTATGTAAGAGGCCGACGTTTACTGCTATGTAGATGGTTCGGGATCAAAGAGGATGGTAGTTCATGGTCAGCGGTGTCCTATGTGGGGGACCAGTGGTGCTGCTGAATGTTTATGCGCCAAACTGGAATGACATGGAGTTTGTAAAAAAAGACCATGGTGGAAATCATTGACATAGATATGCATTGACAAATCATTTGGGAGGCGCAGGGGAGGGGGGGAGGGGTTGGTGGAGGGGAGAGCGGGGTACTTCAACTCTGTACAGGCCCCCACTGATGGACCTATCGAACCCCAAAACGGGTAAAACTGCAGGCATGGCTGGAGAACTAGGAAATTCGTAGCAACAGCCCGGAGACGGGAGTCCGCCCGTCCAGCGACTACCAGAGGACCTGAACCCACACGACCAGCGACTGCTAGAGGACCGGAGTCCACCAACCCAGTGAACACCACAAGATATACCAACAATACTATAACGTTCCTGTTGCAGGAGAACTGCTGTATGCTTTCCCCGGTGCAGTCCCGATTCGGCCCACACCAGAGTCCAACCACGTGGTCACTCCCGCCAGTCTCTGACCACTTGACCCGACCCAATCACGTTGTATTCAGCCTGCTCATGATGCTGAAGAACGTCGGAGAAGAAAAGGTAAAAGACGGGTCCTTTCCGCATCCCAGCAAGGCCAACTCAGCCTGACTAGACCGCTGGGGTGTGAGCCCACGCCACTGAAGCAGAAATGCCAGAATGACTCCCGGAGCGATAGCTACCCACCCGATCACACCGGAAGGTGAAACCGACCTCGCCGCCCCAGGAGAGCAGATTGTCCCGCGTACAGCCCCCTTCAGTGAGACTGACGCCACCACAATCATCCACGATCCCTCCAAACGTAACCACTTATCTTACGCAAAGCCACCGCGGACTGAAAGTGAGAATTATATTAGGCGGTTCAAGACTCCTCTTCCCAGCGTAGTCCTGGCGAATGTCCAAGCGATTGAGAATGAGATGGATGACCTCAACGCGAGACATACCTCCCAGAGTGAAGTGAGAAAGTGCTGTGTGCTCTGATATCCTCGGCAAAGTGGTTTAATCTGGCCACACTAGACTGCGCCATCCAAACCGAAGGCTTCTCATTCTACCGGATGAATCGCACGGTGGCCTCAGGCAAGTCGAAGGGGGAGTGGTGTTGGTGGTGGCGGGGGGGGGGGGGATGTTTGCCTCCTCATCAAAACTTCCCCTAGCGTTCCACTGCTCCCCAGGCCTAAAATACCTGACGGTGAAGTATCACCCTTTCTACCTCCCATTTTAATTCACCTCTATACTCATCACAACAGTCTAAATCCCACCCCAGCGGAATTGAAAAAAACAATGAACTTACTACTGTCCAATAAACAAATCACTCAAGTCCTGACAATCGTGGCTGGAGATCTGGGTTCTACCCAAACTCCATCAACATGTCTCCTGCCACACCAGAGGTGCAAGCACCCTCGACTAGTGCTGAAGGAACATCAAAGGTTCCATTCCATACAATTCTATCCCCCAACCACACTTTGGCAAATCCGACCACATGTCGGTACTCCTACTTCCGGCTTACAAACAGCAACTCAAGCGTGCTGAGCCAGTCAAGAAAATCATTCCGTACTCATCCAAGACCTCCTCCACAGACTGCTTGGAGTTTGTGGACTGATCCATATTCAAGGCCGCCACAGTTAACCTTGACGAGTATGCAATCACTGTCACAGATTTCATCAGTAAGTGTGTTGAGCACTGCGTACCAAATAAGACAATACGAGTGTTCCCTAATAGGAAACCCTGGCTTAACTGAAAGGTTCGCTCCCTGCTGAAGGTCCGGAAGGAGGAGTTCATGTCTGAATACCTTGACCTGTCTAAGAAATTCAGGTACGACGTATGGAAAGTCATCAGGGATGCAAAAAAGACATTACCACATCAAACTAGAGTCCCAGCCGAACGACACTAACCCACGACGTCTCTGGCAGGGCTTACACAAGATTGCAGACGACAAAGCAAGGCCAGGCAGAATCTCTGGGGTTGGGGCATCCCCCCATACCCCCCGATGAACTGAACAAGTACTATGCCCGCTTTGAACAGGCAGACAATATACAGCGCCAGCTGCTCCAACAGCCCTGGACATACTCATGCCCACTATTACAGCCTCAGAGGTAAGAACTGCCTTTTTGAAAGTGAATCTACAGAAAACGAGCGGGCCCGATGGAGACCCTGGGCGAGCACTCAGATCTCCGCAGACCAGTTGCCGAGTGTATTTGCAGATATCATCAACACATTCCTTCTCCGCTCCGAGGTTCCCACCACCTTCAAGAAGACCACATAATACCAGTACCAAAGAAGAACAAGGTAGCTTGTCTCAACGATTACTTACCGGTGGCCCTGACGTCTGTTATCATGAAATGTGCAGCTAGACATGGGACAGATCAACGTCAGCCTCCCCGGAGGTCTCGATTCATTGCAGTTCGCCGATTGCCGCAACCGGCCCACAGCAGATGCTATCTCCCTGACCCTACAGTCAACACTCAAGCAGCTTCGTCAGACTGCTGTTCATAGACAGCAGTTCTGCCTTCAACACCATTATCCCGCCAAGCCTAATAACTAACCTCTGCAGTTTTGGACTTGACCCCTCCCTGAGCAGCTGGATCTTTGATTTCCTCATCAGCAGACCTTAATCTGTCAGGATAGGTAACAGGACCTTCTCCACAATAGTCATCAACACCGGATTCCTACAAGGATGGGTGCTAAGTCCTATTCTGTATTTCTTGTACACACAGGACTGTGTGGAAATATTTAACTCCAATTCAACCTATAAGTTTGCGGATGATTAACGAATGTGGTGGGTCGTATCTCAAACATTGACGAATTAGACTACAGAAGGGCGATAGATCACTTGGTTGCATGATGTGCCGAAACATCTTCTCTCTAAAATCAGCAGAACAACGGAACTGATCAGCGACTTCAGGAGGCATATGCTGACACACACCACCCCCGTCTACATCAATGGCTCCAAGGTGGAGATGGTCGATAGCTTTTAGTTCCTGAGGTCACCATCATCAAAAGTGTGTCCTTGTAACTCACGTTCATGCAACAGTCAAGAAAGCCCAATACTGTCTACTTCCTATGGAAGTTAAAGAAATTCTGCATGTTTCCATCGACTCTCACAAAAGTTCTACAGACGTGCCATAGAGAGCATCCTCTCCGGCTGCATCACAGCCTGGTATGGCAACTGTTCAGCCAATGATGACAAGAAACTGTCGAGTGTGGTGAACCCAGGCTCCCATTAATCCTGTCTACTGCTCCCGCTGCCTCAGGAAGGCAGACAACATTATCAGGGACTCCTCACACCTAGGCTTTGCCCTCTTCCAGACTATTCCACCAGGCAGAAGATACAGAAGTCTGATGTCCTGTACATCCACCAAAGGAAAACATCTTCCTCACGCTACTTGACTCCTCAACAGCTCTCTCTCAGACTGATCTTTTCCCTTTAAGAATACTATTCACGCCACCCTATGCTGCTCTTGCTCATGTATTCGCTTTGTTTGGCCCTTGTCTGCACTGTAACCAATCACTATTTGTCCATATACTTTTTCGATTGCTCTCTTTGTCTTCTATGTGCGTACAGTGTACCTTCCCTTGGCCGCAGAAAAATATTTTTCACTGTACTTCGGTACATGTGACAATCAATCAATCAATGAATGGGCAATTGAACATGTTCAACACCTCACATGGAGGTTGGACACGCCCTCCTGGCCGAAAACGTCTTCTGCCAGAGAGCATCACTGGCCATAGGTAAGTTACTAACAACAGGATCAGGGAGGTCTCACCCTTCATGTTCTGGGCGGCTCTGAAGCCTGTGATCAGAGGACAGACCGTCGCCTACAAGGCACGAAGAAAGAGGGAAGAGAGCAGTCTCCATTATTAGAAAATGCCGCACGAGAAAATCAGAGCATTTCACAAGATCAGTGGGACAATCTTAATTGTGAATTCAGCATGTTGCCACACGAAGACACATTTCCCTGCTGGTAATGGTTACAATGGGAAATCGTATTGAAAAACGGCGGGAAGTAGAATCCGGCCGCCAGCCAACAACGAGCGGCCGAGAAACACGCGTCTGGCTGACTGGAGAAATCCACGATGTTTTTAATCATTGGACATGCTGTAAGATATTTGTAAGTTACCAAACGCTGACTGATCACGCAGATAAATGGAAAGATGCTATGCTACAGTAATTCAGTACTTTTGCGAGGCTGCTGTGCAATGCATTTTGGAAGGACGACAAGGCACAGGAGACAGGGCAGACGACGTTAGCAGAATTAAGCCGAGGTTTGGAAAATTCAGGTATGAAAGAAAATGAGAGACGTTAAGACTTAGTGAAAACAAGATTGAGGGGACATTTGTTCAAAGTATTCAAAATCACGAGTGGTCTGGACAGAGAAGCTGGAGAAGTTATTTCCAGTTATCAGGGAGGATCGAGTGCCAGAGGGCTCAGATTTAACGGGACTGACAGGAAGAAGAAAATACGAAATGTGAACGTTCAATTTTTCACCCAGCCAGTGCAGCACGGTAGCATTGTGGATAGCACAATCGCTTCACAGCTCCAGGGTCCCAGGTTCGATTCCGGCTTGGGTCACTGTCTGTGTGGAGTCTGCACATCCTCCCCATGTGTGCGTGGGTTTCCTCCGGGTGCTCCGGTTTCCTCCCACAGTCCAACGATGTGCAGGTTAGGTGGATTGGCCATGATAAACTGCCCTTAGTGTCCAAAATTGCCCTTAGTGTTGGTTGGGGTTACTGGGTTATGGGGATAGGGTGGAGTTGTTGACCTTGGATAGGGTGCTCTTTCCAAGAGCCGGTGCAGACTCGATGGGCTGAATGGCCTCCTTTTGCACTGTAAATTCTATGGAACAATACAGCACTGCCTGAGGGTTTATTTGATGTTGGAGTAATAAAGCTATTCTAAATGGAAAAAAATGAATATCTAAAAGCGAACCAGTCTGCAGGGCTGAGGGGATGAGGCTTCGGAATTGTGAGATGCCTATTCAGAGAGGCAATGCCGACACCAAGGACCGCAAGGGTTCCTTCAACATTGTAATGATTATGGGAGCTGGATGTAGAGTTTACGTCGTCCCGATCTAAACTTCAGGGCTGGGTTGGGTTATAAAAGAAGTGTTATGCGAAATAAAAATATGACAGGACTATATTTCCAACCATTCGTTTAGTTTCGGACAGAACACTGCAATTATTGAATATAGCAACTATAACATGAACAGATGAACCCACCTCTTCATTCACCTGAGGAAGGAACAGTGCTCCGAAAGCTAGTTATTCGAAACAAACCTGTTGGACTTTAACCTTTAACCTTTAGCCTTTAACCTAATGTAAGACTTCTTACATTAAAATCACTGATCGACTACGTTGGGGTATTGAGAGACCTGGTGTTTGTGAAAGAATAGGGAAGCTGTTAGCTCTGTAAAACCAACCACACCCATTCCAAATGCCTCGGGTTTGGAAAGTGAAAGGGAGTCAGAAAGAGAATGCTAGATGACGACACGGGTATGTGACAAGTTGTAAGTCGGCCTTGGTTGGGAAGTATGTGTTACCTGGTGACTTCAGACGGATATGGTGGAATCACGCATGGTAACAGCCTGTATTTTGGGCTGTATGTTGAGGACAAGCTGAAACCTGTCACGAATCTGGAGGGGAGCACAGGAGGGGAACACAACTGTACGAAATGTAATAACCACAACTGAACAACTGGCAACTATAATGGTGTAGAAGACCTGTCTGTGTGAGACACGTTCGATGCACCAGTGTATAAGGTGACATCGTCAGAAAAGATAGCATGGTGATAGAGAAACTGAAGTATCAAACAGATTTCGTCCTGCATTTGAGGTTGTAGGAAGTGTGCTGTAGGTAGATTGCCTAGTCACTGTGCTCACAGTTGATATTAGGCAGACAGTCTGAATATTTTACAGTAGAGAGGGATAATTCGGTGAGAAAGTGAAATGCCATGGCAGAACAATGGGAAACCACGCCAGGGACACACGTTAAAAGAACATTGATTTCATTTTTCCACTATGTTTATGACGACTGGAAGACTTGAGGAATATTGGATCCGAATTAGGGCAATTTAAGGATTAAAAGTCTGGGGTCACAGGCTGTTTGACTGCAGTGGTCATGTTTTAAAAAAAAAATAATTCTGATTTCTTGGGCCTGGGTGATTTTATCAGCCAAAAGGTGGAATTAACACTCGAATGCGTTTTTCAGGCTGGACTAATGGACTGTGGTTTGACTGGGAAAATTCCTGGGGAGTTAGTGTGCTTTTCAGCCTGCAGTTATATATTTTCTTCAATTTGGGGAGATCAGGTAATCGTGTCAAGGGATGCAGAGAGACATTTTGAAAACCTTTAGAGCAAGATTGTCGAAAGTTTTAGACAGACTTTTTGAAAAGTTTCTGACAGACATTTTGACAAGCAGTTTTTACAAAGGGAGGCAGTTTATCGAAAAAAAACTCAGCAGAAAGGATTTGAATTCTGATCTGCCTGACGCTGAGTCCACAATTTTCCTACATTAAGATATATTGAGAGCTACACGTTTCATTCTTGTTGTTTCATGGGAAATTGTGTAGCCGTCATTAAGATGTTATTGAAAGCTGTAACTTTCGAGTGTGACGGTAAAAACGTTAATATTGTATTCATTATTACAAATACCCAAGCTCTTTGCCTTTCCGAATTCAATCCTGGAATTCACCTCTTTCCACAAAGTCTTACAACTAAACTAAAATACTGAGGTTTCTGTCCAGTATCCTAGCCACTGTTAGAGTCTGGTCTGGATCTGTAATCAGTTTGAAATAAAAGAACGGCCATCAATACAGTCATTAATGGACGAGGAAACGATAGTTAGGCAGAAAATCTGACCATTCCCGAACTAGACATCGGAAGAAAATAAGATGGGAAGCAATCAAATCCTGTTCAAATGGGCACTGGGAATGAACCTCCAGAAAGTGACTCACGAGAAATTGCCTATCTCGATAACCAGGGAAGGTCCCAACCGCTGTTCCATGAAGATAAGTTAGGGTTTAGTGGACATAACACAGATGGTTTGAATAAAGTTGAACTAATAAAGCATGGTGCATATAATTCTAGTTATTTGGCGACGTATTCAATCACTTAAACATTCGTTCACAACAGTGCAGACATTGACGTGACTACTTTAGTGATGCATAATTTGTTTTACTTCGGTTTACCAATGTCGGTGTTTATCTTTCTTGGGCTGACCTATTTATTATACAAACCTAAACTGCATGGTCATAGTTACACTGGGCTTTGGGGGAATAACACACTGAACTGAATGCAGATATCGCTCAAGAATGCAAGTGCAGAGACAGATAAGAGCTCTGGCACCACACAATAATCAGTCACAGCGTGGTGTTCATAATCAGTAAATTTTCAACTTGTGCAACTGCAAGAGAATCAGGTTCTGTTCTCCAGACCCTCATAGTCTAAGGGATGTATTGCGATACTGGATGGTCTCCAAAATGTGTCTCTTGGTGACGGACAAGAGGATACAAAGCAAGGTCGACACATTTCAATTCAGGAGCATATTATGCAAGATCAGTAATGACACAAATCAAATTATCGCCACCCATTACATTCTTAAAACACGATGCTGGCTGCATGAAGTTCAGAAACGTGCAGGCTAAACACAGGCTAAACACAAGCACAAATGACTTATTCATCCAGTTTCTGATTCACACTCAGTGAAATTCTACATTGACAGATCGATTCATTGTGAAGTCAGCTGGTGAACCAGTGAACTGGGCACAATTATTTCATTGAATGCAAGCTTTTTATTACAAATGTCTTCCTTCTCCCCCAAAATGCCCAGTCCAGTCGCCAATAATCTGCGTATTAGATTTACTCAGGTTACATAATGCCCTTCACCTGTGTAATCACAGCCTGAATGCTAGAAACAGTCTACAACAAATATTCCTGATAACATATGCGGCCGTGTGCAGAGTGCGGTTTGTGACCCACACTCTGCACAATTCCAGTCTCAGATATACTCCAAGTTCACTTGGCTACTGGTGTAAAGTATTCCACTCGTGTTAATGACATACACTTGGGACGGTTCTACAGTGATAGATAGCCCCGCCATTCAAACCTCCAACACTATAGGCAAGGAGAAATAATACGATGAGAAAAATGTTCATAAGTTCATTTTCAGTGGCAACAATGCAGGATAATTGCCTGGGATTTACAGAACTTTGATAAATTATCTCCACGACGAACTGCCATTTGATCCTTGATGAAGATTATTCGTGACAGATAAAAACTATGGACAAGCTCACGTGCAGATTTACAGAACTACCACGGGTATCGTCACTTACCCGGTACACCAATAATGGCGAGAGTCGTGTAGGATATTTTCAATATCTTGTGAATGAGAATATTCATTTTCCTCGTAAAGTTTTCAGTCTCTGCGTTAGAAATAAATCATTCTGATTTAAATTGTGAGACGGTACATTTCAGCGTAATTTATACCCTGCAAAAATCTCCATAGAGATATCGAGGTTAAATAACCTCTTATGTTGTTTTTGACAGCTAAATTTAGAACAAACAGATTGCGACATCCGAGCTAATTCCCTATTGTGAAATAACACATTTAACATGTGGCTTGAATTTAATAACCAAATTAAATGGTTTAGCTCACAAGGCTAAACCGCTGGCTTTTAAAGCAGACCAAGCAGGCCAGCAGCACGGTTCGATTCCCGTACCAGCCTCCCCGGACAGGCGCCGGAATGCGGCGACTAGGGGCTTTTCACAGTAACTTCATTGAAGTCTACTCGTGACAATAAGCGATTTTCATTTCATTTCAAAATACAATGAATTAACTATAATTTGCTGACGATAACTGGAATTCGTATTTCACCAGACATGTGTAGATTCGAGCCAACATAATCAAGTATATTTCTCTTTTTTTTCGTTGTGATATATATTTTTTTCTCCGTTCATTCAGTAATTGAATTTCTACGATCATCTACCCCGGCACTGATACTACTTCCCCCTCACGGTACCTACTTTAAAATCTTTCCCTGGACCAGCCTGTCTCCCCAGCAATTTCTACGATCACACAGGACGTTGAAGGCCGCAACAGTGGATTCTGGGATTGCGCTGCTTCTCTTTACCTGAAGTGAACCAGTCAAACAATTGAAGTTTGGCATTCTGTGAATCTTCAAAGTAATACAGCTGCATAGAACAATACAGACCTTCAAAATGATATAGCCCCTCCAATTCGAAGGATGCGATGAACCATAAGACAAACAAAATGTTAATATATTGGGTTAACGCCACAGAAGTTCAGTCCAGCGGTGTTAATACGAAACTAAAAACGCAGCACTGTCTGAAAGCACAATATAAGAACATGTCAATCGCATCCCGAATAAAACAACAAGAGTAAGGAATAGACTGGGCCTTGGAATAAAAAAAATCGATGACAGGATTCAATGTCTGAGTCTGTTGGTTGCTTCTAAACGGCTTTGCGCAAAGAATTGATTAAAAATACACGAGTTCCAATAACTTGGCATGGATTACGACAAGACACGATTTGACGGTGATCAGGAAAATAAGACGTGGCATTAAAAAAAAAATCTCTTGCATTTTTGGAATTTTTTTTCAATGAGGAGGTACATTCCTTTTCCATATCTTATTTCAAAAGTAATTGGATGAGTATTTTAAATATACTGTAGGAAAACATAGGGATACATATGGGGAGTGTGCATCATTGTATTACTATTTGAAAGATGATCCATAGTCTCGATATAGGGTTAGGGTTAGGGTTATTGCTATCGGGAAAGAATATGATTCTGTGAGACCTCCTACTGGTAGATGAACAACGTTCACTTCCTTTGAATCAGTGATTGATTAAATAGAGCAACCACGTCAGCTGATGTAACTTAAATGTAATTAATGAATTTTCGACATAATTCACGTCATTGCGACCATTAAACTTTCGGCCATTGTAATAAGATCATTGGGTAAACTAATGCCCAACAGATCGAACAAAAACATGGCGCACTTCCCCAGGCAACGTGACAGGTAGGGCGTAGCTTCAGAAAGTATAATAGGCTCGTATCTGCGCTCTAACCGAACCAAGAAACCTCTCAGTTCATGGCATTCCACGAATTTCTAACTCATGCCGGAGTGACCATGGCAGTGCCATATAAAATGTAAAATAAGAGAGTGAGAGAGGAAGTTGAGTATGGGTGGAGAGAAAGCGATCATCATAAAAAATTTTGCACCATTTTTGAGATGTGGGGCACATGATTCGCAACCTGTTTCCCCCCACATGCCCATTGACTGGTTACTCGCATTGTCCACACAGTTCAAGGTTTTCCGTCACAGCGGTCATATCAACCTCGCCCGGCGCAATCTAATCAGCGATACAGAGTTTTATTTTTACCTTGCTTGACAAGGTGACAAAATTCCGTCTAAGTGCCAGAGAACCGGTGGGGATCGGGTATACAATGACTTCTGAGACAGAGAGCGATGTTCTTTTCTATATTGTGGGGTGTCAAAGGATTGAACCAAGAAATCAGGCCTCATTTCTGTTGTAGAAAATCACGCTGTGTTCCTGCTGTATGCCAGCTGTAGGCTGAACTTCATCCTACTCCATGCAATTGTCTGACAGAGGTCGATTCTCGTATCACGGTCTTCTTACTTTCCATTCAATCCCCGATCTCTCACCTGTTGTTCGCTCTGCTGTAACTTGTCCCAGGTACAGTGTGTATCTTCGTATATCGATTTTTTTGCAGTGGGGAAATCGATGCTTCCATCAATAGTAAGATTGGAATGCTCCAGGATTGTGACATTTGACCACGCTCCACTCTGCATGATTGTGAGGTTGGAAAGGAGCCGTGCCCAACGCCCGCCATCGAGATCGGACACGGCTCTTCTTGCCAATAAAGCCGTTTGCGAAAAGAAATCACAGGCCATAGATATTGCTCAATGACTTCCGTCCAGTGGCCCTGACTTCAGTGGTAATGAAGTGCTTCAAGAGGATGGTTCTGAAGGGCATCACCTCCATACTCCCAGAATGCCTTGATCCACGGCAATTCACATACCGTGCAACCGTTCCGCAGCAGACTCCATTTGCCTGGCTCTACACTCATTCCCGGAGCAACTCGACAACAAGGACTCCTGCATCAGACTCCTATATTGACTACAGTTCCGCCTTCAACACCATAATCCCAGCCAAGTTCATGTCAGATCCAAAACCTGGGACTTGGCTGTCCACTCTGCAACTGGATCCTCGACTTTCTGACCCAGAGACCACAATCGGTAAGAATGAAAACCAACACCTCCTCCACCATAGTCCTCAATACCAGGGCCCCACAAGGCTGCATACTTAGCCCCTTCCTCTACTCACTGTACACACACGACTGCGTTGCAAAATTTCTTTCCAACTCCATCTAGTTTGCTGATGATACAACCATAGTGGGCTCGATCTCGAATAACAACGAGTCAGAATACAGGAGGGTGATAGAGAACCTAGTGGAGCGGTGCAGCGATTGTTGCAGTGACAACAATCTCCCCCTCAATTCCAGAAAAACTAAAGAGCTAGTCATTGACTTCAGGAAGCAAAGTACTGTAAACACCCCTGTCAGCATCAACGGGGCCGAGGTGGAGATGGTTAGCAGTTTCAGATTCGTAGGGGTGCACATCTCCAAAAATCTGTCCTGGTCCACCCACGTCGACGCTACTACCAAGAAAGCACAACAGCGCCTCTTATACCTCAGGAAACTAAGGAAATTCGGCATGTCCTCATTAACTCTTACCAACGTTTACAGATGCACCATAGAAAGCATCCTATCTGGCTGCATCACAGTCTGGTATGGCAACTGCTCGGCCCAGGACCGCAAGAAGCTTCAGGGAGTCGTGAACACAGCCCAGTCCATCACACAAAATCCATTGACTCCATCTACACCTCCCGCTGCCTGGGGAAAGCGGGCATCATATTCAAAGACCCCTCCCACCCGGCTTACTCACTCTTCCAACTTCTTCAATCGGGCAGGAGGTACAGAAGTTTGAGAACACGCACAAACAGCTTCCCCACTGCAACCAGACTCCGAAATGACCCCCTTATGGACTGACCTCATTAACGCTACACCCCTGTATTCTGCATCCGATGCCAGTGCTTATATTGCCCTACTATGTATTTTCTTTTATTCCCTTTTCTCTCCATGTACTTAATGATCTTTTGAGCTGCACGCAGAAAAATACTTTTCACTGTACGTCGGTACACAGGACAAAAAACAAATCCAATCCAATCCAAAGTACATTACCAACAACCAGAATGAGGACGTATCACCTCTATGATTTTGGTGGCGCTGAAGGCTGTGATTAGGTGTGAGATAATCGATAATATAGCATACAGTGACAGGCACGAGATGATGGCATGGCAACAACTTGTCGACTCCATACTGGAGGTGGATCGGCGATACTCCGCTTGTAGAGCTTCTGGAAGTAAAAAGCTCCATATGGACTTCGAACTTCACTGCACTAGAAAAGCAGTGCACTCGCTCCGCCAGACATGGGGGACCTTTTACGAAAACACAACCAAAGCCTGCCACTTGCAGGCTCACCAGCTGAAACAGCAAGCGGCCACGAGAGAAATAGTTCAGTTCAGGGACCACAATGACAGACTCATAAACGAGCCTCACAAGGTTATCAAGGCATTTGAGGCCTTCTACCTGGAACTGCACTAGATTAGAACCACACGATGGGGACTCGAGGATGAATCAGTACCTCGATGCATTGGACGTGCCATTTGTGTGGGTGGGAGGGGCGGTTGGAAACAAGACAGGGGCTGGAAACCCGTTCGAACTGGGAGAAGGCATTGAGAGCATTAACTCCATGCAGGCGGAGACGGCGCTGGGACAAGGCAGATTGCCGGTGGACTTTTTACAGAAAATGCGCACCATCCCTGGCCCCCAGCCTTGTGGGTAATGTCCAAAAACGCAAAGCAAAAGGAACAATGCCACTAACACAAGCCTCAATCTTGCTTATACGGAAGAAAAGCAAAGGCCCGACTGAATGTCCGTGCTGCAGACCCATTTCGCTGTTCAATGGAAATGCAAAATTACTCGCCAAGAGCTTAGCCAAACAATTGGAGTACTGCGTGCCAGAGGTGGTCACAAAGGGTCAGATTGGCGTTGTTCAGGGTAGACAGCTAATATCAAACATCAGGCCCCACACAGAGAGAGAGCACCAGAGGTGATCATCTTCCTAGAGGCAGGGAAGGCCTGCAACAGAGTCGAACAGAAGTACCTCAGAAAGGTATTGGAGCATTTGGAATTGGAAGAGGGTTCCTTGCCTGGGTGAAACCTGTAGAGCTCCTACAGTGAGCGTGTGGACTAACACCACCAGGCCTCATCACTTTTAGCCGCACAGGAGCTCGCTGTACCCACTTCTGTTCGCACTGGAGATCGAACCACTGGCGATTGCATACAGAGCGGCATGGATTTGGAAGGGCATTCAGAGAGGGGGCAGGGTTTACAGAGATTCATTCTATACTGATGACGTGTTCCTATACGCTTCAGACCCCCAAAGCAGGATGGAGGGGAGCATGACCCTTCTGATAGTGTTTGGAGACTTTTTGTACTACGAACTCAACTTGAAAGAAGTGAAATCTTCACAGTTCAGCCGCAATTCAGAGGCACAGAACTGGCGGGACTGGAGTTTAAAAAAGCCCAAACCAAATTGCCCAGGAGTGTAAACGGATCTACAAACAGTATCTGATTAGTTTGGTGGAGGAGGTAAAGATGGCACTGTAGATGTGGTACACACCCATTCTCCCTGGCAGGAGGGTGCAGATGTTCAAGATGAGCGTATTCCCGGGCTCCTCTTCCTGTTGAGATCCATGCCGATCTGCGTTCTGAAATCTCTTTTCACTACAATAGGCGTTTGTGTGTGTGTTCGTGTGTGTGTGTGTGCACGTGCGTGCGCCTGTATGTTGTGTTTTTTTTTTTGGGGGGGGGGGGGGGTCGAAGGCTCATGACAAAGGCTCTACATTGAAAGAGAAGCATGGGAGGCCTGACTCTGCCAGTCCTGCTATTCTAACACTGCGTGCAACAGTAGAAAGAGTGAGGGGATGGGGAAGTGAGCTAGAAACAGAATGGGAAAGTATGGATGAGAGTTTCTGCAGAGGAGCGTACCTCTGGGCTCTTGCCACAACAACACTCCCACCCCTTCAGAGAAGCACCCGACAAGCTCAGTGGTAATACCCACACTCTGGTTATGGATACAGCTGAGACAGCACCTCAGCCTGACCAAAATGGCGACCAGAGTCCACATGTGCAACAATCACAAGTTAAAGTCAGAAACAATGGTCACCGACTTTAAGTCGTGGAGACAGGCCGTGGTGGACATGGACAGTTAGGGACTTCTACACAGATGACAGAGTGCCAAAATTAGTGATGGAAGTGCTGCAGCTGCTCAACAGGAACGATCTACGACAATTACAAATCGTAAGCTTATTCCGCAAGGGGACAACAACAGACCCACGGACCCTGAGCCACACAGTGATAGAGAAACTGTTTCACCCGGGCGATTTAGGTGGAGGGAACTGCTGGAAATGCGTGGACGGTAGTTAGAGCAGGCCCCTTCCACGCTGGACGAGACACTTGAAAAATGGGAGGAAGATCTAGGGATAGAAATAGGGTGGGGGCACTGGAACAAAGCACTGAACTTGGTGAACTACACCTCCACATGTGCAAGGAGGTATGAAGTGTACAGCTAACTAGAACCCGAATCAGCAGGTGCTTCTCGGAGGTGAGAGAAAAATGTCCACGGAAGCCAACCACAGATTTCTAGGCATGCCCCAGACATGTCACCTTCCGAACAGCCTTCTTTCAGCCAATTTCCCAGAGAGTGGAGGGGGTGGGGGGGGGGGGGCACACCTTAAAGTGGTAGCCTTCGGGCTATCAGACGAGCCAGACCTCTTCATGGGGAGGGGGGACAGATGCCCTTGCTATCGCCCCCCGAACCGCCCGTGGAAGATTGATTGATTGAAATGTATCATCACATGTACCGAAGTACAGTTAAAAATATTTTTTTGCAGCCAAGGGAACGTTCACAGGATGTATATAGCAGACAAAAAGAATAACCGACCTAGTACATTGAAAAATTGGTATATCAACAAGCAACCTGTTGTTTCCTGCTCGGCTGGCGACCAGCAGTTCCACCCAAAGCTGCAGGCTGGCTTTCCGACTTGTCGGAATTACTCCAAATGGAGAAAATCAATTTCGCTATCCCGGGGTCGGAAGAGGGCTTCCAAGCAGCGTGGAGGCCATTCATCAACTTGTCCCAGATCCTGTTCGAAGCCAACAGAAGGCAATAAAGTGGGGAGCCACTATTTACAAAAAAACAACTTCGGAATGTCGTACTTGGGGTATAAGTCTATATATCTAGTTTGGCTTATTCAGGAATTAGTCTTCATGCTTTAACTCCTGCGTTGATGCACAAACACTGCTATGAATGATGTGACCCAAACTGGGTTCAGTGAACAGCTGAAGAATATGCTGAATTACTCAAATTACTCAATTAATTCAATGATGGAAAACAATGATAAGTGATAGTCTTCAGTGTTTAGAATTGTGAACAGACATTTTCAACGTGCAAAAACACATATTGATGCATCTCCTTGCTCATCCTCACAATAATTCACACTATCTAATCAAAACAAAACGCCGAGAAACTCTTCCCTCGGGGATTGGTAAAATGTCTATAATCGTGGTAAACCCACACTTTGATTTGGCAGAAAACCTGTAAAAAAGTCTCCCTTCCCCATGATCTGGGCCAAATTTCCATAATCCCATTGCTCCATACTGATTGGACAAGAAACCTCCTTCCAACAATTAAGTCCGAAGCATTCCTGCACAAGCCTCGGGTCAACGTTTATAGGGTAAGAAAGTGGTTGCGTCAATTGAGGTTCAACATGTGGGCATTAAAAGGGAATTGGACTCATATATCACAGTAAGCGACAGAAAGGGAGAGAGGGTATGTGAGTCTGTGTGCGTGAACGTGTTTTTCTGAGGCATAGAAAAAGACCGCGAATCACAGAGGGAAAGGGAGGTCGAGAGTGGAAGGGAGTGTGGAAGGGGGAAGAAGAGCGAGAGGGGTGGGGGCGGGGGGGGGGGGGGGGGGCGAGGTGGGGGTTGGGGTTGGGGAGAGCAGGCGAGAAAGAGAGAGAGGGAAAGAGAGAATGACTCATGTAATTATTATGGTGCAGAAGAAAACAATTTTCTCCACAGTGTCCATGCAGCCTCTCTGAATTATCATTGTGACCTAGAGCCATGCTCGTCCTTTGTTACACATCTTTGTGCGTCAATTGCATTCAAATGACTATCCAATGTACTCTCGAATGTCTGTATTGCACCTGTCCCTACCATATATCCAGGTAGTGCATTTCAGACTAGAACAATTCACCAAGTGGTGATTTAGCATGGGTATCACTACGTCTGAGGCGAGTGGTGCGTCTGAGAAGGTAGGCGTTTATGCACAGCCGCAGTCAATACGGGGATTAAATTCGCGCTGTTAATCTCACTCTGCGCCAAGAACCAGCTGCCAGTCAACTGAACCAAATTGAGCTCACTTCCGTCAGTATTCTTGTTGCATTTCCTGTGGTTCTGATGCCTTAGCAACGATAAGTCTTGATATTTTACGAATACTTCATAAAAGAAAGAACAATAGAGCACAAGAACAGCCTTGGGCCCTCCAAACCGTTTATTGGTTGTATACCTGTAGAAGTCTTTGGAATGCACCTTTCAATTGTTTGCAAGTCTTTTCTCCTAATCCCTTTTAATATCCGGTATTCCTTTACAATTTCCGGGAGGCGGTGTCACAGTTGTATTGTCATTAGACGAATAATCAGAAACCCAGTGTTCAAATTCCACCGTGACAGATGGTCAAATTTCTATTCAATAAATATCTGTATTTAAAAGTCCAATAATGACCATAAACCATCGGAGATTGTTTGTTTTAAAAAATGGTTTATTAATGTCCTTCAGGGAATGAAATCTGCCATCCTTACCCGGTCTGGCGACATTTCAGTCCAGACTGAATTTCTGGACTGAAATGCAGTAGATTCTTAAATGCCCCCCCCCCCCACCCCCACACACACACTGATATGGCCTCTCAAGCCACATTCAACTCAAGGACAATAAGGGATGGACAAAAAATGCTGGCCCAGACAACGAAGCCCACATCCGTAGTCGAAGTAAACGAACTCCACTCTGAACCTCGGTTCTCAATGACGTGTCTAAATTGCAATGTTTTTTTTACTCAGGATTTTTATTGTCCCATATTATCCTTTTGAGGGAATAGACTTTGAGTGCGCCCGAACGATTTGTTTTTGAAAGCTCTCAGCTTACATTTTACCCGCTCCGATACCTTTCAGTTTCAGACAATTTGTTTGAGTTCATCCTTGTCCAAAGACAGCGACAGAAAGGGAGAGAAAGGGAGAGCGATATAGAGGAAGAGAGATGGGGTGGGAAGAAATATGTGGCAAGTGCTACTTTTTTCGCACACATATACACGTGTTGAATCCCATCGATTTGCATTCTCGCGAATTACCCTGACGGGTGCAAAACAAAAATCTGCGACAGATAACCATTTTCTTCCAGAAAAACTGAATTTCTCTTCTCCCAAACAACTATGGTCTAGGTCATTGATATAATTATTAACATAAAGGCTGGTAAGAATGACAACTGGGGAACACCATTCCAGACATACATACAATCTGAAAACGATCCATATGTCACAAACGTTTGTTTTCCATCACTCAACTAACTTCCTACCTACACTTCTACTTTATCTTTTATGCCATGAGCTCGATCTCCTCGCACGTTTTTGCGTAGTTTCAAGCGAATATGTTTTGAAAATCCGCATAATCACATCAACAGTGCTGACATTCACCACCTTCTTCAGTGCCTACTCAAAGGAACATTCATGAAAAGAGATTGAAAAGTCATTTGAATAGACTTAGATGGTAATCTTTTGTGTAGAGAATACTGATTGAGATGTACATAAGTAGCGTGGGGGGGGGGGGGGGGGGGGCAAAGACCATCAAAGTATTTTATAACCCAGCTAAAATCGGGGAGCCTGGGCATTCTCAGTAGGGAAAACCCGCCAGTGCATTGACATCCCGACGGAGGAAAGGCAATAACAACATGATCACACCTCTTACATTGACAACACATTGAAAAATTAGGCACAGCAACTGGCCAAGACGGAAAACACAAGGTTCGAAATGAAACCACTGATCGGACCTAGCGGACATTCTATTTGACTGTTCGCAAGTGGAGCTCCAACATCGAATATTTCGATGTTTTGTTTTTGCCCTTGCAATTTCAACTGAAAATAATAGAATGTGGCAGCTCTCTGAAGTATATCGGGGAATAAAACATTTGGCTGATTAAGAAGCTTGGTGCAATCTGCCAAAGCTGGTGCGAAGATTTTTCCCGAAGTTACTTGCCATGTTAAATATCCACCAGTTAACTTCTCCTCAAAGCTGAAAGAACCAATGGTCATCTAGGACTATGGCGACATTATTTTCACGTGTTATGAAAACTTTCATACCTTTAACCAAACAAACCAGGAAGAAGTTGGGAGCCATTGCGCAGTATGTCGCATTTCCTGAAGAATAACCGCACTGAACATTGTGAATTCATTGAAATACTGAACGATATCCTCCATGGCAGGTTGCATTGTGGCCTTCGAAGTGAAGCAATCAAGCCCCACCTCTTGACAATGGTTAATTTGCCTTTGTGGAAAGTCATTTACATTGTAGGCTGCACGGAGCCGGCTGTTCAGGAATTTCAGCAGCTGAGTGCATTAACTCTGTAATTGACCTCTGATCTGAGCATGCGCACATGATAGCAAGCAGGCGAGAATGTTACTTACTGTGGCAAGCCTGGCCAACATCCACCCGAATGAGAAAATAAGAACATAAGAACTAGGAGCATGAGCAGGCCATCTGGCCCCTTGAGCCTGCTCCGCCATTCAATGAGATCATGGCTGATCTTTTGTGGACTCGGCTCCACTTTCCGGCCTGAACGCCATAACCCTTAATCCCTTTATTCTTCAAAAAACTATTTGGCAATGTTGGCAGAGACCTTGGAGGCCTTCAGTGGTAGAAGAGGGAAACACTGAAAATTCTTGTACAAACAAAGCACACCCACAAAGAAACAATGACGCTGAAGAAATAAATCACTGCAGTAGCACCTTTCTACCTCTGGCCACCTTCCCTCCCCATATGAACGATGCAATACTTCCCTCAATCTCTCTGAAAAAGTCTTTAGCAGGAAAATCGCGACATTGAAAAATAAACATAAATCGCGGCAACACGTTCATTTTCACCGCCTGTACCCAACCCGCCAGTGACAGGAAGACCATCCCACCTTGCCAGATCGGCTTTCACTCTTCCCACAAACCAGAAATGTACCTGCGGAGTCCCCCCCCAAGCCCGTGCAACCTGCACCCCCAGGTTCCTAAAGTGTGTCCCTGCCCTACGGAATGGCAGCACCCCCCCCATTCCTGCCCCCACCCCAGGCCGAGATACTACAAAATACTCACTCATGTCTAGATTTAGTTTGTGCCCCGAGAAAGACCCAAACACCCGAGGCAGCACCAATATTCCCCCTATCGACACAGTCAGTTCCGACATGCACAAAAGCAAGTGATCGGCATATAAGGACACCCTATGCTCTATTCCCCCCTGCACTATTCCTTTCCATACCCCCAAACTTCTTAATAAGGTGGCCAATGGCTGAATCACGAGTGCAAACAGCAGGGGGATTATAGGACATCCCTGCCTAGTCCCACGGTGGAGAGAAAAGTATCTCGAGCTGATGTTGTTTGTGTGTCACTCGCCCTCAGCTCCTTAGATAGCAGCTTTACCCAGTTCACAAATCTTAGTGCTATCCCAAACCACTCCAGAACTGCCATCAAGTACGCCCATTCTACACGGTCAAACGCCTTCTCAGTGTCCAATGCCACAACCACCTCTGTCTCCTTCCCCTCTGCCGGTGCCATAACGATGTTCAATACCCTTCTAATGTTTGAAAAGAGCAGCTTCGCTCTCACGAACCCCGTCTGATCTTCACCTATTACTTTCGGGTGGTAGTCCTCCAGCCTACCGGCCAGAACCATCGCCAATACTTTTGCATCCACATTCATAAGTGATTTGGGCCTATACAACCCACACTCCATTCGATACTTAACTTTTTTTAGCAACAGGGAAATCGATGCCTGCCCCAACGTTTGTTGCAATAACCCCTCCCTCATCACCTCTTCAAGCATCCCCACCATCAGGGGTGCCAGCTTATCCTTGATTTTTTAATAATATTCCACCGCAAACCCATCCGGCCCTGCCATCTTCCCCGACTGCACCCTCCCAATCGCATCCTTTATCTACTGCTCTACTATTGCTCCTTCTAATGGCGCCCTGTCCCTCTACCCTAACCCATCGAGAAATTCCTGCATCTCATGGTCTCCCCCAGGTGGCTTTGAACTGTACAACCTCTCATAAAACTCTTCAAAAAAACTGTTAATCAAATCCAGAGCCACCAACTACCTCTCTGCCTTATCCCTCACCTGCACAATTTCCCTTGACGCTGCTTCCCTCCGGACCTGATCTGCCTTATCTCCATGTTCGTAAACTGCATCGCTTGCTCATCTCAGTTGGCACACCGCCTTCCTGGTATAGTAGGTCAAAGCTCGCCTGTAGTTGGATTGGATTGGATTTGTTTGTTGTCACGTGTTCCGAGGTATAGTGAAAAGTATTTTTCTGCGAGCACCTCAACAGATCATTAAGTACATGGGAAGAAAAGGGAATAAAATAAAACACATAATAGGGCAACACAAGATATACAATGTAACTACATAAGCACTGGCATAGGAGGAGGCATACAGGGTGTAGTGTTAATGAGGTCAGTCAATAAGAGGGTCATTTCGGAGTCTGGTGACAGTGGGGAAGAAGTTGTTTTTTAATCTGTTCGTGTGTGTTCTCAGACTTCTGTATCTCCTGCACGATGGAAGAAGTTGGAAGAGATTATGCTGCCCGCTTTCTCCAGACAGCGGGAGGTGTAGATGAAGTCAATGGATGGGAGGCAGGTTCATGCAATGGACTGGGCGGTATTCACGACTCTCCGAAATTTCTTGCGGTCCTGGGCTGAGCAGTTGCCATACCAGGCTGTGATGCAGCCGGATAGGATGCTTTCTATGGTGCATCTGTAAAGTTGGTCAGGGTTAATGTGGACATGCCGAATTTCCCTAGTTTCCAGAGGAAGTATAGGCGCTGTTGTGCTTTCTTGGTGGTAGCAGCAACGTGGGTGGACCAGGACAGATTTTTGGAGATCTGCACCCCGAGGAAGTTGAAAATGCTAACCATCTCCACCTCGGCCCCGTTGATGCTGACAGGGTGTGTACAGTACATTGCTTCCTGAAGTCAATGACCAGCTCTTTATTTTTGCTGGCATTGAGGGAGAGATTGTTGTCGCTACACCACTCCACTAGGTTCTCTATCTCCTTCCTGTATTCTGACGTCATTTTTCGAGATCCGGCCCACTATGGTCGTATTATCAGCAAACCTATAGATGGGGTTGGAGCCAGGTTTTGCCACGCAGTCATGTGTGTACACGGAGTAGAGTAGGGGGCGAAGTACACAGCCATGCGGGGCCCCGGTATTGAGGACTATTGTGGAGCAGGTGTTGTTCATTCTTATTGATTGTGGTCTGTTGGTGAGAAAATCGAGGCACCAGTTGCAGAGTCGCGATCCATGCCCTAGGTTTTGGCGCTTTGATATGAGCTTGGCTGGGATCATAGTGTTGAAGGCGGAGCTGTAGTCAATAAATAGGAGTCTGATGTTGGAGTCCTTGTTTTCGAGATGCTCAAGGGATGTGTAGGGCCAGGGAAATAGCGTCTGATGTGGACTGGTTGCAACGGTATGTGAATTGCAGTGGATCAATGCGTTCTGGGAGTATGGAGGTGATGCGCTTCATGATCAACCTCTCGAAGCACTTCATTACGACTGAAGTCAGGGCCACCGGACGGTAGTCATTGAGGCACGTTGCCTGGTTCTTCTTTAGTACCGTTATGATGGTGGTCTTTTTGAAGCAGGTTGGGGCCTCGGAGTGGAGTAGGGACAGGCACAGTTCCTTCCTCCTTTCTAGTTTTGCTGGGTCTCCATTCTCTGCATAACTCCTATCTACCTCGAACATCTAATCTATTAGCCTCTGCCACTCCACCCTCTCCTCTTTGTTCACCCCGTCATAAACAAAATCACCTCCCCCTCACCACCGCCTTTAAGCCTCCCAGGTGACCGCATTCGACACCTCACCCATACAGTTGAAACCTACATATTCCTTAATTACATTTTCAATTTTGCCACAGAACACTTGGTTTCCCCCAAAAGTCCCACATGTAATTTGCACACCGGCCTCTGCGCTACCCACTTCTCCAGCACCATATCCACCCAATGCGGAGCATGATCTGACACTGCATTTGCCGAGTATTCCGACCCCTTAACCCCAGCCAGCAAAGCCTTCCCCACCACAAAAAAGTCGATCCGCGAGTATACCTTCTGGACTGCTGAGAAAAACGAGTACTCCCTCTCCCTCGGGTGCAGAAAGGTGCAAGGCTCCACACCTCCAATTTCCACCATCAACCCAGCCAACGCCTCCCCCCCCCCCCCGGATTGGACCAGCAAACGTGGCCGTGACCTGTACAAACTTGGCTCATGCACGAAGTTCCAGTCCGACCCCCCTCCCCTCCACACACACACAATCAGTTCATGTGTGTCCAAGTCGGGGATGGGCGCAAACACATTCTTTGCGAATCCCACAATATCTGAATTGGGGCTGTATACACTTAACAGCACCACTAATCTCCCCTCCAGCACCCCTGTCACAATCATATATATTTCCCTCTGATCTGCCACCACTTTCTCCATCTGGAAGTGTACTCTTCTGCTGATCGGTACCGCTACCCCTTCCGTCAAGTCCAGAGTGAAACTAACCTAGCTCTTTCTAAGTCTCACCTGTCCTTCACCCTCAAGTCAGTCTCCTGCAGCATTGCTACATCGGCTTTCAAACTTTTAAGATATGCAAGCACCCTTGACCTCTTTACCGGTCGTCCAAAACACCTCACATTCCATGTGACTCTCCTAACTGGGGTCTCTCACCCCCCCCCCCACCCTTCTTATCCACCACCATCACACCGCCGGGCCCTGCCCAATGAGCCTGACCCGCTATCCATTATTAACATCGACCCCTTTCCCCTCCCATATTTCCCCTCGATAAAACCGCCCAGCATCAATCCGTCACCCCCCCTTTCTTGCCTCATAGGCCCATCTAAACCTGCCAACAAGGCTCCAGTGTCCACAGCCCTCCTCTCACCTCACCTCCGTTCACTAGCTGAATTTAGTTAGGTGGCGCGGATCGCTCCCCACTCCAAGATATAGAGTACCCTCCCACCCAGTCCCAGAGAAAGAAAGAATGAAAATAACAATCCATCCCATACAGTCAACTAAACTAAGATATAACCCTCGCAACACAGAATGCCAATCAACCCAACCAATAACTTGAACTCTGTAACAATATGAAGAGAAGTAACTTACAATACACGTCAGTAAAGACAAAGTTATAGTATTTATACATTTATCATCTTCCCAATCACAGTCCACAGGCTCTCTTTTAGCTCCGCTACTCACGTCTGTCCCACGCCCCCTGCGCTCATGAACGCCTCATCCACCTCCGCTGTCTCATAATAAAAGTCTTTGGCATTGAACGTCACCCTCAGTTTCGCCAGGGTATACCATACGAAATCTCACCCCCTTTTTGAACAGTGCCGCCTTCACTCGTCTGAACACTGCTCGTCTTTTTGCCAACTCCACTGTCATCCTGGTAGATCCGAACTCCAGCACCATCCCACTGCACTTCGCGCTTCTGCCTTGCCCACCTGAACACCTTCGCCTTCATGCAGTATTTATGGAAGCAGATAATTACTGCTCCTGGTGGCTCCTTCACTTTGGGCTTCGGCCTTAACGACCGATGACTTAACGACTAACGATGAGCTCAGTCCAGATCATACTGGGAAGGGTTCTCCCTCCCCTATCAACTCTGCCAACTTCTGAGCGAAGTACTCTGTTGGCCTTGGGCCCTCGATCCCTTCGGGAAAGCCCACAATTCTCAGATTGTGCCACCTCAAGTAGTTCTCCAAGCCCTCGAGCTTTGCTCGGAGTCCTCTGTTGACCTTCACCACCCTCCACAGTTCCTCCCCCATCGCGGTGAGCTTGTCGCTGTGCTGCCACATGGCCTTCTCCACTTCCTTCTTCTTCTCGCCCAGCTCTCAAACCTCGTCCGATGTCTTTGCCACCGCCACCCTCAATGGGGCAATTGCCTCCTCCGCCAATAACTTCAATGTGACCTCCATCTCCTTCCTCAAAGCCTCCATGTGCCTCGCAAACTGCTTTCCCAGCTCCACTCCCATCACCTCGGTCATCTCCTCCACCGTAAGTAGTGCAGCCCCACCATGCAGTCCGGCTTCCTCCATCTTGTCAGCACTTTTGCTCGTCCTCTCATTCAACCGGGAACACGCATTTCCTCCCTTCCTCGATGCTGCTTTTCGCATCCTTTAATGACTTATTGTTTTTCTTTTTTCTCACTCTTCCTTCCTTCTTCAATGTCAAATTGCTTTAAAACTTCTTTCTCTTCTTTTTTCATACTTCCAGAATTTCCCTGGGACTGGTCTTCAGTCCTCTCACTTCATTCCAGGCGGGAGCCTTCCGATGTGGGACATTTCACCTACATCGCGCCCGGGATTCGGGCCTCAATTTTGCTCTGCCCCCGCTGCTCCTTTCAAGTTTTCAGGAGAGAAAAAAAATCTTTGAGCCCTTCGGCTTTCAGGGGAACAAAGTTGCGATCCCCGCTCCTCATCCACGTGCAGCCGCTCCGCCGAACCCATGAGGACCAGTCCCTCCTCTCCCGTCCTTTCAACCCATCGGCACTGTGAAACGAAGCTTTGAAGTTTTAACAGGGAAGGGAGGCGGGGCCGACCCCGGAGAAGATTAAGAAAAAAACAAATCGGCGGGAAACCCCCCGAAAAAGACCGTGATATCGCGGACCGGTGGGAGCTTCTCCTGAACGCGGCCGCTCCACTCGCGAACGCCACCGGAAATCGGCACCAAATTTTAAAACGTTTTTTTTATTGGGTCTTTGAAAATAATATATACAGTTATACACAAAGAATAAAAAATAAAAAAACTTGTAAAATATTATACACCAGCTCAAGAACAGCATCTTCAGTTCGAAAAATCACGTTTAACAATTAAGTAGAAACATGCTTGTAGGGTGGGAAAAACTGCGGAGTTATATATACATTTGAGTACGGGAGAGACAATTACGGTAATTATATCCAATACAGAGAGAGCAATACGAGGATGGATGTGGTGTTGTTGCTTGCTCTCCCGGTCAGTTTTCACTGCTGTTGTTGTGCATTCACCTCCGGCTATTCGTCCCGTCTTTCTCCCCTATTTCCTTGCTCTGCCGTGGTTGTTATCGTTGCCTCTGCCTCCGGATTTCCTTCCATCGCATCCCCACCTCCACTGGTTCACCTCTATTGTTCCCTGTCTCCTCCTTCCCCCCTCTTACCCCCTACCCCCTCAACACATCCCCTCTCCCCCACCTTCTCCTTCCCTGCGGTTCACCTTTCTTTTCTCTTTAGTCTCGCTTTTCCCCTGCCCCTCCCCGAGTTTTTCTTATGCTTTGCCAACTTTCCTCTGATTCTTGGCTACTTGGCTATTCTTCTGCTTGTTCGTTGGCCACAAACAGGTCCGGGAACAATTGGGTGAATGGCTCCCACATTCTGTGGAAACAGTTGTCCGACCCTCGGATAGCGAATTTGATTTTCTCCATTCGGTGAGATTCTGAGAGGTCGGACAGCCAGTCTGCAGCTCTGGGTGGTGCTGCTGACCGCCAGTTGATCAGGACTCTACGGGGGGTGATCAAGGAGGCAAAGGCAAGTACGTCCACCCTCCTCTGCATGAAAACCCGAAGACCGCCATTTCGGGCATAGCTCAACGCTCATCCTCGCCACTTTTGTCATTGCTCAAAGAAGGCTGTCCAGTTTCCAACAAGTCTGGGGAAAGACCAGCACATGTGAGCTTGGTTGTCCAGGCCTCCTTGGCACCGTTCACATCTATCCTCCGGGAAGAACCTACTCATTCGAGTTCTTGTTAAATGGGCTCTATGTACCACTTTTAGTTGCGTCAGGTTGAGCCTTACGCACGTGGAGGTGGAGTTGACCTTATGCACTGCTTCCCTCCAGAGTCCCCACTCTATTTCGGTCTCCAGGTCTTCCTCCCATTTATTTTTTGTTGTATCCAGTATGGTGTCAGCCCTTTCCACCAGTCGTTCATACATGCCACGAGAGTTTCCTCTGTAGCCATCTAAGATGGACACCAGTGAATACAAAATAGAAGACTGCAAAGAGTGCAGGGAAAAACGGACATGGTCAAAAGCAAACAGTTTTTAATGAAATTCCCTTTGTGGATCTCCTTCCAGACATGAGCGATTTGGATCCCCAGGTAGAGGAATTTATATCAGGCTTGTATGAATAATAGTCCCATTAACGCTGCCCCTCCTCCTTGTGGGTGTACCAGAAAGATCTTGCTTTTGCTCATATTGAGTTCCTTGCCTGAGAAGGCGTCAAACTCTTTCAGGACCGCGATGATTCCTTCTATGCTGCTTTGTGGGTGCGAAATGAAGAGGAGCAGGTCATCTGCATAGAACGAGACTCTGTGCTCTCTGTCTCTCCTTCGGAACCCCCTCCAGTATTTTGCTGTTCTGAGAGCGATCGCTAATGGTTCGATCTCTAAGACCAACAGCAGTGGGGACAGTCGGTATCCCTGCCTGGTGCCCCAGTACAGCTGGAAGTACTGGGATCTCTTGCTTTTTGTCCATACGCTCGCCATGGGGGCGTTGTATAGAAGCTTTACCCAGGAGGTGAACCCAGTTCCGTGCCCGAACGACTCCAGTACTCTCTGAGGCACTTCCACTTGACTCTCTTGATGGCCTTTTCTATGTCCAGGGAGACGATCACCTCTGGTATTCTCTCCCCGGTTGGGGTCATTATCACGTTCAGCAGACGCCTGATGGTCAAGGTTAGCTGTTACCTTGTGGTGTGTTGCCTTGTGTATCTTGTGTTGCCCCATTATGTATTCTCATGTATTTTCTTGAATTTTGTTTAATTCCCTTTTCTAATGATCTGTTGAGCTGCTTGCAGAAAAATACTTTTTTCTGTACCTCGGTACACGTGACAATAAACAAATCCAATCCAATCCAATCCAATCCAATCCTTTGACAAAGCCCGTCTGGTCCTCTGCGACGAACTCTGGTATAGTCTTCTCACTTTCTGGCGAGATTCTGGCCAGTATTTTGGCATCTACGTTTAGTGGTGAGATGGGTCTGTATGATCCACATTCCGTTGGGTCTTTATCTGCGTTAGGTATCAGCGAGTTTGAGGCCTATGCTAGTATAGGTGGCAGTGTGACCCTAGCCAGCGAGTCTGTGAACATCTCACGCAGGTGCAGGGTCAGTGCTGTCAGTGAAAATTCTTTGTAGAAGTCCGCCGGGAACCGGTCCGGTTAAGGCGCCTTCCCTTTCTGTATGGAGCTAATACGGTCCACGATCTCTCCCAGTGTTCGTTGTGCTTTCAGGACACGTTTCTGCCCTCCCCCACAACTGGCATGTCCAGTCCATCAGGGACCGTTTCATCCCCTACTCCCCCGCTGGGTGCTCTGACGTGTCCAGCCCTTGGAAGAAGGTCTCGAAGGTTTGTGGCCGTTTCTGGGTCTGTTTCTAATGCACCTCTGGTTTCCCTGATTTGCGCAATTTCTCTGTTGGGTTCTTGTTTTCACAGCTGGTGCGCCAGCAGTCTTCTTGTTCGTACGGGGTTTCCCCGTGCCTGGGGAATTGGTGCACTGCTTTTCTCGTGGAGAGCAGATCGAAGTTCCTTTACAGCTCTATCCTCTCCTCCAGGAGGTCGACGGTCGGGACCTCGGAGTATTTACGGTCTACCTTCTGTATGGACTCGACCAGTTGCTGCCTAGCCCTCCTTTCTGCCCTATCTCGTGACAATAAGCGATTTTCATTTCATTCATCTCTTTGTGCTTTGAAAGCGATAATTTCCCCTCTTATTATGGCCTTGAGCATTTCCCAGATGTGGAGGGTGAAACCTCCCACTTTGATTGTTCTCCGTGTACTCCACTGTGGCCGGTGATATATTTTCTTTCAAGGCCTTGTCTATGGGGGGGGGGGGCACTTGGAGGTTCACCCACCCAGGGGAGAAGAAGTTCTTCCAGTACACAGCGTATATTCCAGAATTGATTTCTTTGTGGTGGGAACAATAGTGCTCTCGTGGCTGGTCAAAGCGCAACACTCCACAATTGTGATCTCCGATCACGGTATCATTAGGGTAGTGTCGAACCTCCATGTGGGCCGTTGGGCCCTGCCCGTCTCCAACCTCACGTCCATGTAATGTGGAGCGTGTTCAGAGATTCCGCTTTGACCAGCCCCGGAAACACAGTTGTTCCCACCACAAAGAAGTCAATTCTGGGATATACGTTGTGTACTGTGGAGAAGAAGAATCCTTCTCCCCTGGGTGGGTGAACCCCCAAGGGTCCACCGCTCCCATCTGTTTCATGAAATGACCGAGTTCCTTAGCCATGTATGAGCTGTTCCCTGTTTTGGGGTTTGATCTGTCAGTCATTGGGTTCGGTACACAATTGAAGTCGGGCCTCAATTATATTTTTAAAATGTATTTTTAATAAATTTAGAGTACGAATTATTATTTTTTCCAATAAAGGGGCAATTTAGCATGGCCAATCCACCTAACCTGCACATCTTTGTGTTTTGGGGGTGAAGTCCACGCAGGTACCGGAGAATGTGCAAACTCCACATGGACAGTGACCTAGGACCGGGAATTGAACCCGGGTCCTCAGCGCCGTGGTCCCTGTGCTAACCACTGTGCCACATGCCGTTTGGGCCTCAATTGTGCATATTATTCATTAATTACTTGGACGAGGGCACAGAAAGTTATATATCCTAATTTTCTGATGTTACAAAGTGAGGTGGAATCGTCGATAGCTTGGATTACAGCATCAAATTGCATTGCAAGGAGATATTGTGCAGACTTGGATGGGCAAATTTGTGACAGGTGAAACAAGAGTGAAGTTATCCATTTTGTACCAAAAATGTAGAGAGCAGGATACTTTATAAATGCAAATTGTTCAATTACACCTGATGTTCATAGAGATTTCAAGGTTCAGGTGCACGGGACACTGTCTGTATGGAGTTTCAACATTCTCCCCGTGTCCGCGTGGGTGTTACCTGCACAACCCAAAGATGTGCAGGGTCGGTGCATTGGCCACGCTCAATTGACGTTATATTAGGATAGAAACTCGGTATACTCGAAATTTGTGAAAAAGGAAGGATATTTTGGCCTTGGGGAGGCAATGTAGGCTTTCTAAAAGGATACCTGGACTACTGGGGTTGGGTTACATGAAGAGATTAAACAAATTAGGCCTCGTTCGCTGTAATTTAAATGGTTACGGGATGACCTGATCAAATTATTTGAGATAGAATGGAGGAAATACAGGGTAGATAAAGAAAAACTATTTCTACTGGTTGAAGAGTGATGCTGGCAAGTATTTCTTCGGTCAAAGGGTGGCAGATGTTTGGAACACTCTCCGACAACAACATTTCTGGCTAGATCGGCTGCTATGATTAAACCTGAGATAGATAGATTTATTTATGAAGCAACTATATTAAGGGATATCTGTCAAAGGCAGGTACATGGAGTTAGGTCACAGGTCAGCCATTATCTCATTAAATGTCGGGCAGGCTTGCGGGGATGAATAGCTTAATCGAGTACCGACATTTCTGTGTTGTGAAGATGAAGTCGAGAACATGGAACTATGGCATTGAGATGAAGGATCTGTCAAGTTCATAGTATACTGTGGAGATGTCTTAAAGAGCCAAATGGTCCACTACTCTGCCCATTTCTCCGATTCTACAGTGACAGGTGTGAGTAAATCGTTTTGTTTTACCTGCAGTGTGCTAGATATGGTCAGAAACCGACACTCTGATGCACAACAGCAACTTGCATTTATATAACACCTTAAACGTATTTGTCCCAAGATGCTTCATTGGCGCCTATTGTGAATAAAACGTACCGCAAGCCACAGGGGAGATGAGGGGCAACTGTACCAAAAGATTTGCTCAAAATGAGTTAGTTTCAGGATGTGTCTTAACCAAAAGAGCAATGGAATCACTGTAATGGAAGCCTTTTAACCCATCTAGTCTGCACCGTATTGATGGCTGTACCGACCAGACTTTTGGGAATACGGTGTTGGATAAACTCGTTTACCAAATGGACCCTGATCCATGCCATCGTAAACATATAAATCCGGCTCTTAAATTACAGAAAAATGTTGCGTTTGTTCAGCAATGCTGGAAAATAAACGTAGGTCAATTTCAGTGCCACGTGACTGGGAAAGTTTACAAGATGAGATTTGTCACCAGCTCTGTATTAGCATCCAATTGTTCTTCAGCCGCCGGTGAGCCGGGTGTGTGATTCCCTGAATAGCCAATAAGCTGGGCCTGTCTCATCCCTCGCACAGCCGACGAGTTGATTGGGGTGATGCACCCCACAGTCGATGAGCTGAGTCTGTGAGAATATCCCCACAGCCGATGAGCTGGGTATGTGAATCCAGCCACAGCAGATGAGATGGGTCTATAATTTCCCCCATTGCCGATCAGCTCGGACTATGTGATTCCAGCATGGCATTTCAGCTGAGCCTGTGTGATTCTCCCATAACCGATCAGCTGGGCCTGTGTGCTTCAAAGCCACACACAGAGGGAAGCACAAAATAATACAAAGACTGACAGCCACCCACATACATCTGCTGCTGTCTGCCTCCCCCCCCCCCCCCCAGTCCCCCAGAGTCCACTATAACGCTCCCTGCCGGAGCCGCTGATGTTCCTCTCAGTTTGACCTCTAATTCGCTTCTCGGTCCGACCTCTTGCCGTTGGCAAATATCTGGGGATGTCTCATCCCTCGCACCGCCAAATTCTCGTGACATGGAGTTATAAAAAAAGTCAAATCTCTCACAGGACAGGTGCAGCATGCAGAGTAAAACACTCTCTACAGTGTTCCCATCAAACACAAAGGGCAGGTACAGCACGTGGTTAGATACTGTGTCAGGTTCACTCCAGTGTCCCCATCAAACACTCCCAGGACAGCTTTAGATCGAGAGAACATCACACTCTGCAGTGTCCCAATCAAACACTCCAAGGGCAGGTTTAGATACAGAGTGTATCTAACTCTACAGTGTCCTCATCAAACACAGGTTCAGTACGGGGTTAAATATTTTCCGCAGCTCCCACTATATTGTCCCCATAAAACGCAACGCTCACACAGGGATACACCTAGACATCAACATACACAACACAGACACATCGGACGGACTCAATGGCATAAATACCATCACAATCACACACAGATACATACAAACACACGGACAAATAAACAAAGCGACATGCACACCGATGGAAAGATACACAAACCCCCACGGACACGGAGAAACAGGCACATAGGCACACAGGAACATACACTCACACAGGGATAGCGTCTTCTTGTTTTCAACACATACGCAAAAGTGCGGATTATTTGAAACACAATCATCTCAGTTCTGGAAATCACTTCCAGAATACCTCAGAAAAATTCCCAAGGCTCAAACTGCTGCAGCTGCTTCATCATGGATTTTCGCTCCACCGTCACCTCAAAAGTGGAATGTTCGTTGACGTTTGCGTAAAGTTAGTGCCTTTCAGGATTCCTCAGAGTCAGAAACAACGAATGTGCAATTATTAAGCAGGTGAAACAGCATCTGAGGAGCGAAGAACAGAGACTTGGACAGGACATCTGGGAGATCGAGAGAGAGAAAAGTAGAATAAATTAGAAGCAACAAAAAAAAACTACAAATCACCTCAAATAAGTGGACCAAACGGTAGAGATATCTACTGATGTAGTCTCATCAATGTCTTGTACAGTTGCAGCTACATTTCCGTATTTTACGATGTTCTCATTAGCTAAAACAATCCATTTGTCTTCCTGATACCTGTTGTACCTGCATGCTAGTTGTCTCTGATTCATGCATCGGGACACTTAGATTCCTCTACACCAGAGCACACTTACATTTCTCTCCATTTTACTAACCAAAATGGATAACCTCACACTGAATCACATTAACTTGCTTTTATCGAATTGTGGCTCACTCACCTAATCTATCTACATCCATGTGTACATTCCTTATTTCCACATGGGAACTTACTATCACACCTATTTAGTATAATCTGCAAATTTGGCTTTTAAATCGTGGGCAGTATTTTGGCACAGTGGCTAGCACTGCTGCCTCACAGTGCCAAGGATCCAGTTTCATTTTCGGCCTCGGGTGACTGTCTGGAGTTTGCAATTTCTTCCAGGATCTGCGGAAGGCTTTCCTCCTGGTGATTTGGTTTCCTGCCACAGTCCAAAGATGTGCAGGTTAGACAAATTGGCATACTAAAATGCCTCATTCGTATCCAACGGTGAGGTGGGTTACGGGGATATGTGGTAGTGTGGGCATTGGTAAGATGAATTTTCAGAGGGTCGATGAAGACTCGGTGCGCTGAATGGTCTCCTTCTGTACTGAATTGAATCAATAAATCTGTGTTCTGCATTCCCATTCAACTGCATTCTCCCCATAACCCATGATCCCCTTCTGAATTAATAAATCTACTGATTAGCTAAGAGCACCAGATAGCTGCTTGAGGTGCTGCTACCTGAAGGGTACAGACTAAGAGCTGGGTGGTGAAATCAGGCGGAACAGCTATTTATTTTTTAAAATAAATTTAGATTGCCCAATAATTTTTTCTAAATAAGGGGCAATTTAGTTTGGCCAATTCATCTAATCTGCACGTTTTTGGGTTGTGGGGGCGGATCCCACGCAGACACGGGAAGAATGTGCAAACTCCACACGGACAGGAACCAGAGCCGGGATCAAACCTGGAACCTCAGCGCCGTGAGGCAGCTGTGCTACCCACTAGGCTACCATGCTGCCTCGGAATAGCTATTTCGTGAGAACGAGGAGCAGAAGTCGACAATTTAGCTTCTCACGCCTGCTCCACTGTTCAATAGGACCATGTCTGATCTCAATGTGGCCTCAACAACAACCCTCCTGCATTTTCTCCATAATTGTAATTAACAATTACAAAATTGGTATTCCGATATCACTGGGAATTATTTTATTAAAGTTGTTAGTGAGGTAGTTGATTTTGAGACCAAGGTTCTGAAACTCAATAAAGGTAACTATCATGGTATGAGGCATCAGCTGGCAATGAGGGACTGGGATACATTACAGTAAGGAAAGTTTGTGGTCCGGCAACTCAATAAATTAATAGGTGAACTCTGATATTTGTTTATTCGTATTGCCACAAGAGTAGAAGGGAACTGTGGCATAGGCATGGCTCACAATTGAAATTAGAGATCGCATTAGTTCCAAAGAAGAGGCATCAAAATAGCAAGAAAATGCAATGGACCTGAGGATTGGGATCAGTCTAAAATACAGCAAATGTGGCCCAAGTATTAATTAAGACAGGGGAAACATAACATGAAAGTAAGCTCACAAGGAACATTAAAAAGCCATTTTAATATTTTCTATTGGCACGAAAAGAGAAACAGATTGATAAAAACGAATGTAGGCCCCTTACAGTCAGGAAAAGGGGAATTCATAACGGAGAACAAAGAAATGTCCGAGCAACTGAGTTCGTACTTGGCTTCTGATTTCACAAAGGAAGACATGAATGATGCACCGGAAGTTCTGAGACGCAGAAATTACACTGAGATCTGAAGGATTTCTGTTCCTACAAATTGGAGGCTAGCCAATTTAACCCATCTATTAACTAGCGAATGTCGGGAGAAATCAGCGAATTATAGACCAGTGAGCCTAATGTCCGTAGTAGGGAGGTTGCTGAAGTCCATTATCAAGGAGTTCATGGCACAGCATTTGGAAAGCATAATCAAAGTCAACATGAATTTATGAAAGGGAAATCATGTTTGACAAATCTACTAGAAAGCTTTGAAGATGTAACTAGTAACGTTGACCAGGGAGAAAAGGTGGATGTGGTTTATTTAAACATTCAGAAGTCTTTCCACAAGGTCTCAAATAGCAGGTTATTGCGTAAATTTAAAATGCATGGGATTGTGGGTAGAATCATAGAATTTACAGTGCAGAAGGAGGCCATTCGGCCCATCGAGTCTGCACTGGCCCTGACAACGACCCTACTCAAGCCCACATCTCTATCATATCCCCGCAACCCACTAACCCCCACTTAACCTTTATTGGACACAAAGGACAATTTAACACAGCCAATTCACCTAACCCGCACATCTTTGGACTGTGGGCGGAAACTGAACAACCTGGAGGAAACCCACGAGACACGGGCAGAGCATGCAGACTCCACACAGACAGTGACCCAAGCCGGGAATCGAACCTGGGACCATGGAGCTGTGAAGCAACTATCGTGCTGGTAGTTTATTGAGATGGATAGAAAGCTAGTTAGCAGGCAGGACAAAAAAGTTGAAACAAATGGGTCTATCGTCGATAGGCAGACAGTGAATAGTGGAACAATATTGAATGGACAGTTTGCTTGGATTGTATAATTATTTGCAATCGTAGAATCATAGAGTCCCTACAGAGCAGGACGAGGCATTCGGCCAATCTAGCCTGCTTTAATCTTCTCAAAGAGCACTTTAAATAGGTCCACCAAAGCCCCATCCCCATAACCCCACCTCGACGGCACATCCTTTGGTCACAAATGGGAATTTTACCTTGGCTGATTCATCTACCGTGCACATCTTTGGTCTATGGACTGAAAGCGGAGCACTCACAGTACACCCATGCAGACACAAGGATAAAGTGAAAGCTCCACACAGATAGTCACACAAGCCCGGAATTCAACACAGGTCCCTGGTGTAGTGAAATGAAATGAAAATCGCTTATTGTCACGAGTAGGCTTCAATGAAGTTACTGTGAAAAGCCCCTAGTCGCCACGTTCCGGCGCCTCTGGTACGGGAATCGAACCGTGCTGCTGGCCTGCTGTAAAAGCCAGCGATTTAGCCCAGTGAGCTAAACCAGCCCCTAATGAAAATCACTTATTGTCACAAGTAGGCTTCAAATGAAGTTACTGTGAAAAGCCCCTAGTCGCCACATTCCGGCGCCTGTTCGGGGAGGCTGTTACGGGAATCGAACCGTGGTGCTAACTTGCCTTGGTCTGCTTTCAAAGCCAGCGATTATCCCTGTGAGCTAAACAGCCCCTAGTGAGGCAGCATTGCTAACCATTGTGGCACCGTGCCGCTCTAAAAGTGCTGCCAGAGCTGGAAACTTTAATCCATGAGGAGAGATTATATAGGCTCGGGTTGTTTTCTTGATATCAGAGGGCGTGGCTGCTGATCTAATTTAGGTTCCATAATTCTAAGGGGGCCAAATTCGGATAGATGGGAAAGGCCAGTTTTCCCTGACAGAGCGAAGGCAGTTACGGTAAGGGGGTGGGGTGGAGGAGCAGCAAATGCGCCGACAGCTACGGTGAACGATGGAAGGTTGGAGGGAACATTAGTACGATACTTTTCACCCAGATGATGTGGTAGGTGGCTGGAATTCCCTGCCTAAATTGGTGGTTGATACAGAAACCCCTTGGTTCATTTGTTCGGCACATGGGTCTCCAGCTAAAGTGCTGTAACCTGGAAAATCAAGGCAACATACAGGTTGCCTGGATGGTGGGATTAGAACGGGAGGCTATATTTTAATTTCCAAACCAGTGAGACGTTGGACCGCCTCCTTGTGCACCGTGTTGTAACTTGCTGGTCATTCTGACGCTCATGACAAATGACAAATTAGATGGGAGAGGCGGAATCATTGTGGCGAATGTCAGAGTTTCTGAAGCCCCCATAACACACTTTATAACTCACTTTAATGTGAGTTATAAATCCCCACACCCCCTCGCGTTCACACCGAATATA
Organism: Scyliorhinus canicula; assembly: GCF_902713615.1. NCBI lineage: Eukaryota > Metazoa > Chordata > Chondrichthyes > Carcharhiniformes > Scyliorhinidae > Scyliorhinus > Scyliorhinus canicula. The sequence goes on along the minus strand of NC_052166.1, from coordinate 10,131,712 downwards.
TTTGGCCAATCGGGATGTGTTTGATATCTGGGAGAGTGCGTTAAGGTTAAGGTCACTATGACTTTAAAAACTCAGAAAGAATGACACTGAGGATGTGAACAGCAGAGGGTGAGTTTGGAGGGGGGGGGGGGGGTGGCGGCAGCAGCTTTGGACCTTCCCTTGGAGCGGAATTGTTGCTCAATCTACTGCTCAATCCAAAAAAGATCCAAAGCGGACATCGTGGACAATGTGCTGCAGGAAGCATACAGTGCGCCTGCGCGCTCATCATACCCCGCTCGACTGCCATCTTGCGTTGCAATGAGAGATGGTTGGCGGCCATCATACCTCACGAGTGAAGATGTTTGGCGGCCATATTGCGTTGCCTGCGGAACGTCATCAGTGAGGCTGTGGCTTGTGCCCTGCTTCAGGGAGAAAGGCACATACGTACAGACAGCGACATTTGAATCTCTAATTTAAAAAATTGTTATTACTCTCATTTTCCCGGTCAGACGTTGCGTTTCCTTCACGATTCCAAAGGGTCGCTTCAGTTTTCTTTGGCTTTCTGATTTGATTTCTAAAATATCGGCTCCGCTAACAGCGCATGACCGCCGCAAATTTGTACAACCCCGGGCATTCCGCGACAGACCAGCGGCCGGCCTGGAGTGCGGGAAAGTAGGATACTGGGAGGAGAAACAGCAGGAGCGGTGGCCAGCAGGGGAAACAGCAGCACGTGTGCAGTGAGTGTGGGATATTGGTCTGATTCTGTTTTTGCCTGATTCTATGCCTCTGTCTGGAGAAGTTATTGTTTTATTTCCATTTGAATCAATTTGATCATTTTTCTTCCAAAGAACTGAGATTTTGAAAATTGAAGGTGACGATCTAAAGAGAGAACATTTGTGACAAGGATGAGGAGTAGGGGCTTTATCCTAGCAGGAACAGATATGTGCCTGTGTTACTGTCTCTATTCATCCAGTTGAACAAATTCTGTTCATTGCTGTTTGATTTTTGCTGTTTCTGTTTTTCAGGCTCCACCCAGCTGAGATATCACTGTTCATTGCCCAATCGAGGATTAATGTTAATGTCTCAGTGGCAGTAATAAAGCCAGTGAGTTGGGGCGACAGATATATGAATGACATAGGAATAGAGTTACACAAGAAAAAGAGGGAAGTAACTGATGAAGGGGCTGTTTTGCACACTGGCTTTGAAAGCAGACCGAGGCAGGCCATTCCCGTAACAGCCTCCCCGAACAGGCGCCGGAATGTGGCGACTAGGGGATTTTCACATTAACTTCATTGAAGCCTACTCGTGACAACAAGCGATTTTCATTTTCATGAAGGAAGTCGGAAGTTAGTAAAACAGAAACAGAAACAAAAGGCAGTAATGGGGAAAGCGTAAGGCAGAGAAGCCATAGTCAAAAGTCAAAATGGGCGAGAGTAAAAGGTACAGTGAATGAGGGGAGCTCAGTGAATAGGCCCAGTAATAATAAAAGGAATAAAACGGGAAGAAAAAACATGAATGGAAAGCAACGCAGAAGGTTGTTACATGAAGATATGGGTCCAACGACAAGGAAAATTAGGAGAAAAGTTAAGAGGAAAAATAGCTTAGAGGTTACTGTTCAAGGTGTTCAGATTCAAAACAGAGGGACAAAAGACAACATAAGTATGCTTTACCTGAATGTTCGCAGTATTTGGAATAAGGTAAAAGAGTTGATGGCGCAAATGATCGTGAATGACCTTGATGTAGTGGCCATTATTGAAACATTGTTAAAGGATGGTCACGACTGGCAGTTAAATATCCAAGGGTATCAAACTATTCGGAAGGACAGAATGATGGTAAGGAAGGTGGTGTAGCTCGCAGGTATAGTCAGCGGTCACACCAGTGGTATCCCGCACCACCCCCATCCTACAGGAGGAGCATGCAACTGCCCTAGCCTCTATCCCCTCTTACTTTACAGAATTAGCTGCCCCGTAGACCAACTGGACCTCCGCCCTCCGACTCTGCTTCCAGTCAGCTGTACTCTAAACTCCTGGCTCCCTTCACGCTCTTTGATAAATATAGGAAATGAAATGTAAAGAGCACCTTACTCCCTCCTCACCTAATTCCCTCAGTCACCAACCTCTCACTGTAGCTCTCAAATGCAACAAATTCACCACTCCAGTGCAAAACCAATACAGATTTTACCATTACAGATAGTAAAAGTTTCTACAAATATATAAAACAAAAAAGAGTGGCTAAGGTAAATATTGGTCCTTTAGAGGACGATGAGGGAGATTTAATAATAGGAGATGAGGAAATGGCTGAGGAACTGAACAGGTTTCTTGGGTCGGTCTCCACAGTGGAAGACACAAATAGAATGCCACTGACTGATGAAAATGAGGCTATGACAGGCGAGGAGCTTAAGATGATTGTTAACACTAAGGAGGTAGTGATGGGAAAGCTAAAGGGGCTAAAGGTAGACACGTCTCCTGGCCCCGATGGAATGCATCTCATGTGCTAAAATAGATGGCTAGGAATTTGCAAATGCACGAGTGATAATTTACCAAAATTCACTAGACACTGCGGTGGTCTCGGCGGATTGGAAATCAGCAAACATGACACCACTGTTTAAAGTCAGAGGTAGGCTGAAAGCGGGTAATTATGGGCCAGTTAGCTTAACTTCGGTAATAGGAAAGATGCTTGAATCTATAATCAAGGAAGAAATAACGAGGCACCTGGATGGAAATTGTCGCATTGGGAAGATGCAGCATGGGTTGATAAAGGGCAAGGCGTGCCTAACTAATTTCCTGGAAATTGTTGAGGGCATTATCAGTGTGGTCGATAACGGGGAGCCAATGTATGTGGCATATCTGGATTTGCAGAAAGCTGACAAATTGCCACACAAAAGGTTGCTGCATCAGATAAAGATGCATGGCATTAAGGGTAAAGTAGTACCATGGATAGAGGATTAATGAATAGAAAGCAAAAAGTGGGGATTAATGGGTGTTCCTCTGGTTGGCAATGAGTAACTAGTGGTGTCCCTCAGGGATCAGTGTTGGCCCTACAATTGTTCACAATTTACATAGATGATTTGGAGTTGGGGACCAAAGGCAATGTGTCCACGTTTGCAGACGACACTAAGATGAGTGGTAAAGCAAAAGTGCAGAGGATATCGGAAGTCTGCGGAGGGATTGGATAGGTTAAGTGAATGGGTAAGGTGTGGTAGATGGAACACAATGTTGACAAAAGTGAGGTTATCCATTTTGGGAGGAAAATTGCAAAATAGATTATTATTTAAATGATAAAATATTAAAACATGCTGCTGTGCAGAGAGACCTGGCTGTGCTAGTGCAAGAGCCACAAAAAGTTGGTTTACAGGTGCAACAAGTGATTAATACGGGAAATGGAGTTTTGTCCTTCATTGCGAGAGGGATGGAGTTTAAGAGTGGCAAGGTTATGATGGAATTGTATATGATGACGTGGTGATGCCGTAGTTGGACTGGGGTGAGCACAGTAAGAAGTCTTACAACACCAGGTTAAAATCCAACAGGTTTGTTTCAAACATGAGCTTTCGGGGCACTGCTCCTTCCTTAGGGTGAGGAACTTCTGCATACCTCTCCATTCACCCGAGGAAGGAGCAGTGCTCCGAAAGCTCGTGTTTGAAACAAACCTGTTGGACCTTAACCTGGTGTTGTAAGACTTCTTACTGTAATTGTATAAGGTGTTAGTGAGGCCACATCTAAAGTTCAGTTTTGGTCTCCTTACCTGGAAATGGACGTACTGGCGCTGGAGGGTGTGCAGAGTAGAGTCACTAGGTTAATCCCAGAGCTGAAGGGGTTTGATTGCGAGGAGAGGTTGAGTTGACTGGGACTCTACACGTTGGAATGTAGAAGGATGCAGTGTTGTGGGGGGATCTTATAGAAACCTATACAGTGATGAAGGGAATCGATAGGATAGATGTGGGCAGGTTGTTTCCACTGGCGGATGAAAGCATAACGAGGGAGCATAGCCTCAAAATAAGGGGAAGTAGGTTTAGCACTGATTTTAGGAGGAGCAATTTCTTGAACAATGAAGGGATTAAGGGTTATGCTGTTCGGGCCTGAAAGTAGAGCTGAGTCCACAGGAGATCAGCCATGATCTCATTGAATGGCGGAGCAGGCTCGAGGGGCCAGATGGCCTACTCCTGCTCCTAGTTTTACGTTCTTACCTACTCCCCGCTTAAATTGCGTTGGATTATAACTCCTGATTTGTTGCCAATTATCAGACCGGCAACGGCGAATCATGGGTTCTTCATGTGCCCTTTGGCTTGAATATTTATTTATGTCTTAAACGTTGTTAACTCTTTTCCACAGGAATTGTAGTTTAGAAGACCGTCATGTGACTAAGAAACCTTGAACATAGCCTTTCTCTTGATGAAAATATATGGTCATAGGAATGTTCTATAACAGCTCACGGTAGCATGGTGGTTAGCATAAATGCTTCACAGCTCCAGGGTCCCAGGTTCGATTCCCGGCTGGGTCACTGTCTGTGCGGAGTCTGCACGTCCTCCACGTGTGTGTGTGGGTTTCCTCCGGGTGCTCTGGTTTCCTCCCACAGTCCAAAGATGTGTGGGTTAGGTGGATTGGCTATGCTAAATTGCCCTTAGTGTCGTAAAAAAATAAGGTTAATGGGGAGGTTGTTGGGTTACTGGTATAGGGTGGATACGTTGACTTGAGTAGGGTGATCATGGCTCAGCACAACATCGAGGGCCGAAGGTCCTGTTCTGTGCAGTACTGTTCTATGTTCTCGGCCAGAGGAACGTGAGATACCCGTCTTATTTACGCTGGGAATTACGTGTAACTTCTGAAGGAGCCTTCTTTTCGTTTCCACTGTACTCGTATTTCTGTTAGGGCAGACCTTTCCATGTTATTCTGAGGATAAAATATCTGGGCCCTGAAATTCATAACATGAACGGCGCTGAATAAAAATGTGCTGTAATGCCAAAAAGGAAAACACACTTGCCAGTCGGTGAGATTGCCTGACTGTATAATAAGATTCATAGAGGCCATTTGGGGTCTAGTTAACAGTTTAATCAATAGCAACGTCCTACAAACATAAATGTGATTTCTTCTTATTTCAAATGGGGAGACAAAAACATCCCATCCCTAATTTCGATGCAGTGCACATGATATAAAGGGGAACACATAGAGCTTTTGTCAAAAGAAACATGTGAGAAAGAGGAATTGGGATCATGGAGAGAGGCAATAACCTGGATATGAACATCCATCTTGACGCTGAATGAGAGAACTGGCATCAGAGACAAAAGGGAGCGAAATGACAAGAGTGAAGCTAGGGAGACTAGTGCTGACAAAACCGAGGGCGCGTGAGAAAAAGTGACAGGCTCCGAAGGTCTCCACTTTATACTGCACACAATGCTCCACTCATTTCTCCCCAGAAAGTGGGAATTGGAATTATTAATCCAGGGGCATTAATTTTAAACAGTTTCTGTAGAAATTACCAGCCAGCCGCCCCAAAACTACCTTCCGTGACTGAGACGGGGAGGGTAGGACATGAAGGGCTGGAGGGGTGGAGACCGACCATTTTAATTTTTTTCTCGAGATTCTGCCTATAGGTTTCTCTTACTCTCCATCTTCCTGAATGAACGGAGCGACATACATAGATGGCTACATCCAAACAGAGAGAGCGAAACATGTGGATTTGGGGGTGCAGGAGGACGGGGAAGAGTCACGGGATAGGGGTGGGGCTGTGTAGTAATCCAGTCACTGCCTATCTGCCAGGCGTCTTTCCAGGAAGAATATTATTCAAACACAAATCTAGGCTAGGTGTTTGTAAAAAAACCAAAACGGTTTTAGATGGAGTTTAATATCCTTTCTGGGGTTGCATACATCTCCACAAATTTGGGAATTTACGCACGCATGAGATTGGAGTGGGGAATGGGGCTACAGCAGGTGCGAGGGTGGGATGGAGGAATCAAGCTTGTTTGTGCGTTTTTTTTTACAAGGCAGTAAAACTGCTGGAATAGCAGTTTAAACACATAGTGAGGTATATACTTTGGCAATGAGCGTGGGGGCCTCTCGTGTTTATTCACTGCCCAGCCTTCCTTGATCCCTCCACCTCCTTCCAGCATGCCGAATGTGTATAGTGCAGGAACGATGACGAGCAGTTTGCACCATCCCATCATTCGATATTTGTTCTTCTTTTTCAGATTTAATAACAGAGGATGAGTTTATAAAATGCACCCCCCCCCCACCCAGCACCACCTAAATTGGCTACTTCGATGAGAGAGGGGTTGTTTGGGATTCTAGAATGTAAATTTCATTCACCAATCCTTTAAAAAATATATATTTTTCCTTTGTTTTTCCAAAGGACATTTTTTGTTTCAAAGCTGCACCGAGAGTGTTGCACAGAGGGAATCATTTTGCCGTGAGGAATGTGAGGAAAGAGCTTTAAACGGAGGTAATAAATAAATACATAAATAGATAGAAATATAAACAAACACATAAATAAATAAATACATAAAACAATTCATAAATAAATACATTTATCTGCCATATTTTCATTCATTTCTATACACAGATTAAACACGTAGTAATTTCCACAATAATAATGAGAGCCAGAGGAGACCATCGCAGGCTAAAGGGACGATCCTTTAAAACAGAGATGAGGAGGAATTTCTTCAGCCAGAGGGCGGTGAATCTGTGGAACACTTTACAGCAGAAGGCCGTGGAGGCCAATTCACTGAGTGTTTTTAAGACAGAGGTAGACAGGTTCTTGACTAATAAGAGGATCAGATTTATGGGGAGAAAGCAGGAGAATGGGGATGAGAAAATATCAGCCATGATTGAATGGCGGAGCAGACTCGATGGGCCAAGTGGCCACATTCTGCTCCTATGTCTTCTGGTCTTACCGTTTTATCTGTGGTCTGAGGGGTTGGGCTAGTCAGAGGGAATAACGTTTGGAGAGCTGCTCCATCAGAGAGCCAAGTCTAATGTCAAATATTTCGATCCCGCCTTCACTTCCTGCAGCTCCATCGCTGCACTTTTCTGCTCAGAGCTGATCATGTACATTTTATTTTCAATTCCATCATTCAACTTCATATCTCGGCCTCTGACAGAATCTACAAATTTCCGTTCTTTCCTCTTCCTCCAATTCTACATTGTTTCCTCTCCCCCTCTCTCATCGTGAACGTTATCGTTCTAATTTTGCAATACATTGCCTCCCAGAACCGCGCCTGCTTCTCTCTCCATGTCTCTTTGTATCTGAGCCTCCCGACAATTTTCTGCTTCTGCGCGTTTCCATATCTCTCTCGCTCTGCTGATCACAATGCTTTCTGCATTTCGGCAGGATTCTGTCTACTTAAATCTCCAGCTCGTTCTGTTTGCCCCACTCTCTCTATTGCTGGAGAGTACTGTGCTCTATTGTTCACTCTCTCTGCCTGTTTCCATCACTTTCAGTTTCTATCTTCCTCCCTGCTTATCTTTGTTTTTTGCCTCCGCCCCTCTCTCTGGGCTGGGTTGGGGATGGGGGCTAAGAGGGGTTGGAGAGGAGGAAAAGAGTAATTATCCCGAATATATTTGCTTTCCATTTACCCCACGTTGTTTTACTCCCATTGAAGTTGAAACCAGGGTGAGATATTCAGTAACGGACGTCTGATACCTGCGTCACAACGATTTGAATTGCAACCTAATATTTCCTTTAACTGCTCAATTATCCTTGACTGTCCCGACCTCTCTCTCTCCCTCTCTCTCTCTCTCTTTCTTTCTCGGACTCAGACACACAAAAACACGCACACGTATAAATGTGAATTATGCATGAACGTCTGCACTGATGTATAAATGCCGAATTGAGTATGAAAATAATTGCAAAGGAAAACCTGTTATTTATTGATTTGTTTTTTTGTCATGATGAATTATCCACATTCAATCTGGTATGCAGGCAAATACTCACTCTCAGTTTTGCTGGAGGCAAGACTAAGCAAAACTACAATCCAATGCATATAGGGCAGCCTGTTCAGTCACAACGGATATACAATATCTCGAACTGGCTGCGATTCTGCCAGCGTGCTTTTCTGGAATCACCCAGCCTAACAGCCCGACTTACCGTCGCCGAAGCCTTACATACAACGCACGGATTGATTCATATAGACATGGATTTTACCATTTGTATGGATTCTTAACGTTTCATCATAGAATCGTAGAATGTACAGTACAGAAGGAGTCCATTCGGCATACCGAGTCTGAACTGGCCATTGGGAAAAGCACCCGACTTAAACCCATGCTTTCACGCTCTCCGTGTAAGCGAGAAACCCGACCTGACCTTTTTTGGAAATTAAGGGGTAATTTAGCATGGCTAATCCACCTGACCTGCACATCTTTGGGCTGTGGGAGGAAAGCGGAGCACCCGGAAGAAATATAGACAGACAAAGGAAGAAAGTGCAAACTCTACACAATCACCTGAGGCCACAATTTATCCTGTGACTCTGGAGCTGTGAGAAAGCATTACGAACCACTTTGCCACCATGACTGATCCTCGTGTATTATGTCGAGTTGTGACTTATTTGTCTCGCGTATTAGAAAATAATGAACATACTTTTTACTTGAATCAAGAAAGCCTGTTTCATTTCACTCGCTTAAAACGCAAACAAATACATACGATGGCATTTCCATACAGGGAGTGATGAGCACCGGAAATGCAATGCCTGAGTGTGTGCTGAAGGTACATAGAACATAGAACAGTACAGCACAGAACAGGCCTATCGGCCCTCGATGTTGTGCCGAGCAATGATCACCCTACTCCATTATAAAGGCAAATAGACTGTTATCTGAACATGATGACAGTGCAGGTTATTGGGTTGAGGCAAGATAACAGAGGTAGGTAAGTTGTTCATTCAGAGAGTTGGGACAAACATTATTGCACAATAGTTTTTCTTCTGCGTTGTAGCTTTACTATATTTCTGTGATTTTTTTCTTCTTCATTTTCCCTTTGCCCCCATTTGCTCACCCTCTGAACTGTCGCACCTAGTTGCCAATTTAATGTAGATCAGTGAAATAATTTTCAAAAACCATAATTCCCAGTGCTTTTTGCCTTTAAGAAATGTTACTCAGTCTCCAGCCAGGATCAGGCGGCATCACAAACGGAGAGGGAGTGTCCAGAATCCATCCAGAGGGTGAGGTTTAGCTGCAAATGGCTGATTGGGTGATGCAAAAGTCGGAGGTAGATGATTGGTTCATGCGACGGTGAATGATTGGCACCTTCCCGATAGGATAAGATTTTTCGCTTCTGAGATTGCGTATCACGTAAATCTGATTTACTTAATTATTTACGTAATTCGTAAATCTCCGCGATTGCATTGAACTGCTCTCAGTAAACGTATGCAATAAATGATGGGCTGAGGAAGCTCTCAACCAGCAGATGACACTCCTGATTGGCTGAGAGGGCTGTCAGTTAGAATACCCAATCTGGGATTGGCCGTCAATCCGTTTTGTTTATCAGTAATTGAATAATTAATCTAACCGGAAATGTCACTGCGATTATGATCTGTTCCCTGAACTTGGACTGAGTCACCACATAAATAAATGTGTTTGAACAGCAATTAAAATTGAACAGCATAAATCCTACTATCTGAAACAGATATTCAGGATAGGTTAAATAAAGTGACCCTCTAATTTTATCATATAAGAAATGTATAACAAAAACGGACCAGAAGAGAATGAACGCTCCAGATATGGTGAAGAGTAAAATAATTGACTTCCTTCTGCTCTCCATCTCTGGGTCTCTGCGATTCTCTCCATTAGTCCGAGCCGTAAGTGCTTTACGGACTCGACTGGTGACTAAAATATGTTTGACTGTCAGAGCGTTGATCAACAGAATTAAGACAAATGGGAACAATGGGGTTAAAAGACGATCAAAAGAGGCATATACAACCCACCCTGGATTAGTCCAATAGCTTGTCTTTGTCTCACAGCCCCACTGGACATTTCCAATTATCACCGAAGGTTCAACTGTAAAGTACCAGGGGATGTTTTTTGCACAGAGCAAAGTGCCGGTTGTTGCTAGAACAATAGCTGCATTTTTTCCGGTGCAATATTTAGTCCTCAGTTTCTGGCAGCGAATGGCCACAAATCGATCAAAAGAGAAAATGACGGTGAACCAGACAGAACAGTCTGTGGCTGCACCCATCAGAACAGATGCAACAGCACAGACAGTGGTGAGGTCTAGGAAGCATTCGGGGAAATAATGATAATTGATCTCGGTCAGCAAAGGGTCAGTGATAATGAAAAGTATATCCGCCGTTGCCATGGCCACCAGGTAGCGAGTGGTGCATGTAGAGAGGCCACACTTTCCCCGGCACAGGATGGCAATTCCCAGTAAATTAACTGTCAGAGATAGAAGGGAGAGGAGTCAGGAAATTACTGATGATATGTTTTCCGTGTATTGGCATATTGGTTAGCACTGTTGCTTCACAGTACCATGGTCCCAGGTTCGATGCCCGGCTTGGGTCAGTGTCTGTGCGAAGTCTACAAGTTCTCCCCGTGTCCGTGTGGGCTTCCCCAGCTGCTCAGGTTTCATACCACAAGTCCCGAAAGTCGGGCTATTAGATAATGTGGACATTCTGAATTCTCCCACTGTGCATCCTAACAGGCTTGGAATGTGGCGACTAGGGGCTTTGCAAAGTAATTTCATTTTAGTGTTAATGTTAGCCTACTTGTGACAATGAAAATTATTATTATTAAGGACATGTTTACGGCGTCAATAAAATGGGCAGCGTTTGGGTGGGGGTGTTAGTAGGGGAATGAGAATAGGGATTGTAATTGCAGACTCGAACTATCAAATGCGACCCCAGTGTTTAAGAAGGATGAGAGGTATTGAAGACTGTGAATTACAGAGTTGTCTGTTTCAAGGCATTAGTAGGAAATGTCGACAATTCAACTTTTTTTTTTGGGGGGGGGAGACGATATTTTTGGCATGTTTGTTTGATGATTTATCAGACTGGTGGTGTTACCAAATTTGACACTCACCTTTCAGGTATTAGCAATAGGAACAGCTATCCGTGTGCCCACCCAATTATTAGTTCCCACCCCAGATTGGACAGTTCCCTGGACGTGTCTCACAATGCAGTTGGAAACCACTGCTGGGTTATTGCAATCCATCGTAATCAATGGAAAAAATAAATATCTCAAACCTCCTCATGTCACACTTGTGGCAAGAACAGAGACTGACCATTCTGCAGACCATTCCCAGGGCCCACGGCTGCCAGGAATAGAGTCCTTCAACGTTCCGACGCTCATTAAGGCACTAGAGAAAACCTGGTTAGGAATACTCCACATGGCACGCGCTTCAAGGCATAGGCTCAGACAAAATATAAACAGTCACCAGAACATAGAGTTACCAGGATTTCTCATTTCATGTTTCCACCGTTTCCCGTGTACAGTCATCCCAGAAGTAGAGTTTCAACAGTATTGTGCAATTCCAGGGATACACTATTCCCAGGAACAGGCCAACAATGTTACCTAACATTCCCAGCAATATGTCTTCCAAACTATCGTTCCTCTCCATCTTCAGCCGACCTCCTGTCACCTCCTGTCACCGAGTTCCCAGGTTGAAACTCACTGCTTGTCTGGAATGTCAACCATTCACATTCTTCACGAGAGAAGACGCCCTCCCGATTTGGAAGAACAAAGGCCATTCTTCCCAGAAATATATCCTCTGTTCGGTAAGCAATTTGGCAGGCACCCCCACCTCAGGAATACTCCACCGTCATATTCTGATCATGCCCAGCTCACATTATTCACTGGACTAGACATTCTGGATTTGAAAACTATCCCCTGTAAAGTCCTCACAGTAATATTCACTCCCAATCGGTTGACATTCCCCGGAATTCACTTGCCAGGACCAGGCCCCCTCCAGATTCGGTCTCACTGTTGACACACGCCGCCCGGAAGGACGCCCTCTTCAGATGGAGCCCGCCTCAGCTTGTATCCTTTTCAGGTTATCATCAGGGCATTGCTTCCCAGGTGTAGAAACGTCCATCTTTGACACCTGCTCTTTGAACCCCATTCAAGGACTACAGCATCTCCAGATTCTTGCTCTTCCCAGGGCACATTATAATAATAATCTTTATTAGTGTTGCAAGTAGGCTTACACTAACACGTCGAACATAGAATATTACAGCGCAGTACAGGTCCTTCGGCCCTCGATGTTGCGTCGACCTGTGAAACCACTCCAAAGACCATCTACACTATTCCCTTATCATCTATATGTTCATCCAATGCCCATTTAAATACCCTTAATGTTTGCGAGTCCACTATTATTGCAAGCAGGTTATTCCACGCCCTTACTGCTCTCTGAGTAAAGAAACTACCCCTGACAGCTGTCCTATATCTATCTCCCAACAATTTAAAGCTATGCCCCCTCGTGCTAGGGATCACCGTCCGAAGAAAAAGGCTCTCATTGTCCACCCTATCTAATCCTCTGATCATCTTGTGTACCTCAATTAAGTTACTTCGACCTTCTTCTCTCTAACGAAAACAGCCTTCAGCCCCTCAGCCTTTCCTCATAAGATGAAATGAAAAATGAAAATCGCTTCTTGTCACAAGTAGGCTTCAAATGAAGTTACTGTGAAAAGCCCCTAGTCGCCACATTACAGCGCCTGTTCGGGGAGGCTGTTACGGATCTTCCCTCCATACCAGGCAGCATCCTGATAAATCTCCTCTGCACTCATTCCAATGCTTCCATATCGTTCCTATAATGCGGCGACCAGAACTGCACGCAATACTCCAAATGCGGCCGCACCAGAGTTTTGTACAGCTGCAACATGACCTCATGGCTCCGAAACGCAATCCCTCCGCCATTAAAAGCTAACACACCGTACGCCTTCTTAACAACCCTATCAACCTGGGTGCCAACTTTCAGAGATCTATGTACATGGGTACCGAGATCTCTCTGCTCATCCACATACCAAAAATCTTACCATTAGCCCATTACTCTGTCTTCCTGTTATTCCTTCCAAAACGAATCACCTCACACTTTTCTGCATTAAACACTATTTGCCACTTCTCAGCCCTGCTCTGCAGCTAATCTAGGTCCCTCTGTAACCTGCAACATCCTTCCTCACTGTCCACAGCTCCACCGACTTTAGTATCATCTGCAAATTTACTCACCTATCCTTCTACGCCCTCCTCCAGGTTATTTATAAAAATGACAAACAGCAGTGACCCCAAAAGAGATCCTTGTGATGCACCACTAGTAATTGGACACCAGGCTGAACATTTCCCAACAACCACCTTGTGTACCCTCTGTCTTCTTACAGCGAGCCAATTTCTGACCCAAACTGCTAAATCACCCTGGACCCCATGCCTCCGTATTTTCTGCAATAGCCTACCGTGGGGAACCTTATCAAACGCTTTACTGAAATCCATGTACACCACATCAACTGCTTTACCCTCGTCCAACTGTTTGTTCACATTCTAGACCTACCCTTAACAAAACCGAGTTGACTGTCCCTAATCAAATTATTCCTTTCTCGATTATTAGAAATCCTACCTCTGAAAAACCTTTCCAAAACTTTGCCCACAACAGAAGTAAGGCTCACTGGTCTAGTTACCCTCCATGAAAAAGGGGACAACATTTGCTATCCTCCAGTCTACTGGAACTCTTCATGTAGACAATGACGACATAAAGGTCAGAGCCAAAGACTCAGCAATCTCCCCCCTAGCTTCCCAGAAAATCCCATGATAAATCCCATCCGGCCCAGGGGCCTTATTTATTTTCACACTTTCCAGAATTGCTAAAACATCCTCCTTATGGACCTCAAGCCCTGCAATGAAGTTAATATTAAAGTCCCCCTAGTCGCCACAGTGTGGCGCCTGTTCGGGTACACGGAGGGTGATTTCAGACTGTCCATTTCTCCTAACAAGCACGTCTTTTGGGAGTTGTTGGAAGAAACTGGAACAACCGGATGAAACCCATGCATTCACGGGCGAATGTGCAGCCTCCTCACAGAGGGCGACCCAAGCCGAGAATCGAACCCAGGTCACTGGCACTGTGGAATAACAGTACTCTCCACTGTGCTATGGTACCGCCTCTTCAGTCTAAGCACAGTCTCCGTCCCGGTTAGAACACTGGAATTAGAACCCTGCAGCCTACAAAACATTACAAATCACAATCTTCGAAGGAATAGTCCCTCTGAATGCTCAGGGCAATCTCCAGGTCCACTGTCCCTTGGAATAATCCTTCTGCAACTTATTCCCATTCTCAGGGCATACTATCTGCAGGAATAGCATAACTTCAAATTGGGCACACCCAGCTGCGCACTTTTCACAGGAAGAGACGATTTTCCATTTAGCATCCAATCCAGGTCATATTTTTGACCAGGCCCTGAGCTTGCCCAGGTTTGGGCCATCCGATGACCCACACATGCCAGCAATAAACACTCTCCTCACAGTCTCCTCAAGTTGTCCATCCCAGTGGGAGACCCTCACATGTGTGCCATCAACTGGCACATTCTAGCAATTTCGTCCCTCAGAAGTGACCACACCTCCCAGGTTTAAAGGCTGTGCAGTTTGACACCATTTCCAGCTAGAACTCTTCTCACGAATATACTCGCTCCAGTTCATACCCTTTTCAGGCATCCCTCTTACAAAGAATAGGCCCTCTCCAATTTCACTACGTCGCCTGTTACATTCTTTCAGGGAACAGACCCGTTCCATTTCCGACACTCCCCATGTTACTATTTTCGCAGGAATATATCCCTCAGGTTTCAGACACTGCCAATGTGACACACCTTGCAGGAATAGACGCTCTCAAGTTTCCTTCACACGCGAGGTTACACAATTCCCAGGAATGAACGCTCCCAGGTTTCGCAGCCTATTCAGGTTGCACAACTTCTCGGAATGGACTCTCCCAATTTTCGTACACTCCCGAGGTTACTCAATTCCCTGGAACAGACACTCCCAAGTTTTGTCCTATCCCCAGATTATTTTTCCCGTAACAAAGTCTCTCCACTTTCGCAGAATTTCCACGTTATACACTTCCCAGTAACAGGCTGAATTCATTTTGGCACATTCTCCAAATTACATCGTTCACATTACAAGACCCCCTCTAGTTTCACTGCATGCAGGACTCCAATTAAACCACTCCATATTTCGAAACTACTCAGAGATAGCCATTTCGCTGCTTTGAAACAATCTCGGGTTTATTCTTTCCATGAATAAACTTGCCCAATTTTCTGACACTCAAAGAGCTCAATCTTCCCATAAAAATAACTACTTTTGAATCGGATGATCACTCGCCTCCCCCCTTCCCGGAACACTACCCCGATGGATCGACACTCTCCAGGTTTGACCTCGCAGGGTCCAGTTCCCAAAATATTCGATCTCTCGGTTTCAACCATCCCCTGGGCCCGCTTCCTCAGTAACTAATCTCTCATCTTCAGTTTGCACGCGAGCCACATCCTCTGTACCTCGGAATCGAGCGCCAGAATGATTGTAGCAGGCCTCTAATCGCTCTTCGCCAGGTATGTGACGCACTGCATGATTATACGCTCCACCAAAAGCAGCCAGGATGTAGACTGCAGGGAAAATGACTTTTTGGGTTCTGTCCGGCAAACCCCCTCCCACTGTGAGCTTAGAGACAGCTCGGGCTTACTGGACTCTAGATCAGAAAGGCAAAACGTTCAATGGGCATCAATGTAAATTGAATTCAGCACCACAGGTCCGATCACAGAAGAAAGAAAGTAACTTCTGTTGACTGATAGCGCTGTCAGAATGATTTGGTGAATGAAGATTCTGAGTGAGAAGTGGGGGCGGGAGAGATAATTCAGGACTGGAAATAAACTGTTCAGTATTAGTACAAACAAAATAAAACGTAAAACCTCAGCAAGTTAATGCTGGTATTTGATAAAATGATTCAAGGTAGACTGAAAACACGAGCAAAACAGAGAACGTTGGAAAACACCGGACAGGTCCACAACAGCAGAGGAACAGGAAACGGAGATAATGTTTCGAGTCTGTTTTATTTCAGTGGAACTAACCCTAGGTTCTCAGTTGGAAACCCTATTTTCTCTATTTATTTACGGAATGTGGGCATCACATTTTAGCCAGCGTTTATTGCCCATCCCTAGCTGCCCTTCAGAAGGTGGTGGTGAGTTGCTTTCTTGAACCGTTACTGTCCTGAAGATGAAGATACACCGACTGTGCTGTTATGGAGGGAGTTACATGATGTTGCCCCATCGACAGTGAAGGATCGGCGATATATGTCTAAGTCAGGGTGGTGAGTGATGGGGTTTCCATGTATCTGCTGCTCTTTTCCTTCTAGATGCTAATGCTCATGGGTTTGGAAGGTGCTGTCTAAGGAACCTAGGTGAGTTACTGCATTGCTTCTTGTAGATGGGACACACGGCTGCCACTGTTCGTCGGTGGTGGAGGGTTTGCATGTTTGTGGAAGGTGAAACAATCAAGCGAGCAGCTTTGCCTTGGATGGTGTCAAACTTCTTAACTGTTGTTGGAGCTGCTCTCATCTAAGCAAGTGAAGAGTATTCTCCTGACTTGCGACTTGTAGATGATAGATAGGCTTTTGGGAGTCACTAGATGAATTACTCGCAATAGGATTCCTTTCCTTTGATTTGCCCTGGCAGCCACGTCATTAGTTGTGGCTAGTCCCGTTCATTTTCTAATCGATTGTTACTCCCAGGATGTTGATAGTGGGAGATTCAGCGATGGTAATGCCATTGAATGTTAAGTATCAATCATTCGACGCTCTTGTAGGAGATGGTCATTACTTGGCACGTGTGTGACGCGAATGTAGCTTATCATTTGTCAGTACGAGCTCGGCTATTGTCCAGACTTTGCTGTATTTGGACATGGACTGCTTCATTATATGAGGAGTCGCAAATGGTGCTGAACATGTGCAGTCATTGGCATACATCCTCACTTCTGACCTAATGGTGGGCGGGAGGTCATTGATGAAGCAGCTGAAGATGCTTGCCCCCAGGACACTAAAATGATGACTCTGCATCGATGTCGTGAAGCTGAATATTATACTGTTCGTTCGAGAGATTTCAGCACAAATGTAGCAAGTTTAAGACCGAGGTGCAAATGGTCCGAGGGTGTGTAGAAGACCCGGTTTTGCATTATGATAAGATATATTATGGATTACATGGCAAACAAGGAGTTTAAGAAGGAGGAAAAAAATAGACTTATCAGTGATAGGCAGCATGGTGTTGTGCAGGGAAAGTTATGTCTTACAAACCTAATATAATTCTTTGAGGAAGTGTCAAAGTTAATTGATGAAGGAAAGGCTGTAGATGTCATATACATGGACTTTAGTAAGGCGTTTGATAAGGTTTCCCATGGCAGATTGATGGAAAAAGTGAAGTCGTATGGGGTTTAGGGTGTTCTAGCTAGATGGAAAAAGAACTGGCTGGGTAACAGGAGACGGAGAGTAGTGGTGGAAGGGAGTGTCTCAAAATGGAGAAGGGTGACTAGTGGTGTTCCACAGGGTTCCGTGCTCGGACCACTGTTGTTTGTGATCTACATAAATGATCTGGAAGAAGGTATAGGTGGTTTGATTAGCAAGTTTGCAGATGATACTAAGATTGGTGGAGTTGCAGATAGCGAGGAGGACTGTCAGAGAATACAACAAAATCTAGATAGATTGGAGAGTTGGGCAGAGAAATGGCAGATGGAGTTCAATCCAGGCAAATGCGAGGTGATGCACTTTGGAAGATCAAATTCAAGAGAGGACTATATGGTCAATGGAAGGGTCCTGGGGAAATTTGATGTACAGAGAGATCTGGGAATTCAGATACATTGTACCCTGAAGGTGGACACGCAGGTTGATCGAGTGGTCAAGAAGGCATACAGCATGCTTGCCTTCATCGGACGGGGTATTGAGTACAAGAGTCGGCAGGTCATGTTACAGTTGTATAGGACTTTGGTTAGGCCACATTTAGAATACTGCGTGCAGTTCTGGTCGCCACATTACCAGAAGGATGTGGATGCTTTGGAGAGGGTGCAGAGGAGGTTCACCAGGATGTTGCCTGGTATGGAGGGTACTAGCTATGAAAAAACGTTGAGTAGATTAGGATTGTTTTCATTGGAAAGACGGAGGTTGAGGGGGGACCTGATTGAGGTCTACAAAATTATGAGAGGTATGGACAGGGTGGATAGCAGCAAGCTTTTTTCCAAGAGTGGGGGTGTCAGTTACAAGAGTCACGATTTCAAGGCGAGAGGGGGAAGTTTTATTACACAGAGGGTGGTGGGTGCCTGGAACGCTTTACCAGCGGAGGTGGTAGAGGCGGGGCACGACAGCATCATTTAAGAGGCATCTAGACAGGTATATGAATGGATAGGAACAGAGGGAAGTAGACCTTGGAAAATAGGAGACAGTTTTAGATAAAGGAACTGGAGCCGCGCAGGCTGGGAAGGCCGAAGGGCCTGTTCCTGTGTTGTAATTTTCTTTGTTCTTTGTTCTTTTAAAGTGCTCAATGTAAATCGTTGTTGAAACTAATGTAGAGTCCTGAGGACAGTAATGTGCCTAATTGAATAACGAGGTGTTGATCCTCCATTTTGTGTTGGGCTCCGTTGGAACATTGCAACGGACCAAGGATATAGATGTGGACATGAGCAAGGTGCTGACTAAAGGAGGAACTCACCAGGATGTTTAGGTTCACGCTTACGGGAAGACCGAAGGTGATCTGGAAAGCGGCCAGCCAGTCTGGATTGATTCTCCTAAATGACCTAGAATGAATTGGGAGCAGAGAATAGGGAAGATCAAATTGAAGGATTAGCAAATGAACCGCTGCTTCACCTGAAAGTAATATTTGGTGCCTAGAGTCATATGATGGGAGCAAGGAAAAGGACAGATCGTGCACTTTCAGCATTTTTAAGGGACGAGGCCATGTGAGTGGGAAGGGGTGTTGTTCCTGATGCTGGAGTGTGCAGCATGTCAAGGATGGAGCGGTATCTCTGGATTTCTAATACGGGGAGGGGGGTCTGTTAAGTATGAGTTTTGTGCTGGCACCTTGCTTTATTTTTCCGGCATTACCGGAAATGGCTGCTTCATTGGGAAGGCTATTGGGTGAAAAGTGAGGAAAGGGCAGCCTTATCATCTTTCTGGGAAAGAGTGGAAGGCGTGAGGTCAGTTAAGGGAAATGAGTCAGACCCGGCTCAAAACCCTGTTAACCAAAGGTGTTGGTGGTGGTTAGGATTGCGAAGGGGGGAGGGGGTTGTTGCTGGAAACAACATCAATTAATCAAAAGGCCGACATGGCAGATGGGCCATTATCAAAGGTGGCATCAGCAGACCAGATGCGACAGAGGCGGCGACGGTAGTGGCAGAGGCGGCGGTACAGGTTTGCAGACGCAGCGGTCGCGGAAGCGACGGTAGCGGAGGAGGCAACGTCGGCGCCGATAGAGGCGTGGGAGGCGACGGTGGAGACGGCGGAGATTGGGACAGCGTGGGCCGAGGTGGTGGCGGAGGCAGAGGCAGCCGCGGATGGTTTGTTTTGGAGGGATTTTGCTGGCGGCCGGCGTGACCCCGCCGGCCGTGTTATCTTCTCCCGGACGTGTGGGGTGGCTTCAACGTGAAATCACATTGAACGGTGACGGATGTGTTCCTCGCTGGAACGTCGTTGCTGGCAGCAGGATTCCATCTTCCTGTCACTTGTCAATGGTGTTTCACATTGATGGTATTCTACACCACCGGCGAGAAAAAGACCTTTCACTAGGTTGCTGGTGGGATCCTCTGTTCCGCCGGCGGGATCCTGTGGTTCACCTGCGGAAGCGCATCAACGCCCGCTGATTTCCAAACGACGTAGAGTATGACTCCCCTCAAGAATCCCGCTGCCGGCGGGGCACGCTGAGTCGGAAAACGTGCCTGAGGAACCGAAGAAACCAGCCCATGGATTGGATTCAGAATAACTGTTTCAAATTGTACATGCAAATTATGTTCAGAATTACTGAGAAAACAGTGGAAAAATTCACTAAAACGCATTAATAAATTATAAACTTGCAAACTGGGTATTTCAATAGGAAATAAATTCAGTTCAGTGTCTGCAGTCGCGATTGGATCAGAACAATAAATCACCTGATCACTCCTTGAAAAACAAATCTGAATCGGTTCGAGGAGTTTGCGATTTCAGTTGAATAGATTGAAAACGAATTTAAAGCAGAGAAACAGTTTTAAAAGACACAAAAGATCGAACAAGACATTTGATTCCTTTCTAGATTCATAACAACGGGAAATATATAATGAAGAATATTATAACGCTATATCTCTATACTTGTTTTGTTCGAATGTCAGGGACACATTAAGATAGGATCAGTTCAATAGAAAACAGAGGTATTATCATGGATTCTCCGGTTCCCCCGCCACATTTTTCTTGGTGGTACGGCGTTCCCTGGTCATCGTGCCGCTTTTATGGGATTTAAGCCACCCATGCCGCCAGGAAGCTCGCGGGCGCGGGTGCTTGACAGTGGCAATAGTGAATCGCCAACCATCGAGACAATCATTTCGTGCACTAAATAGCAATCATCTTCAAAACATAGCCAAATTATTCACGTTTTCAATCTGCCCCAAATGGATAATATAGGGACAACTCCAGGAAAGGAGCGATCACTCATGGATGAGATTCCCCGTTGCTAGTGGGTACCGAGAATTTGGCACGCCTTTGACTGGTGGCACATTCTCTGTTCCTGCCACATGTCAATGGAATTTTAAATACCCCACGCTGTCGGGAAACCCGCTGCCAGCGAATGGTGGGAGAAAATAGATCCACATTCAGTATGATTTTATTTTACTCCATCAAATTATTATTTCAGTGAGATTGCCGTTACCGAGTCCAATCTAACATTACAGAAGATTATACGAAATACAACAACCTCAATGATTATAGAGTCCTTGAGTTACGTAAAGTGTCTTGGTTTTAGTTGATGAAAGATATTCAGACCAGAAACATTTCAGGACATTTGCCTGAAGTGAATGATTTCGTAACAGTAAGTAAGAGATCAACAGTTAACAATTTCAGTCATAGTTTAAAATTAGAGAGGCGCGCACACACAGATTTACACAACGGCAATCGTGGTCGACACTTACCGGGAACACCAATAGCAACAATAATTGGGTAGAATAGTTTCTCAGCCATTTCAATTGAACGATACATAGCCAGTGTGAAGTGATGTGTCCCTTCGGGCTGATGGAAGTCTCTGTGTCTTAAACTGTGATGTCCTTTATTACCAAAACCGTTAATTTATACCCTGTGGAATCACCACAGCGGTACGATGTTGCAATATCGTCAAACTTGTTTTTGTTAAGGATAAGAACAAACAGATTACGACAGATAGTTAAGTGGTATTATTTCTTCTTTGTTTTTGAGTGACAACTTTCCAAAATGTGGACTTTGCTGATCACATTGATCAAGTCATAATAAGAGCAAGAATGCTGTCTACTCAAACACCATCATTCCGTCTGTATATCTCAGATTATTTCAGTGACATCCACCATTCAGTGATTCAGTTCCAATTGTTAGCGAGTTTCTCTGGGTGGCTCCACTACACTCTGGGTGTAGCTGCCCCTTTAACTCTAGGCATTCAGGTATGCAATTTCAGTGATTTGTGGCTGACTATAGGTTGCAAAATGCAATCATTGGCGAATATGAAAATACTTAAATTCCAAAGCACCTCCTCAAACTAAGAAAGCCGTTTGAAACGGTGGAGCATCTCGGAAACCTCAGACCGAATAACTGCTGCAAACACATCAACTCATATAACAGAAAAAAGAAAAACCATATTAATGAGGTAACGGATAGACAGAGGCTCTAACTAATACTGATCGTTCATCAGATCATAGAAGTTACACTGCAGTGGAGGCCATTCGGCCCATCGAGTCTGCGCCCTTGGAATGGCCACCGTACCCATCCCCGTAAGCCACCCAACCTTTATGGACACCAAGGGCAATCCAGCATGACCAATCCACCTAACCTGCACAGTTTGGACTGTGGTTGGAAACCGTAGCGCCCGGAGGAAACCCATGCAGACACGGGGAGAATGTAAAAACGCCACACAGCCAGTGACCCAAGCAGGGAATTCACCTTGGGATCTTAGAGCTGCGAAACAACTGTGCTAACCACTGCCCTACAGACCTGCTGATATACACACTTCAACTGAATAGAAGCTGGTTTAGATGTGGACAGAGGGAGCTGAGATGTTCAGAGTCGTCAGGTTGCCAAGAAGGTAGGAGCCTGAATAGATAAATTCGAGAGAGAGGAAGAGGGGCATGAGAACATTGGAGGGTAGGTGGGACGGCAGTTGGGGTGAGAGGGATAGTGTTTGCAATCATACCATAACCTTAGAGAATAGTGAACTCTGTCACACATGTCTTTGTCGATGCTCACATGAAATGGCATAGCTAGAATATTGTGCGCTATTCTGCGAGATGTACATTCGAAAGGATGTGCGCACGTTGATATTGATGAGCATTAAAGGATACGAGATGGTGGGAGGCATAAGGGACAGTCTTTAGACTGTGTCAAGAATCCGGAGGAAACCCACGTCGACACGGGAAGAACGTTCAAACACCACACAGACAGTGACCCAAACCGGGAATCGAACTCGGGTCCCTGGCGATGTAAAGCAACTGTGCAACCCACTTTGAAACTTTGCCGCCTATGTTTAAGTTTGCATGCGTTAAATTGCGAGCATGTGAGATTGCGAGAATCTGGGTTTGTATGGGTTTTTGTGTGTGAGAGTGTATATTAGTATGTGATTGTGAGAAAACGAGTGAGGGACGGAGTGTATCAGTTTGTGTGAGGGGTGCAATGGAGAGTGAGGAGTGTCAAAGGCTACATGTGTTATAGTGTATCTGTGCGGGTTTGAGTGTTGAAGAGAGTTCTTTGTGCGAGAGATCTGATATATCGGTTGAGTAAGAGAGTGTGTATAGATTGTGCACGTGTGTGTCGTTATGTATGTGTTGAGACAGTGAAATGTATTTGAGTGCCTGAGTGAGACTGTGTGTTGGTGAGACGTTCTGTGAATAAGAACAAATAATAATACAGCACAGGAACAGGACCTTCGGGCCATCCAAGCCGGTAACATTCTTTAGACCATCCTTGGCCAAAACCGTCATCATCTCGTGACGTCTCCCTCTACACCCATCCCATCCATGTATTTGTCGAGATGCCTTTTGAAAGCTGATAATGTATATGCTTCCAAAACGTACCTTGGGAGAGCATTCCGGGCACTCACCATACTCTGTGTAAAAACCCCAGCCTCGCACATTTCCTCAAAACGGTGCCCCACGGACCTTAATCTCCCTAGTGGCCGAACCCCACCGCCTGACTCTGGGATCGAAGGCCTCCCCATCCATTCTATCCATGCCTCTCATAATCTTGTCGAGCTCTATCAGGTCCCTCCGCGACCTTCGTTGTGCTGACGAAAACAGTCCTTGTCTAATCAGCCTCTCCGCCTAGCTAGCACCCTCCAGACTAGGCAACATTCTAGTAAATATTCTCTGCACCCTTTCCAAAGCCTCAACATCCTTCTGTTAGAGTGGCGACCAGATTTGTGTGCAGTATTCCAAGTGCGGCTTTACCAAGGTTCGTTACAACTGTAGCATGAGTTACCAATATTTATACTCGATGCCCCCTCCAATGAAGGCAAGCATTCCATATGCTATCTCGACTACCTTGTTCACTTGCGTTGCCATTTTCAAATATCTGTGGACCTGGCCGCCCGAATCTCTCTTACTTTCTACATGGTAGAGATTCGCCATTTACTGTATTTCCCCTCTATGTGAGACCTACCGAACTGCATTACCTCAACATTTGTCCAGAATAAACTGCATTTGCTATTTCTCTGCCCAAGTCTCCAAACTATCTATGTAATGCTGTACGATTATAATTCAGAATTTGGGCAGCATGGTGGCGCAGTGGTTAGCACAGCTGCCTCATGGCGCCAGGGTCCCAGGTTCGATACCGGCCTGAGGATACTGTCCGTGTAGAGTTGCACATTCTCCCCGTGTTTGCGTGGGTTTCTCCCCCACAATCTAAAGGTATGCAGGGTAGGTGGATTGGCCATCCTGAATTGCTCATTAATTGGAAAAAAATAATTGGGTACTCAATGTTTATTTTTAAAAAATGATAAAAATTTCAGAATTACACACATACTTTTGCCAATCTACACCGAAGCGGAGAATGTTGTAATCACACTTAAAACTTTGCCAATCTACTCTCCAGTGGAGAATGTTAGAAACACACACACAAACCACACACACAGACACGTTTACCAATCTAACCCCTCGTGGAGAATATCAGAATCACCCACACACACCATTACCAATCTACCATCTAGTGGAGAATGTCAGAACCACACATCCCTCGACCAATAAAGTCCCCCTAATGGAGAATGTCTAAATCACACACACTCAGTCCTTTATCAATCAACCCCATTGTGGCGAATGCCTGAATGACACACACACGTTTACCAATATATCCTGTCGTGGATAATGTCAGAATCACTGATACCAATCTACCCTCTTTGAGAACATGTCGGAGTCGCACTCAGACCTTCACAAATATACCATCTAGCGGGGAATGTCAGAATCATACGCACCTTTAGCAATCTACCTCCGAGTGACAAATGTCAGACTCATACACACACCTTTAAACAACCTTCCTTCTGTCACCACACTACCAAAAGGACGTGGAGGCTTTGGCGAAAGTACAGAAAAGGTTTACCAGGATGTTGCCGCTATGGAGGATATTAGCTTTGAGGAAACATTGAATAAACTTGGATTGTTCTCTTCAGAAAGACGGAGGCTGAGGGGCGAATTGATCGAAGTTTATAAAATTATGAGGGAATAGATGTCTAAATAGTTGGATTCTTTTTCCCAGGGCGGAAATGACAATTACAAGTGGGGCACAAATTCAAGGTGAGAGCGGATAGGTTAGGTAGAGATGTACAGGAAATGTTTTGTTTTTACACAGTGCGTGGTGGTGGACTGGAATGCACTACCAAGTGAAGTTTTGAGGCAGATATGTGAGCGATCTTAAAGACTTATCTGGATAGACACATGAAAAAACATGGTATAGAAGGATACAGGCGTCTGGTCTGGATATGACACATACTCGCGCAAGCTTTGCGGGCCAAAGGGCCTGTTCCTGTTCTGTATTGTTCCTTGTTCTTTTTTTGTTTCTTTGTTCTTCCCACTTTTGGAGAATGTCTGAATAACACACATACTCCTTTACGAATCTATTATTCAGTGGAGAATATTAGAATGGAAGAGTTTGTGTGATTAAGAATGTCAGAGTGCGAAGGAGAGAGTGAGACAAAGGGAGAGATTGTTAGAAAGGCATTGGTCGAGGTAGTTTTTTGTGTACTAGAGACAGTGTCCCAAACTGTCAGTGTGAGAATCTAGACTTGCATGTGTGTATTTTGAGTGTCAGTGTGTGTGAGACAGAGAGAGCAGGTGGACTAAAGGAGGCAGAGAAATAATGGGTGTGAAAGAGGAAGACGATTGGGATTAGAGAGTTTGGGATACCGAGGGAAACAAATGAGGTGTCATAGAGTCAGAGTGATTATGGGACAGAAAAGGCCCATCAATCGCAATCACCTAAGTATTCCAAACCCGATTTACATCACTTGGCCCATAACCTTGTGTGCCTCAGCGCAGCTAATTACTTCTTAAATGTTTTTCACATTGCCTCTTTCTCTCTCTGTGAACCACAGTCTGGAATGCACTGGCTGGTAGGGTGGACGAGGTGGGATGCGTCATCCTTTTAAAAAGTACCTGGATGAATACCTGGCACGCCATAACATTCAAGGCTATGGACCAAGTGGGATTAGGTGGGCAGGTCAGGGTCTTTCATGCGTCAGTGCGGACTCGATGGGCAGAAGGGCCAGATAGTCAGAGGGTTAGATAGGGTGGACAGTGAGAGTCTTTTTCCTCGGATGGTGATGACCAACACGAGGGGACATAGCTTTAAATTGAAGGGTGATAGATATAGGACAGATGTCAGAGGCAGTTTCTTTACTCAGAGAGTAGTAGGGGTGTGGAGCGCCCTGCCTGCAACAGTAGTAGACTCGCCAAATGTAAGGGCATTTAAGTGGTCACTGGATAGACATATGGATGAAAATGGAATAATGTAGGTCAGATAGGCTTCAGATGGTTTCACAGGTCGGCGCAACATCGAGGGCCGAAGGGCCCGTACTGCGCTGTAGTGTTCTATGTTCTATGTTCTATTTGTGAGTGAGGTGTGTTGGAGAGATAGGCGGCAGATTTATCCATTCCTGAGACGAAGTGTTGACACCCGGACAGGATGAGTGGATTTCTATGACATCATAACTGGCACCATATCTGAATCGATTCAACAACTGTTGAGGGGCTACCACTGACAGCACGTGGAACATAATCGATTCCAATGAAAATGAAGCTGGTTTCGCTGGATTCGCGATTGACACTCAGGAGACTGACAAATTGCAGCCGCAAGTTCACACTTGGCACCCCATGCACACCGCTGGGCCAACTAGATGGCTGCGAGGAGAACTGCTTTATTTTTTTACTGATGCTGAGCTTGACACTGTGGAGGAGAGGCGGACGAACCTGCAGCCGACCCGAGAAGGATGCTGCCATCCCCGTCCATTTGCCGTTCCTTTGAGTAGGTGCCATGAACAACAATATCTGGACCGGCCAGTAATGCTGGAAGAAACTGCAGGACCTCCTAAGGACGAGAAGGACAAGTAGGCAAGACTGTGCCGCTTAGACTAACCCCGGTCCTCACACCCATAAAAACAGAACTCCCCGCCCCTGGAGGACAGCCGATCGCCCACCATGCACCACATACCGACACCCATTCTGGTCGCCATGGCCAATTGCCCTGAACATTAAGGACACCAGCCAGCCAACCACTGTGCTGCAGGAGTCAGGCTGTCTAACATTGTCGTATTCGCTTCCCCCCACATCCAGGGGAAGGCAGCATATGGCCGCCAGGAATAGTCGATGACCCAGTGGTAAAGAGTGGCACCAGGATTGAACGTGACAGTGGGCGAGGAATTGAGACCCCACTGAGTTGTGGTTTTCCCATGCTACGTGTGTAACCTCTCCCCCCCACCCAACACCATCCCAACTCCACCCTCACCCTCACTCCCGCCCTCAGCCACACACCACAATCACCCTGATCCCCATCCTCACCCCACACCACCCTCACCTACCCACCACCCTCAACCGCACCCACACTCATACACCCACGCGCACCCTGACCCTCACTCCCATCCTCACGCTCTCTCACGTGCTCACCCCTACACCAACCTCACCCTAATTCACACCCTCATCGCCACTCTTACCCTCACCCATGCCCTCATCCTCATCCCCATCCGCACTTCAACACCAGCCTTACCCTTATGCTCAACCTCAGCCCGATCGTTACACTCATCGCACACTCTCCGCAAAACTTATTCTGACCCCTTTCGTCAAACGCACCCTCACCCTTGCCCAACCAGCCCCCCGCCCCTCCTCCAGCTCACGGTCTAATCATGCATCTTTTAATGTGTCTTGCTGGTCCTGCTGGTCCCGCCCCGGGCCAATCTGCTTTCCCCCGCCGCCTGCCACTGTTACAACCAGAGACCCCCACCCCTGCGTGCCGACCAGTGGGGATGGCAGTACGGAGGGCAGTACTAGGCAAGAGACCGAAGACACCCCGGAGGTCGAGTCAAAG
Source organism: Scyliorhinus canicula (assembly GCF_902713615.1). Classification (NCBI taxonomy): domain Eukaryota; kingdom Metazoa; phylum Chordata; class Chondrichthyes; order Carcharhiniformes; family Scyliorhinidae; genus Scyliorhinus; species Scyliorhinus canicula. Next base: position 10,104,052 of record NC_052166.1, on the reverse strand, counting down.
GACGACAGTGTTTTCCCATCACTGCAGCATCCAACGCCCTCTGCCACCCCAGTGATGCTCACCTCGGTTGGGCACTTTAATGAAGAGCCTCCTGTGACACTATCGTGTGCGCACCACACAGCTTCCACGGTACATTCTGTGGAGGTAGGAACAGCTGGGGGAGCGGATCGTCAGTGGGCCAGGAACTGTCTGCCATGCATGGGTTACCGGCTTCTGGAATTGAACATGATGCAGTCACAGAGCTAGGGACTGCATGATGGGTTGTTAGTGAACTTCCACTACCTGCATGTGCAGTTGGAGGTATCCAACTATGTGCAGGAGCAGTAGATGGTGCCAACCATTCGGGCCACCCAGGCGAACACAGCCTGTGTGACGCTGCAGTGGAGGCATCGGTGGCGAAAAATCTGGCTATGGATCAGCATGTCCAAGGCCTTGGTATTCTGTAAAGGCACAGGCCGAGGCCGAGGACAGGGCTGCCGCCTCACAGGCAGACATAGAACATAGAACAGTACAGCACAGAACAGGCCCTTCGGCCCTCGATGTTGTGCCGAACAATGATCACCCTACTTTAAACCCACGTAACCCGTATACCCGTAACCCAACAATCCCCCCATTAACCTTACACTACGGGCAATTTAGCATGGCCAATCCACCTAACCCGCACATCTTTGGACTGTGGGAGGAAACCGGAGCACCCGGAGGAAACCCACGCACACACAGGGAGGATGTGCAGACTCCACACAGACAGTGACCCAGCCGGGAATCGAACCTGGGACCCTGGAGCTGTGAAGCATTGATGCTAACCACCATGCTACCGTGAGGCCCCTCATGTGCCAGAGCTACTTGGAAATTGCAGCGGCGCATCTAACCATGGCCCAGTCACAGCAGGCCGTGGCTGGGAACGTGAGCAGTTTTGCAAAGGCGCTGGCCTACATGGGGAAGACACATAGAGATGTGCGTCAGTCCCAGAGGGAAATGCACAGTCACTGGATGATACGACGCTTACCCAGAAGGTGGTTGCACAGTCAATTTGTGATGTGGCACAGTCAGAAAAAGCGATGGTCCACTTCTTGTGCTCCATGGTCACGAGCACGCAGATCCTGGTCTAGATAAGAGTAAACCTCCAGAATTAACAGTGAAAGGTGGCGAGGCGACCCTGCCTGCACCCCCGTCCCATTGAGTAGCCCGTGGCTACTGAGAACCCCTATGGAGGAGTGATGGTGGCACAATGGTTAGTTCTGCTACCTCAGAGCTCCAGGGTCCCGGGTTCAATTCTGGCCTCGATAACTACTTGTGTGGAGTCTGCACTTTCTCCCCATGTTTGCCTCTGAGTGCTCCGGTTTGCTGCCAGAGTCCAAAGATGTGAGCATTACTTCGGTTGTGGGGAAAATGTTGGAAAAGGTTATAAGAGATAGGGTTTATAATCATCTTGAAAAGAACAAGTTGATTAGCGATAGTCAACACGGTTTTGTGAAGGGTAGGTCATGCCTCACAAACCTTATTGAGTTTTTTGAGAAGGTGACCCAACAGGTGGATGAGGGTAAAGCGGTTGATGTGGTATAGATGGATTTCAGTAAGGCATTTGATAAGGTTCCCCACGGTAGGCTCTTGCAGAAAATACGGAAGTATGGGATTGATGGTGATTTAGCGATTTGGATCAGTAATTGGCTAGCTGAAAGAAGACAGAGGGTGGTGGTTGATGGCAAATGTTCATCCTGGAGTTCAGTTACTTGTGGTGTACCGCAAGGATCTGTTTTGGGGCCACTGCTGTTTGTCATTTTTATAAATGACCTGGAAGAGGGTGTAGAAGGATGGGTTAGTAAATTTGCAGATGACACGAAGGTCGGTGGAGTTGTGGATAGTGCTAAAGGATGTTATAGGTTACAGAGGGACATAGATAAGCTGCAGAGCTGGGCTGAGAGGAAGCAGATGGAGTTTAATGCAGAAAAGTGTGAGGTGGTTCACTTTGGAAGGAGTAACAGGAATGCAGAGTATTGGGCTAATGGCAAGATTCCTGGTAGTGTAGATGAACAGAGAGATCTCGGCATCCAGGTACATAAATCCCTGAAAGTTGCTACCCAGGTTAATAGGGCTGTTAAGAAGGCATATGGTGTGCTAGCCTTTATCAGTAGGGGGATTGAGTTTCGGAACCACGAGGTCATGCTGCAGCTGTACAAAACTCTGGTGCGGCCGCACCTGGAGTACTGCGTGCAGTTCTGGTCACCACATTATAGGAAGGATATGGAAGCTTTGGAAAGGGTTCAGAGGAGATTTACTAGGATGTTGCCTGATATCGAGGGAAGGTCTTACGAGGAAAGACTCAGGGACTTGAGGTTGTTTTCGTTAGAGGGGAGAAGGCTGAGAGGTGACTTAATAGAGACATATAAGATAGTCAGAGGGTTAGATAGGGTGGACAGTGTGAGTCTTTTTCCTCGGATGGTGATGACCAACACGAGGGGATATAGCTTTATATTGAGGGTTGGTAGATATAGGACAGATGTCAGAGGCAGTTTCTTTACTCAGAGAGTAGTAGGGGTGTGGAACGCCCTGCCTGCAACAGTAGTAGACTTGCCAAATTTAAGGGCATTTAAGTGGTCACTGGATAGACATATGGATGAAAATGGAATAGTGTAGGTCAGATAGGTTTCAGATGGTTTCACGGGTCGATGCAACATCGAGGGCCGAAGGGCCCGTACTGCGCTGTAATGTTCTATCTATGTTCGATGTGCAGGTTAGGTAGATTGGCCAAGCTAAATTGCCGCTTAATTTCCAAAAGGTTAGTTGGGGTTACTGGGTTAGGGAATAGGGTACCGACACTATACCTAAGGAAGCCCACCAACGACGCTACTTTCAAAGAAGACTAAGGAAATTTGACATGTTAGCTACGACTCCCACCAACCTTTACAGATGCGTAATTGAAAGCATTTTTCTGGTTATGTCACAGCTTGGTATGGTTCCTGCTCTGCCCAAGACCGCAGGAAACAACAAAAGGTCGTGAATGCAGCCCAGTCCATCATAGAAACCAGTCTCCCATGCATTGACTCTGTCTACAAATCCCGTTGCTTCGGCAGGGCAACCAGCATAATTAAGGACCCCACACACCCCGGACATACTCTCTTCTAGCTTCTTCCGTCAGTTTGAGGTCACGCACCACCGACACAAGAACAGCTTCTTCCATGCTACCATCAGATTTTTGAATGGTCCTACCCCGTATTAAGTTGATCTTTTCTGTACACCTTAGCTATGACTGTAACATTACATTGTGTTATCTCTCCTTTATTCCATATGTACGGTATGCGTTGTTTGCATAGCATGTATGAAACAATAATTTTCACTATATACTAATACATGTGACAATAATAAATCAAATCAAATCCCATGGATTCCACCCAGTGTTACTGCCAACTAGGGCCCTCACCCTATTGTGTCGCAGGTTTGTATCATGGAGGGGTTTGAGCTGGGTTGGGTGTGATCAGGTGGTAGGGGTTGGGTTGTGGAGGATTGATGCAGTGTCCATGTCCTAGCCAGTCCCCAACCTGGTGAACCTGGAAGTGAGCAGAGCGTACCGTGTGCATTGGCCCTGGCACATACAGCCTCCCGTGCCTGCCGAGGTCGCATGTCGTGCTCATCCTCACCCTCCCCTACGTTCTCTTCGTCGTAAAAGGACTGTTGTTCATCATCCTCCGCCAGTCTGCCACCCCTCTGCTATGCGATGCCGTGGAGCATGCAGCAGGCCGCATGTTGTAGGTTACGGTCTCCGCGTCATACTGGAGGGCCCATCCAGATCCGTGCGGGCAACTGAACCCCATGCTAAGGCTTATGAAGCACCTCTGAATTACACCCATGGTCACGGCATGGACCTCATCGCAACAGGTCTCCACGTCGGTTTGTGGCCTCCGTATAGGCATCATCATCCAATACCACTGTGGATAACTCATGTCGCCCAGGAGAGAAAGCCCCCCATGCGGGGATGTACCTCGGACACGTCAGGTATTATCCAGTATGCCAGGATGTAGGTGGCATACACACTGACTGTGCATCGGGTGCAGACATGCATGATGCACATATGGTCACATATCAGCTGCACGTTCATCGAGTGGAAGCCCTGTCGATTTGTGTAGAGCAGCCAATCACCTGCAGCTCCTGGTGGGTACACTCCACATTCACACGGATGTATTCTGCTGAATGTATATAAAGGGCCTCCATGACGACAGGAACCACAAGTGCATCGAGCTCTCTGAGATTCTCGACAGGTCTCTTCGGCGCCTGGAAAGACCCCGTTGCGTCAAAGATCAGGATGGCCATCATCTCACCCATTCCCACGCAGTGCCAGGTGGCAGATATGTCGCACTGTCTCCCTTCTCAGCTGGAGTCTTCCACTGCATACCCGGTCCTGTAGGTTCCTGAATGGGAGGAGCTGTCGGTGCTCACGAGGCCTCAGACAGCCTCTTTTGTACGTTCTACTCGTCCTCGACTTGTTGGATAGGCGGCTTTCCATCCTGAGCGGCTACCTCCTGTTCCTCTGGGGCAGACTCCACTGCAGAAACTTCCTCCTCTTCGAGCAGCGCCAGCTCGTATAACTGCAGTGCATTCCCGAGAGCTGCGGTGACTAGCAGGGAGGGCAACATAGCTGGTTGTATTAAAACATTCAATGTTCGCATGCAGTGAAGGGCCTACATGTTCGTATGCTGCATACCTCCTTGCTCATCGAGGTACACCTTTTCACATTGTGGCACTGCGGACTGACACTACAGGCCCGGCACCAAAAAGCCTTCAAGCATTCCCCCACTTCACTAACAGTTTTCAAGAGGACTTTTATTTAATTTAATTTAGACCATTTGCCAATAACATAGATACCTAGAAGATAGGGGCAGCAGGAGGCATTTTGACCCTTCGAGTCTTTCGGGAACAGTAGGGAGGGGCTAGGAATGTATGTCTCTCATTTTCCCGTTCCACCCAGATTCGATCACTTTGCTTTCTGTGGGATCCTGTTGTACATCAATGGCCTGCAAAGGTCTCTGAACTGCCAGTTTAGTGACAACACAATTTAAATTTAAACAGGTTCATAGCCGGCAAAGTACTTGGATGGCAGAGTTGGGAGGGGATGGACTAAGGAAGTTGGTACTGAATGGAAAATTCCAGGCCTGGGGCCTGAGTAACGCCTTGTTAATAGATGCCAGGACGGTGTTTGTGTTTTTCGAAAGGGTGGTGGAATTTGAAGGAAGGTGGGATTGGATGGTTGGCGTGAGATGGTCCCAGTTTCCTTTGAATCATTTCCAGCCCTATATGCGTGTCAGAGTGTGGTGGTTTGAGGGATGTATGAACATAAGAACATAGCAACATAAGAATTAGGAGCAGGAGTAGGCCATCTGGCCCCTCGAGCCTGCTCCGCCATTCAATGAGATCATGGCTGATCTTTTGTGGACTCAGCTCCACTTTCCGGCCCGAACACCATCACCCTTAATCCCTTTATTCTTCAAAAAACTATCTATCTTTACCTTAAAAACATTTAATGAAGGAGCCTCAACTGCTTCACTGGGCAAGGAATTCCATAGATTCACAACCCTTTGGGTGAAGAAGTTCCACCTAAACTCAGTCCTAAATCTACTTCCCCTTATTTTGAGGCTGTGTCCCCTAGTTTTGCTTTCATCCGCCAGTGGAAACAACTTGCCCGCATCTATCCTATCTATTCCCTTCATAATTTTAAATTTTTCTGTAAGATCCCCCCTCATCCTTCTAAATTCCAACGAGTACAGTCCCAGTCTATTCAACCTCTCCTCATAATCCAACCACTTCAGCTCTGGGATTAACCTAGTGAATCTCCTCTGCACACCCTCCAGTGCCAGTAACTCAAGCAAGGAGACCAAAACTGAACACAATACTCCAGATGTGGCCTCACTAACACCTTACACAATTGCAACATAACCTCCCTAGTCTTAAACTCCATCCCTCTAGCAATAAAGGTCAAAATTCCATTTGCCTTCTTAATCACCTGTTGCACCTATAAACCAACTTTCTGTGACTCATGCACTAGCACACCCAGGCCTCCCTGCCAGCGGCATGTTTAATATTTTATCGTTTAAATAATAATCCCGTTTGCTGCTATTCCTACCAAAATGGATAACTTCACATTTGTCAACATTGTATTCCATCTGACAGACCATAGCCCATTCACTTAACCTATCCAAATCCCTCTGCAGACTTCCAGTATCCTCTGCACTTTTCGCTTTACCACTCATCTTCGTGTCATCTGCAAACTTGGACACATTGCCCTTGGTCCCCAACTCCAAATCATCTATGTAAATTGTGAACAATTGCGGGCCCAACACGGATCCCTGAGGGAACACCACTAGCTACTGATTGTCAACCAGAGAAACACCCATTAATGCCACTCATTGCTTTCTATTAATTAACCAATCCTCTATCCGTGCTACTACTATTCATATAATGCCATGCATCTTTATCTTATGCAGCAACCTTTTGTGTGGCACCTTTGCAAAGGCTTTCTGGAAATCCAGAGATACCACATCCATTGGCTCCCCGTTATCTACTGCACTAGTAATGTCCTCAAACAATTCCACAAAATTAGTTAGGCAGGACCTGCCCTTTATGAACCCATGCTGCGTCTGCCCAATGGGACAATTTCTATTCAGATGCATCGCTATTTCTTCCTTGATGATAGATTCCAGCATCTTCCCTACTACCGAAGATAAGCTCACTGGCCTATAATTTCCTGCTCTCTGCCTACCTCGTCTTTTAAACAGTGGTGTCACGTTTGCTAATTTCCAATCCACCGGGACCACCCCAGGGTCTAGTAAATGTTGGTAAATCATAATTTGTGGATCTGCAATTTCCCTAGCCATCTCTTTTGGAACTCTGGGATGCATTCCATCAGGGCCAGGAGACTTATCTACCTTTAGCCCCATTAGCTTGCCCATCACTACCTCCTTAGTGATAACACTCCTCTCAAGGGCCTCACCTGTCATAGACTCATTTCTATCAGTCTCTGGCATGTTATTTGTGTCTTCCACTGTGAAGACCGACCCAAAAAACCTGTTCAGTTCCTCAGCCATTTCCTCATATCGCATTATTAAAACTCCCTTCTCATCCTCTAAAGGACCAATATTTACCTTAGCCACTCTTTTTTGTTTTATATATTTGTAAAAACTTTTACTGTCTGTTTTTCTATTCTGAGCAAGTTTACTCTCATATTCTACCTTACTCTTCTTCATAGCTTTTTTTTAGTAGCTTTCTGTTGCCCCCTAAAGATTTCCCAGTCCTCCAGTCGCCCACCAATCTTTGCCACTTTATATGCTTTTTCCTTCAATTTGATACTCTCCCTTATTTCCTTAGATATCCATGGTCGATTTTCACTCATCCTACTGCCCTTCCTTTTTGTTGGTATAAACCTTTGCTGAGCACTGAAAAATCACTTGGAAGGTTCTCCACTGTTCCTCAACTGTTCCACCATGAAGTATTTTCTCCCAGTCTACCTTAGCTAGTTCTTCTCTCATCCCAATTTAATCTCCTTTGTTGAAACACGATACACTAGTTTTTGATTTTACTTTCTCACCCTCCATCTGTATATTAAATTCCACAATATTGTGATCGCTTTTTCCGAGAGGATCCCTAACTATTAGGTCATGAATCAATCCTGTCTCATTACACAAGACAAGATCTAGGAACGCTTGTTCCCTCGTAGGTCCCATTACATACAGTTCTAGGAAACTATCACGGATACATTCTATAAACTCCTCCTCAATGTTGCCTTGACCGACCTGGTTAAACCAATCTACATGTAGATTAAAATACCCCTTGATAACTGCTGTTCCATTTCTACATGCATCAGTTATTTGTTTGTTTATTGCATGTCGCGCCATAACGTTACTATTTGGTGGCCGATAGACTATTCCTATCAGTGACTTTTTCGCCTTACTATTCCTGATTTCCATCCAAATGGATTCAACCTGATCCTCCATAGCACCGATGTGATCCCTTACTATTGCCCGGATGTCATCCTTAAATAACAGAGCTATCCCTTACCATCCACTCTGTCCTTCCGAATAGTTTGATACCCTCGGATATTTAACTCCCAGTCGTGACCATCCTTTAACCATGTTTCAGTAATGGCCACTAAACCATAGTCATTCACGATGATTTGTGCCACTACGAGCATTCAGGTAAAGTACACTTATATTGTTTTGTTTTTTTTACCTCTGTTTTGAATCTTAAAATCTCCAGTTTCATTCCTTTTAGTATTAGTGGGCCTATTCACTGAGCTCCCCTCAGCCACTGTACCTTGTACTGTCGCCCTTTGTGATTTTTGACTATGTCTTCTCTGCATTGCACTTTCCCCCTTACTTCCTTTTGCTTCTGTCTCTGTTTTACTACCTTCCAACTTCCTGCATCGGTTCCCAGCCTCCTGCCACATTAGTTTAAACCCTCCCCAACAGCTCTCGCAACCCCCCCCCCCCCCCCTCCCCCCCCCCCCCGGGACATCGGTTCCAGTCCTGCCCAGGTGCAGACCGTCCAGTTTGTACTGGTGCCACCTCCCCCAGAACTGGTCCCAATGCCCCAGGAATTTGAATCCCTCCCTCTTGCACCATCTCTCGAGCCACGCATTCATCCTATCTATCCTGACGTTCCTACTCTGACTAGCCCGTGGCACTGGTAGCAATCCTGAGATTACTACGTTTGAGGTCCTACTTTTTAGTTTAACTCGCAACTCCCTAAATTCCGCTTGTAGGACCTCATCCCGTTTGTTACCTATATCGTTGGTGACGATGTGCAACACGACAGCTGGCTGTTCACCCTCCCCCCCCCCCCCGCCAGAATGTCCTGCAGCCGCTCCGAGACATCCTTGACCCTTGCACCAGGGAGGCAACATACCATCCTGGAGTCTCGATTGCGTCCACAGAACCGCCTGTCTATTCCCCTTATGATCGAGTCCCCTATCACTATAGCCCTGCCATTTTTCTTCCTGCCCTGCTGTGCAGCAGAGCTAGCGACGGTGCCATGAACCTTGCCCTTGTGAGCCATCTCCCCCAACAGTATCCAAAGAGGTATATCTGTTTTGCAGGGAGATGACGGCAGGGGACACCTGCAGTGCCTTCCTACTCTTGCTCTGTCTTTTGGTCACCCATTTGGTATCTTACTCAGTAACTTTCACCTGCGGTGTGACCAACTCGCTAAACGTGCTATCCACGACCTCCTCAGCATCGCGGATGCTCCAAAGTGAGTCCATCAGCAGCTCCAGAGCCGTCAAGCGGTCTAACAGGAGCTGCAACTGAACACACTTCTTGCACGTGAAAGAGCCAGGGACAGTGGACGTGTCCCGAAACTCCCACATCGCACACGAGGAGCATAACAAGGGCCTGGGATTTCCTGCCATTTCTTAAACCTTAGGTAAACTTATACAATTACAATTTCAAAATAAAAATAAATAAATTAGACAATGAAAAGAAAAACTTTGCAAAGCACATCCGAAAAAGCACCTTCTCTCACTCTGCAGCGAATTACCTCACTTCACCAAATTACCAAGCTGCAATTCCCACTCTGGATGTGCTTCGCTCTGGCAGTGTCTCCTTGACAAGCGCAAGCTTACTGAGTGCGCTTTCTGTCTGTCTTTTATGCAGACCTCAGCTATCCGATGACTCAAAAAGCCCTAAACTTCAAAGAGAAGAATACAATGTGTCCTTTGTGCCCCTAAACAGGCCTCAAGTGACTGACAGATAACTGCCTCTCAGGAATTAGGGTGGGGCAGCTTCAGCCAATCAGACACTAAGCTACACACTGCACTTTTAACTGAAAAACAGCAGAAGACGATTTCCCACTTACCTTTCCTGATTACCTCACTGCTGCAAATTACCAAGTTGCAATTCCCACTCTCGATTTGCCTCACTCCGGCTGTGTCTCCTTGACAAGCGGAAGCTGTGGATGGAGAATATTGCTCTACTTAACTGCAGGGTACAGGTTTGGGGTGCCTGTACTTTATTCCATGATGTTTCGTGCAGCCGCCCTGTCTAGGCCTCAATCCAAGGCATAACCTTGGTTCCCTCACGCGACCATCTCTTTCCTGTCTGAGAGGGACATACATATCAAAGACACGCAGTACCTGTTCCTTGAACAAGTTCCACGTTTCACTTGTGTCCTTCCCTGACAGCCTATGTTCCCAACTTCTGCACTTCAATTCTTGTCTGACAACATTGTATTTACCCTTCCCCCCAATTGTAAATCTTGCCCTGTTGCACGCACCTATCCCTCTCCAGAACTAAAGTGAAAGTCACAGAATTGTGGTCACTACCTCCAAAATGCTCCCCCACTAACAAATCTATCACCTGCCCTGGTTCATTACCAAGTACTAAATCCAATATGGCCTCCCCTCTGGTCGGACAATCGACATACTGTGTTAGAAAAGCTTCCTGAACACACTGCACAAACACTACCCCATCCAAACTATTTGATCTAAATAGTTTCCACTCAATGTTTGGGAAGTTGAAGTCACCCATGACTACTACCCTGTGACTTCTGCACCTTTCGAAAATCTGTTTCCCAATCTGTTCCTCCACATCTCTGCTGCTATTGGGGGGCCTATAGAAAACTCCCAACAAGGTGACTGCTCCTTTCCTAGTTCTGACTTCAACCCATATTACATCAGTAGGCAGATCCCCCTCGAACTGCCTTTCGCAGCTGTTACACTATCTCTAATTAACAATGCCAGCCCCCCACCTCTTTTACCATCCTCTCTAATCTTGTTGAAACATCTATAACCAGGGACCTCCAACAACCATTTCTGCCCCTCTTCTATCCAAGTTTCCGTGATGGCCACCACATCGTAGTCCCAAGTACCGGTCCATGCCTTACGTTCACCCACCTTATTCCTGATGCTTCTTGCATTAAAGTATACACACTTCAACCCATATCCTTGCCTGAAAGCAGTCTCCTTTGTCAGTGTTACCTTCCCCACTGCATCACTACGTGCTTTGGCGTCCTGGGTATCGGCTTCCTTAGTTGCTGGACTACAAATCCGGTTCCCATTTCCCTGCCAAATTAGTTTAAACCCTCCCGAAGAGTACTAGAAAACCTCCCCCCCAGGATATTGGTGCCCCTCTGGTTCAGATGCAACCCGTCCTGCTTGTACAGGTCCCACCTTCCCCAGAATGCGCTCCAATTATCCAAATACCTGAAGCCCTCCCTCCTACACCATTCCTGCAGCCACGTGTTCAACTGCACTCTCTCCCTATTCCTAGCCTCGCTATCACGTGGCACCGGCAACAAACCAGAGATGACACCTCTGTCTGTCCTGTCTTTTAACTTCCAGCCTATCTCCCTAAACTTGTTTATTACCTCCACACACTTTTTCCTACCTACGTCGTTGGTACCAATGTGCACCACGACTTCTGGCTGCTCACCCTCCCCCTTCAGGATCCTGAAGACACAATCCGAGACATCCATGGCCCTGGCACCCGGGAGGCAACATACCTTCCGGGAGTCTCGCTCGCGACCACAGAATCTCCTATCTATTCTGCTAACCATTGATTCTCCTATTACTATTGCTTTTCTATGCTCCCCCTTCCATTCTGAGCCCCAGAGCCAGACTCAGTGCCAGAGACCTGGCTGCTGGGGCCTTCCCCCGGGATGTCATCCCCCCCAACAGCATCCAAAACGGTATACCTGTTTTGAAGGGGAACGGCCACGAGGGATCCCTGCACTATCTGCCTGTTCGTTTTCTTTCCCCTGACTGTAACCCAGCTACTCTTGCCCAGTACCTTGGGTGTGGCTACCTCCCTGTAACTCTTCTCGATAACCCCCTCTGCCTCCCGGATGATCCGACGTTCATCCAGCTCCAGCTCCAGTTCCTTAACACGGTCTCTGAGGAGCTGGAGTTGGGTGCAGTTCCCACTGGTATAGTCAGCGGGGACACCAGTGGTATCCCTCACCACCCACATCCTACAGGAGGAGCATTCAACTGCCCTAGCCTCCATCCCCTCTTACTTTACAGAATTAGCTGCCCCGTGGACCAACTGGACCTCCGCCCTCCGACTCTGCTTCCAGTCAGCTGTACTCTAAACTCCTGGCTCCCTTCACATTCTTTGATAAATATAGGAAATGAAATGTAAGGAGCACCTTACTCCCGTCTCACCTAACTCCCTTAGTCACAAAACTCTCACTGTAGCACTCAAATGCAACAAGCGCAGCACTCCCTCAGTCACCAAACTCTCACTGTAGCACTCAAATGCAACAAGCTCAGCACTCCAGTGCATACTGAAGAACCATGGACAAGAGAGGTTGAATGTCTTGTTAAGAGGAAGAAGGAGACTTATGTAAGGCTGAAGAAACAAGGTTCAGACATGGCGCTGGATGGATACAAGATAGCCAGGAGGGAACTGAAGAAAGGAGAGCAAAGGGAGAGCATGACAAATCTTTGGCAGGTAGGATCAAGGAAAACCCCAAGGCCTTTTACACATATGTGAGAAATATGAGAATGACTAGAGCGAGGGTAGGTCCGATCAAGGTCAGTAGCGGGAGATTGTGTATTGAGTCTGAAGAGATAGGAGAGGTCTTGAACAAGTATTTTTCTTCAGTATTTACAAACGAGAGGGGCCATATTGTTGGAGAGGACAGTGTGAAACAGACTGATAAGCTCGAGGAGATACTTGTCAGGAAGGAAAATGTGTTGCGCGTTTTGAAAAACTTGAGGATAGACAAGTCCCCCGGGCCTGACGGGATATATCCAAGAATTCAATGGGAAGCAAGAAATGAAATTGCAGAGCCGTTGGCAATGATCTTTTCGTCCTCGCTGTCAACAGGGGTGGTACCAGAGGATTGGAGAGTGGCGAATGTCGTGCCCCTGTTCAAAAAAGGGAATAGGGATAACCCTGGGAATTACAGGCCAGTTACCCTTACTTCGGTGGTCGGCAAAGTAATGGAATGGGTACTGAGGGATAGGATTTCTGAGCATCTGGAAAGACACTGATTGATTAGGGATAGTCAGCACAGATTTGTAAGTGGTAGGTCTTGCCTTACAAGTCTTATTGACTTCATTGAGGAGGTGACCAAGCATGTGGATGAAGGTAAAGCAGTGGATGTAGTGTTCATGGATTTTAGTAAGGCATTTGATAAGGTTCCCCGTTGTAGGCTTGTGCAGAAAGTTATGAGGCATGGGATAGTTGGAAATTTGGCCAGTTGGATAACAAACTGGCTAACCGATAGAAGGCAGAGAGTGGTGATGGATGGCAAATATTCAGCCTGGATCCCACTTATCAGTGGCGTACCGCAGGGATCAGTTCTGGGTCCTCTGCTGTTTGTGATTTTCATTAACGACTTGGATGAGGGAGTTGAAGGGTGGGTCAGTAAATTTGCAGATGATACGAAGATTGGTGGAGTTGTGGAAAGTGAGGAGGGCTGTTGTCGGCTTCACGGAGACATAGATAGGATGTAGAGCCGGGCTGAGAAGTGGCGGATGGAGTTTAACCCTGACAAGTGTGAGGTTGTCCATTTTGGAAGGACAAATATGAATGCGGGATACAGGGTTAACAGTATGGTTCTTGGCAATGTGGAGGAGCAGATAGATCTTGGGGTCTATGTTTATAGATCTTTGAAAGTTGCCACTCAAGTGGATAGAGCTATGAAGAAGGCCTATGGTGTGCCAGCGTTCATTAGCAGAGGGATTGAATTTAAGAGCCGTGAGGTGATGATGCAGCTGTACAGGACCTTGGTCAGGCCACATTTGGAGTACTGTGTGCAGTTCTAGTCGCCTCATTTTAGGAAGGATGTGGAAGCTTTGGAAAGGGTGCAAAGGAGATTTACCAGGATGTTGCCTGGAATGGAGAGTAGGTCATACGAGGAAAGGCTGAGGGTGCTAGGCCTTTTCTCATTAGAACGGAGAAGGATGAGGGGCGACTTGATAGAGGTTTATAAGATGATCAGGGGAATAGATAGAGTAGACAGTCAGAGACTTTTTCCCCGGGTGGAACACACCATTACAAGGGGACATAAACTTAAGATAAATGGTGGAAGATAGAGAGGGGATGTCAGAGGTAGGTTCTTTACCCAGAGAGTAGTGGGGGCATGGAATGCACTGCCTGTGGAAGTAGTTGAGTCGGAAACGTTAGGGACCTTCAAGCGGCTATTGGATAGGTACATGGATTAGGGTAGAATAATGGAGTGTAGATTAACTTCTTCTTAAGAGCAGCATGGTAGCATTGTGGATAGCACAATTGCTTCACAGCTCCAGGGCCCTAAGTTCGATTTCGACTTGGGTCACTGTCTGTGTGTAGTATGCACATCCTCCCCGTGTGTGCGTGGGTTTCCTCCGGGTACTCCGGTTTCCTCCCACAGTCCAAAGATGTGCAGGTTGGGTGGATTGGCCATGAAAAAGTGCCCTTAGTGTCCAAAAGTCTATGATTAACCTAGGACAAAAGTTTGGCACAACATCGGGGGACGAAGGGCCTGTTCTGTGCTGTATTTCTCTATCTTCTTTAACCTAAGGGCCTGATCAAGGTTTCATTTTGAGAGATACATAGCGAGAGAGGGAGGGAAACAGAGATGTAACAGAGAACTTTTAAAACTAAATCCTAGAAACTGGAGCTGGTGTAGCACACCGGGCTATATATCTGACTTGTAATGCTGAACAAGGACGCAACGCGGGTTCAATTCCTGTACTAGCTTCCCCGAACAGGCGCCGGAATGTGGCGACTAGGGACTTTTCACAGTAACTTCATTGACGCCTACCTGTAAAAATAAACTATTATTAATATTAGATACTCTACAGTGCTTAAGTAGGCCACTCGGCTAATCAAGTCTGCACTGACGCTGCGAATGAGCACGCATATCCATTCCCCTATACATCTCATCCTATTCCCATAATCGGACATGCACACCGAGTGGAAATTTATCATGAACAATCCACCTAACATTTTTAGACCGAGGACGGAAACTGGAGCACCCGGCGGGAACACACGCAGACACGCGTACAAAGTCTGTATAGACAGTGACTGAAGGTCAGAATGGAACGTGGGCCCCTGGCGCTATGAAACATCAGTGCTAACCATTGTGCAACTAAGTCGTGTTAATGGAAAATAGATTGACTTGGAAAGAGAGTGGAAAAGACACCGGAGGCTGAACTTAAAGTTGTTTTACATGAGAATGCATTCTGGGTTAATGGGCAGCGCCGTACCACAAGTGGAAAGCACTGTTGCTTCCTCCGGGTGCTCTCGTTTCCTCCCAGAGTCGAAAGACGTGCAGGTTAGGTGGATTGGCCATGCTAAATTGCCCTTAGTGTCCAAAAACTTTAGGAGGGGTTATTGGGTTACGGGGATAGGGTGAAAGTGAGGACCTAAGTTGGTCGGTGCAGTTTCGATGGGCCGAATGGCCTCCTTCTGCACTGTATGTTCTATGTTCTAATGCTGGAATGCTTTAATGCTGTGATGAATTGGTCAGTGGCATGTGCATCAATCATTTTGAATTAAGTTTGAAATATATGCTCACTTTCCATTTGTCCATTGGGTTCTCTCTGTTAATCTGCCTGCCTGTCTGTCTCTCTCTCTCCCTCGCTCTCTGTTTCTCTCTCAGTCTGACTGTCTCTTGTTCTATCTTTAACTCTCTGTCTGCCTGCCTCTCTCTCACTTTCTCTCTCTGTTTCTCTTCCTCTTTTCTATCTCTGAAAAGACAGTAAAGCGCACTTGAAATGTTCGAAAATTATACACTGGAGTATTGGGCGGAAGTGGGGGAGGGCGTAACGGAGACAAGAGAGCGAAAGAGGGAAAGAGAGGAGTCAATTAACGCTTTCTGGGACATCTCAATGTATCATGAACGGAGAAGAAAGCATTTAGTTAAACCTTTCACGGAAAAAGACAGCTGAGGAGGTTGTACATTTAGCTGTCAGCATGTTGCTTCAAGTGGGCCCTTGCTGTGCTACAGTTAACGGGATCTGTGAATTCTTATGGACAGGAAGTTGCAGAAATAGCTAGAGAGAGGGAGAGAAAAACTGCTGGAGGTGATAGATAAAAAACACGGGGATAGAATCAGGCAGTTAGTGCCGGGCTTCAGTGACGGTCTCGGGTCTCCATTTGATTTATTTTTGTGAGGGTTTTGTGATGGCCCGGAGGGCGGGGTACTGTCTCCGCTCCTGTATTTCGGTCTGTCTGTGTAAACGCATGTCAAATTTTAACGTGATGAACACAGCTGACTGCTGACTGAGACGTGTTCCGCAGACATCATCCCCATCTCGTTCACTAATGTCCTTTGGGGAAGGAAATATGTCGTATTATCTATGTGACTCCAGATCCACAGCAGTGTGGGTAAGTCTTAAATTCCAATCGGCTGGATGGGCAATAAATGCTGGCCTTGCCTCCGACACGCATATCCCCTTGAAAGAATAAAGAAAAACATGCAGGGCACATTGTCTCTCTTTATTCACTAAATGTTTAATTTTAAGAGTGAGCGAGAGAGGCCAGTCACTGAGATGTGAATGAGAACGCTTAGAACATAAATGAATGGATGAACTTGTAAAGTAAGTGAGAGACTGGGGCCAGAGACAACCTTAAAGCTGTTGAACACGAGGACGCTTCTTGGATTAATGCCGGCATGTTTGTACGCTGCAGTGAATTGAGGCTTTAGTGAAATGCAGAGGACCAATTTTAAATTGAGTTTGAGTGATGTGCTGACTTCACATTTGTCCCGCTGCCCCTCTCTGTGCCTCTCTTTCTCTCTCTCTCTCTCTTTCTCGCTCTGTCTCTGCTTGTCTGTCTCTCGTCCTGTGTCTATATACTCTCTGTCTCTATCTATCTCTCCCTGTTTGACTGTTCTCTCTCTCTGCCTTTCATTTGCCTTTCTCTGTCTCCATAGGCAGTAAAACATGCGTGAATGTTTGGCATTGCAAGTTCCCAAATCTGCGCACAGGCGGGCGGGGGAGGGGCAATGAGTGAAAGGGAAAGGGAAAGGCAGGGAGAGGTGAATGAGAGAGAGAGGAGTCAATTAATTCTTAATGCGACAATGAATGGGCGGGGAGAGAGGGAAGACGTGGTTTAATGTTGTTCTCTTTCGAGAACAACTGATGAGGGGGCTGCAGTTAGTGGTCAGCACGTTACCGCTTTTGGATCTTGCTGTGCTACGTTTGTGCAGGACAACAAATCTCAGAAATTGATAGCAAGATAAGGAAACTGATGGAAGAGGCAAGGTTTATGCAGAGAGACAGGCACAGCCTGATTGCGCTGGGGGTGACATAAATGTGGGGTGATGATCTCCATTTTATTCAGTTTTCTGAGGGTCCTGTCTTTCTGTCTCTCTCCGTGTCAACAGTTGACAAATTTCAAAAACTGCTCAACACAGCTGACAGCCAACAGAGTCGTGTTCCATTAGCTTCGCTCGGGGAATGTTGGGTGTACTTCTTACACCAATATCGGTATAATATGAAGAGAGGGGGAGTGGTCGAGGAAGGGTACAGAGATTTAAACGCGAACATTGGAAAAAAATAATCGGTGGATGGCTTGTAAGGCAAGTGGGAGAGGTCGGAAATAGTTTACCCTGAATCCTCAGACTGTGGACGGTTCAGAACACACCCATCATTGGTAACATCTTCCCTGCATCTACCCTGTCTAGTCCCGTTAAAACATTCTCTCTATGAGTTCCTCCCTTATTCTTCTGAACTTTGATGAATTGCAGCCTCTATTCCCAGACTAGAGGGGCACCTAAAAATAAAGGAGGAGCCAAGATGCTCCTGGTGAAGCGTTGAGCTGTGCTCCAGGCATTTCAGCTGAGTCAAGTTCTCAGAAATATCTGCGGACAAACTAACGTGCATGTGAGGTGGTCACAAGCTTTTCAGCTGAAAAGCAAGTGGCCAATTTCCAAATCAAACATTTAACATACAAACATCAAACATGCGTGCATGTTCCATCAGAAAGGACAGCGCTTCTCTCAAGCGGTTCCTCTTTTAACATCATCTGGACACCTCACTTCTCATAATTCTCTGCGAACAGCGTCGCAAAGGGGTTGCCGTGTCGGGAGTCAGACATCAAGTCATCCTGTTCTTCTGGAGCCCATACCCTTGTATGGATCAGGCATACAATTTTTGCATTGTGTGACCGGGGGTCACTCTGATCGTTTGAACAAGTCTCCAAGAATTGTCCCTGTGCCAAATCGTGGGGTCTAAAATTGAAGGAGCATTGTCGGGGTTGTCAGTGTTGGGTGTGGGTGTGGGTCTGGATTTTTAATGTAAGTGATCTCCATGGGGGTCACTGGAGTCGGGGTCGAAGTCGGTGAAGTGGGGGCTGTAGGGTGGAGTGCTGTGGCTGTCCTCACTCTTACAGTCACTGTCACTGTCTCTGCTGAGGCAGCTTGTGGGCGTTCCGGGCGGGTCCTAAAGTCGGTGGGCGGAGTCGAGTTCGAGTCGGATGAGGAACTGGTCTGTGAGGGGGAGGGTGGAAATTTGTCTCTTGTCGGCGGGGAGAGGTGTTCTGCTGCGTCCAGCAGGACATGATATGTTCTGGTGGTCATAGACACCTTTACCAAATGGGTTGGGGCATTCCCTTCATGCACCAACACAGCAATGACAGCTTCAAAGATCCTAACCCACCACATCTTTACGAGATGGGGACTCCCCAGAAGTATAGTTATTCTGCGCACAAATTAAACAATTCTCTATATAGTGGGTAACATCTTTTCTTAAGTTGGACCACCAACAGAGTTGTCTAAGGTGTGTTGTGGTAGGGTCGATCCCTTGGTGTCCATGACTATCATGGAATAAGGCAATCATTTGATTCCTGTCCTGTTCAGGAACCACATACAATTTGTCCTTTGTGATCACACCCTCATGTGTGGTCAAAGCGTGTTTGAAGTTATAGTACTGGGCCACAACGTTTCCTTTTAAAATCTCCCGGAGAGTTTCGAGTGGTTTGACTGTGTTCCAAAAGCCTTTAGCTGGTTAATATGGAACCATGCAGTCTTACCGTTGAGGTACTTTAGCCTATATACCGAGGGGCTGATTTTGTCCGAAATTGAGTATGGGCCGGAAAATGTAGGAGCCAAAAACGTGCTGGGGTTATATACGGATAACATTACTTGTTGCCCAACCTGAAATTCTGTGGGGTGGACATTTTTGTTGAAACAGACCTTGCTCTGTTTCCTCCTTTTACCCAATTTTACTGCGGCTGCGAGCTGAGCAGACCTAATTGTTTTACTGCTTTTTCGTGTGCGAGGGCCATCACTTCTGGGCTGGTCATGTCGAGTCCTAAAATGAATTCTGATCCTTTCATAGGGCGTCCGGTCATGAGTGTGTGTGGGGTGAAACATGTTGATGTGGAAACAGTGTTTCTTATACACATAAGAGCGAATGGGAGCACTGAATCCCAAATCGAATTGTTCTCCTGTACCCATCTTTCGAAGGGTCGATTTTGGAGTCCGATTCATGCGTTCCACTATCCCGCTTGACGGGGTGATACGCAATGTGAGAATTCTGTTTGATTCCGAATATGGTCAGGACGTTCTTCATGACCCGTCCTGTGAAATGAGATCCCTGATCTGATTCTATGCTTCTGGGGAGTCCCCATCTCGTAAAGATGTGGTGGGTCAGGATCTTTGCAGCTGTCTTTGCTGTGTTGGTGCGTGAAGGGAATGCCTCTACACATTTGGTAAAGGTATCTATGACCACCAGAACATATTTATAGCCATTCCTGCAAGGGGGAAATGGACCTATGACATCGATCTGGAGGATTGTCCAGGGGCCATTAACGGGGCGAGTGTGGCTGAGTTGAGCCTTCTTGGAATACCTCTCTGGGTTATTCTGCGCATAAATTAAACAATTATCTATATAGTGGGTAACCTCTTGTCTTACGTTGGGCCACCAACAGAGTTGTCTAAGGTGTGTTGTGGTAGGGTCGATCCCTTGGTGTCCATGACTATCATGGAACAAGGCAATCATTTGATTCCTGTCCTGTTCAGGAACCACATACAATTTGTCCTTTATGATCACACCCTCATGTGTGGTCAAAGCGTGTTTGAATTTATCGTACTGGGCCACAAAGTTTCCTTTTAAAATCTCACGGAGATTTTCGTCCTGCTTTTGTGCCTGTACTAAATCTTCTATTTCTGTCTGTGAGACCTGAACTGCACTCGCAGGGGTGCTAACTGGTGCGCTAGCTGCGGATGTCCAAAAGTGACCTCGCCTGGAACCTGCTTTAGCCAGTGCGTCGGCTTTTACATTTCCAGGGGGGGATGATCGATGGTGGCTTCTAACTTTGATAATGCCATACATCCTACCTTTGCCTTCTCTAGGATTTGGCGGAGTAATGAGGCTGATGGAAGGGGCTTCCCGTCTGCGGAGACAAAACCTCGTCCTCCACAGGGGTAGAAAGTCTGTGAGGCTGTTGCATACATATAAACTGTCCGAATATATGTCTGCTGGGCTGGGCAACGAATCTGGGTGGTCCACTATATATGCAATGGCTGCGAGCTTTGCTGCCTGCGCGCCTAAGTGACCTGGTAATTTTAGAGATATCTCCTCTAAAGCACGCCCCTGCATAAGCCACTGGTCGTAGCTGCTCGTGCTGTTCCCGAAGGAGCACGGCCGAGAGGGTCAGATCGGAGCTAGCTACCTCTATTGCATAGGGGAGAGTTGGTCTGGAACTTGTAGCGCGGGTGCTGCGCTGAGGGCTTTCTACAGGTGCCTCTGTATGCTGCGGAAGCCATTCCCAATGGGTTCCTTTCTTAAGGAGGTCTGAGAGTGGGGCTGCCTTGGTCGCAAAACCATCGATATGGTTCCGACAATACCCAACCAGTCCTAAAAACGACCGGAGGGCTGAAACGTTTTGGGGAAGGGGCAATTTGATGATCGAGTCAATTCTTTTGAACTCGATCTCGCGTTTGCCGTGCGTGATGACTGTACCCAAATACATAGAACATAGAACATTACAGCGCAGTACGGGCCCTTCGGCCCTCGATGTTGCGCCGACCTGTGAAACCATCTGAAGCCTATCTGACCTACACTATTCCATTTTCATCCATATGTCTATCCAGTGACCACTTAAATGTCCTTAAAGTTGGCGAGTTTACTACTGTTGCAGGCAGGGCGTTCCACACCCCTACTACTCTCTGAGTAAAGAAACTGCCTCTGACATCTGTCCTATATTTACCACCCCTCAATTTAAAGCTATGTCCCCTCGTGTTGGTCATCATCATCCGAGGAAAAAAACTCTCACTGTCCACCCGATCTAATCCTCTGACTATCTTATATGTCTCGATTAAGTCACCTCTCAGCCATCTCCTCTCTAACGAAAACAACCTCAAGTCCCTGAGCCTTTCCTCGTAAGTCCTTCCTTCCATACCAGGCAACATCCTAGTAAATCTCCTCTTAACCCTTTCCACAGCTTCCACATCCTTCCTATAATGTGGTGACCAGAACGGCACGCAGTACTCCAGGAGCGGCCGCACCAGAGTTATGTACAGCTGCAGCATGACCTTGTGGCTCCGAAACTCAGTCCCCCTACTGATAAAGGCTAGAACACCATATGCCTTCTTAACAGCCCTATTAACCTGGGTGGCAACTTTCAGGGATTTATGTACCTGGATGCAGAGATCTCTCTGTTCATCTACACTACCAAGAATCTTGCCATTAGCCCAGTACTCTGCATTTCTGTTACTCCTTCCAAAGTGAACCACCTCACACTTTTCCGCATTAAACTCCATCTGCTTCCTCTCAGCCCAGATCTGCAGCTTATCTATGTCCCTCTGCATCCTATAACATCCTTCAGCACTATCCACAACTCCACCGACCTTCGTGTCATCTGAAAATTTACTAACCCATCCTTCTACACCCTCTTCCAGGTCATTTATAAAAATGAAAAACAGCAGTGTCCCAAAACAGATCTTTGCGGTACACCACTAGTAACTGAACTCCAGGATGAACATTTTCCATCAACCACCACCCTCTGTCTTCTTTCAGCTAGCCAATTACTGATCAAACCGCTAAAATACCTTCAATCCCATACTTTCGTATTTTCTGCAATAGCCTACCGTGGGGTACCTGATCAAACCCCTTACTGAAATCCATATACACAACATCAACCGCTTTACCCTCATCCACCCGTTTGGTCACCTTCTCAAAAAACTCAATAATGTTTGTGAGGCATGACCTACCCTTCACAAAACCGTGGTGACTATCGCTAATCAATTTGTTCTTTTCAAGATGATTATAAACTCTATCTCTTATAACCTTTTCCAACATTTTACTCACAACCGAAGTAAGACTCACAGGTCTATAATTACCAGGGTTGTCTCTACTCCCCTTCTTGAACAAGGGGACAACATTTGCTATCCTCCAGTCTTCCGGCACTATTCCTGTCGAAAAAGACGACATAAAGATCAAGGACAAAGGCTCTGCAATCTCCTCCCTGGCTTCCCAGAGAATCCGAGGAAAAATGAAAAAGAAATGAAAATGAAATAAAATGAAAATCGCTTATTGTCACGAGTAGGCTTCAATGAAGTTACTGTGAAAAGCCCCTAGTCGCCACATTCCGGCGCCTGTCCGGGGAGGCTGGTACGGGAATCGAACCGTGCTGCTGGCCTGCTTAGTCTGGTTTAAAAACCAGCGGTTTAGCCTGGGGAGCTAAACCAGCCCCTTAAACCTAAACCAGGATAAATCCCATCTGGCCCAGGGGACTTACCTATTTTGACATTTTCCAAAATTGATAACACTTCCTCCTTTTGAACCTCAATTCCATCTAGCCTTGTCGACTGAACCTGAGTAATCTCCTCGACAACATTGTCTTTCTCCAGTGTAAACACTGATGAAAAATATCCATTTAACGCTTCCCCTATCTCCTCTGATTCCACACACCACTTTCCACTACTATCCTTGATTGGCCCTAATCTTACTCTAGTCATTCTTTTGTTCCTGATATACCTATAGAAAGCCTTACGGTTTTCCTTGATTCTATCCACCAATGACTTTTCGTGTCCTCGCTTCGCTCTTCTTAACTTTCCCTTTAGGTCCTTCCTGGCTAACTTGTAACTCTCAAGTGCCGTAACTGAGCCTTCATGTCTCTTCCCAACATAAGCCTTCTTCTTCATCTTGACAAGTGCTTCAACTTCCTTAGTAAACCACGGTTCCCTTGCTCGACAACTTCCTCCCTGCCTGACAGGTACATACTTATCAAGGACACGCAGTAGCTGTTCCTTGAAAACCTCCACATTTCGATTGTACCCATCCCCTGCAGTTTCCTTCCCCATCCTATACACCTAAATCTTGCCGAATAGCATCATAATTGCCTTTCCCCAGCTATAATTCTTGCCTATCCCTGCCCATTGCTAAAGTAAACATAACCGAGTTGTGATCACTATCACCAAAGTGCTCAGCAACATCTAAATCTAACACCTGGCCGGGTTCATTACCCAGTACCAAATCCAATGTGGCCTCGCCCCTTGTTGGCCTGTCGACATACTGTGTCAGAAAACACACTGCACAAAAACTGACCCATCTATAGTACTCGAACTATAGTATTTCCAGTCAATATTTGGAAAGTTAAAGTCCCCCATAACAACTACCCAGTTACTCTCGCTCATGTCGAGAATCATCTTTGCAATCCTTTCCTCTGCATCTCTGGAACTATTCGGAGGTCTATAGACAACTCCCAACAGGGTGACCTCTCCTCTCCTGTTCCTAAACTCGGCCCATACTACCTCAGTAGACGAGTCCTCAAACATCCTTTCTACCGCCGTAATATTTTCCTTGATTAACAATGCCACACCACCCCCCCCCCCCTCTTTTACCATCTTCTCTGTTCTTACAGAAACATCTAAATCCTGGAACCTGCAACAACCATTCCTGTCCCCTGCTCTACCCATGTCTCCGAAATCGCCACAACATCGAGATCCCAGGAGATCCCATCGTCCCCCACAATAGTGTACACAACTGTATACTTGTTATAGAGGGGAACGACCACAGGGGATCCCTGCACTGCCTGCAGGTTCCCTCTCCCTCCCCTGACGGTAACCCAT
The DNA here is from genome assembly GCF_902713615.1 of Scyliorhinus canicula. Lineage (NCBI taxonomy): Eukaryota > Metazoa > Chordata > Chondrichthyes > Carcharhiniformes > Scyliorhinidae > Scyliorhinus > Scyliorhinus canicula. Next base: position 10,080,061 of record NC_052166.1, on the reverse strand, counting down.
CTACCTTCTTCTTTTATCTGAGGTGTGACTACCTCCCTATAACTCCTCTCAATAACCCCCTCCGCCTCCCGAATGATCCGAAGTTCATCCAGTTCCAGCTCCAGGTCCCTAACGCAGTTCTCGAGGAGCTGGAGTTAGGTGCAGTTCCCGCAGATGTAGGCAGCAAGCTCACCCACCTTATTCCGGATGCTCCTGGTGTTGAAGTAGACACACTTCAAACCAGCGTCTTGTTTGCCGGTGCCCTCTTTCGAACGTTTAACCCTACCCCTGACCTCACTACTCTCAATATCCTGTACACTGGGACTACAATTTAGGTTCCCATCCCCCTGCTGAATTAGTTTTAAACCCCCGAAGAGCACTAGCAAATCTCACCCCCCTCCCCCTCCCCGCCCATGCTATTGGTACCCCTCTGGTTCAGGTGAAGACCAACCTGTTTTCAGAGGTCCCACTTACCCCAGAATGAGCCCCAATTATCCAGGAAACCAAAACCCTCCCTCCTGCACCATCCCTGTAACCACGCGTTCAACTCCTCTCTCTCCTTATTTCTCACTTCGCTAGCACGTGGCACGCGTCACAACCCAGAGATAACAACTTTGTTTGTTCTTGCTCTCAGCTTCCACCCTAACTCCCTGAATTTCTGTCTCAAATCCCCATCTCTGTTCCTACCTATGTCGTTGGTACCTATGTGGACCACGACTTGGGGCTGCTCACCCTCCCCCTTAACAATCCCAAAAACACAATCAGAGACATCACGAACCCTGGCATCTGGGAGGCAACACACCAACCGTGCGTCTCTTTCGTTCCCACAGAATCTCCTGTCTGTTCCTCTAACTATGGAGTCCCCAATGACATGTGCTCTGTTCCTCTTCTCCCTTCCCTTCTGAGCAACAGGGACAGACTCTGTGCCAGAGACCTGTGCCCCATTGCTTACCCCTGGTAAGTCGTCCCCCGTGTACAAAACGGTATACTTGTTATAGAGGGGAAAGTCCACAGGGGATCCCTGCACTGCCTGCCGGTTCCCTCTCCCTCCCCTGACGTTAACCCATCTACCTTCTTCTTTTACCTGAGGTGTGACTACCTCCCTATAACTCCTCTCAATAACCCCCTTCGCCTCCCGAATGATCTGAAGTTCATCCAGTTCCAGCTCCAGGTCCCTAACGCGGTTCACGAGGAGCTGGAGTTAAGTGCACTTCCCGCAGATGTAGTCAGCAGGGACACTAGCGATGACCCTTTCCTCCCACATTCTGGAGGAGGAAGATTCAACTGCCCTAGCCTCCATTCCCACTGAACTAACTTCCCAACTACTGAACACTAAAAATAAAAACTTGTTAGTTTAGTAATCCGAGGGACAGAACATTTTTTTTTTGGTTGGAGGAGGAGGATGGGTGGGAGACACTACGCAAGTAGTGTTTCGGGCAAAGCTGTCACTCGAGAACAGCCCCTTCACAAACCACCTTCAACTTACGCTGACCGCACTGCACGTATGCAAATCTCCCCAGAACAGCCAATTAGAAGCTCTGCTCTGCTGCCCTCTGCTGGATGTTCGCCTTCCGTCGAACTCCTCAGGTCACTTGTGCAGGTACACATTCAACTTACGGCGACCGCACTGCATTTATGAAAATCTCCCCGGAACAGCCAATCAGAAACTCTGATCTGCTGTCCTCTCCTGGATTCTTGCCTTCCGTCGAACTCCTCTGGTCACTTGTGCAGGTACACCTTCAACTTACGCTGACCGCACTGCTCTTATGCAAATCTCCCCGGAACTGCCAATCAGAATCAGCCACATCACTTGATTCTCCAATATCTGGGCCTTTCTGGGGTTAACTTTACATCCAATACTTTGCAATAGTTCCAGGAGTTCGGACAGAAGTGTGATGTGCTCTGCCTTGGTGTCTGTCTGTAGTAATAGGTCGTCCACATACTGGACCAGACATTCGGGTCGGGAAAATTTTGCTAGTCCATTTGCCAGCTGTCGGTGGAAAATGGAGGGGGAATTGTGGATTCCTTGTGGGAGGCATGTCCACGTATACTGCTGTCCTTTAAATGTGAAGGCAATTTTGTACTGGTACGCCTTTGCCAATGGGATTGACCAGAAGCCCAATACCGTGAATTATTTGGAGTGGAGTCTCTGTTTGAGCATTGTCTCGGGACTTGTTGCTACCGTGGGGACTACTGCTGGGATAACTTTGTTGAGTTCCCGATAATCTATGGTCAGAAACCATGATCCGTTGGGCTTGCTCACTGGCCAAATAGGTGCATTATTATTTCAAGCTACTGTCCTAAGTACACCCTGCTCTAATAAGCTCTCTATAACCTTTCCAATTTCTCCCTCTGCTTCTAGGGGAAATCGGTACTGTCGCTGTGGTCTCGGGTCAGGTCCAGTAACTTGAACTTGTCCAGGCATTCTGCCGCAGTTGTGCCGGTGACTGGCAAATGCTGTCCTGTGTCTGTTCAAAACTGTCCAAACATGTTTGTCCGTGCTAAACGTGATCGGGTCAAAACAATAGTCGCCTACTGCGCTAATCCTATTTGCGTACTCTCCCACTGTGAGAGTTGCGGGTGCTCTGTCAGATTTCGCCAGACACACTGATTTACTGCATCGAACGGCAGGCTGTGGGCATTCATGAAGTCAATACCCAGTATGTGTTCTGCTGTGAGGGGCAGATTAACTAACACAACGGGGTGTCCGGTGAAGATATTCCCTAGCTGGATGGATACAGGGACTGTAATGTGTCCCTGCTGTGAGTGACCTGTAAATCCGCTGAGTGTAATTGAAGCTGTAGTGGGCCACGTGTCTGCCTGTGGTGTAGTAGAAGAATTAATGGTTGTGCGGGACCCTCCTGTGTCCCAAAGTAATTCTATGGGCTTCCCTCTAATTTTTGCTGTGACCACCGGTCTTCCGGATCGGTCCCAGAGGGTGTCACAGACCCAAATGGGGGAGCCCGAACACCGTCAGTCTGTTCCGTCCACATTGGTCTGTCCTGACTGCGTCTCTATACTGTGGATTGGCTTTGCATTGTTCCTGGTCAGAGTGCCTGTCTGCTGGCCTCTCTGAGATTTCTGCGGGCCGTTGCATTCCCTTGCAAAATGCCCTAACTCTCTGCAGTTGTAATTCCTGCGACTTCTGTGGGGGGGCTGTTCTTTCCTTCATTTACCCATGCGGGGTTTTGGTGCGCTCTTACTGCCTGTATATCTGCTGCAGCCTGAGCTTCTTCTGGGGTCTTAACTTTAACCTTGCCTTGGGCGGATTGTTCCCAAGCGCGGGACAATCTACTCAATACCCATTTTTCATTATGGGTCTCTTCTGAGGAGTGATAACTGCTGCAGACATTCTGCCCTGCATCTGTGGCGTAGGAGATGATGGTACCATATTATCGCGGGTTAAATGTGCGCGGTCTAAATTGCCAAAAGCGGTAGTGAAATTAATCCACAGCCTTCCTGCGAAAGTCCTCTTCTGCCTACACTTATTTAGACCTTCGACTGGGTCTCCTCTATTGTACCCTATCGCGTCTAAAATAGCTGTATGCATCTCTTCGAGGGTGCCTCCTCCAACGTTCTGTGGGTAGGGGAGGGCTGCTACAACCGATGAGTCTAAACTCAAAACTGTGAGCTTCACCTGCTCACGCTCATCCAGGCCGTACATGGTCGCCTGCTGTTTCACACTTGCGAAAAATTGGTGGGGGTCTGCAGTGGGGAGGAACGGGGTGATTTTCTTACACGCGTCCCTTGGTTGTGGTACAGTTAAGGGGGTGGTGTATGTGATCTCGGGTGCGCCTTCTGCGGTTGCTTTTCTCTGGGTGGTAACTGGGTTCATTGGTGCGGGTGCTATCTGATCTGTGGGGGGGTTGTGGCGCTTTCCTTTCCTGTTGCGCTGCTGGCGCACATGTTCCCAGAGCATAGCGCTGCACGGTTTCGTTCAATTCATGCCAATCTGGGGCATTTTCCTCATCGAACTGTGTCCGAAATGTCTCTTGGAACCCATTCTGTACAGAAAGCAGAGATTGCAGCTGCGCAATCTGCTTCCTACATTTAGCATGATCTACTGTGCTTTTCCTTTGCTCAGTGGTGGCAGCGTGGAGTGCTCTTAAAGCTGCCTTTAGGTCAGAGCATTGCCTTTGCAGTGCCTCTACCTGCTTCTCTGAATCTTCTCTTATCAGAACTGTGCGCTGCACATCCTGATAGGCTTTCTTATACTGGGCTTGGGAACTGCTCAGATGGGCTTGACAAGACTGATGTTCCCTCTTGACATCAGCTACCTCGCTATCCTTCGCTGCCAGTCGTTGCCTTAAAACTAGGTTCTCCTTTTCGATGTCCCTGACATCAACTTTGCTCATTCTATTCTTTTCCTCTAATTCTTTGCGGAGCGTCCAAACAACCTCCTCTGTGCCTCGCAATTGTGGCAAGTAGTACACAATTGCCATCGGCTTACGTGCTTTACCTATGTTCTTTTTATGAATTTGAGAAAGGTTCTCCCACCAAGTGAGTCCAATACTCCCGGGACCTGTCTCCTCATTCACACAAAACTCACTCTGGTCGCTGCGACCACGAACTGCTCTGGGTTCATGAGGCGTTCCATTGCCTGCATGGCCATTTCCTATTCCTCTATGCTCACTTTTTATTTGGAATGAGGGATAATAAGGCAATGCTTATAAATACGGGTACGGCTTTCGCTATGTTCCGACTTATAAAACTTCCGACAGTTTGTCGCAACAAAAATCTCTCGGTTTAACCTTACAGCCCTGTTAGTTACGCATGCAAAACACACTTCCGAATGATGAATATTGATTTGAACACCTTGAACACTTGTGGTTTTTCCTTTTCCCAATTGGATTTCTGATTCAAATTTATGGGTTCTCCCGGAATGGGGGCCCCACTTCTAATCGAGTCCCGGCGGAATCGCCACTAATTGTTGCTCGTTCTGGGTGAGTGTGCTTAACACTCGATTTGGCTCTGTGTCATTACTTAGCGCTAGAGTCGCCAGGTATCGTTAAGATACCGCCACAAGTTTCAAGATCATGTTCAAAGCAATAAAACCATACACCAATTAGTAAATTCAAACAAATGAGTTTATTATAACACAATTATAATCTACTCATGCACACGTTAAGATTATTAAACTATTGCTACCACTAAATAAAAACCAATACTTAGCTTAAAGGGAACTGCCGGATCAGGGGCCAAGGACTCTTGCTCTGCACTGGTCTGCAGACTTGAGGTTGGTACGTGTTAAAAAGGGGTCAGGAGTATCTATGTCTGGTAGAGATCGTTGTGAGACATTTACTTGCTGGCGGCTGCTGTCCCAAACCTCTCCTCTCTCTCGGTCAAGGTCTACTTCGTTAAAAGGCTGGTCGAGAGGGCTGGTCCAGAGAGGACGGCTGGCCAAGAAGAACAAACTAAGTGTGGGACCTGTCTTTTATAGGTCCTAGCGCTTCACGTCATTTTGGGCGGACCCTTTACCTGCTGGCAATCAATTGGGTCTCTTCCCAATCGATTTGTTTGAATCCCCCCCAATACTGAGGCTGTCTCTCGGCTACTGGGTGGGCTTTTAGGTGCTTTGTTTTCGAACCCCGCTGGTGCCCGGGTGTCTGGTTTCCATACACTGTTGCAATCACTTCTCTATTTGTGTCCATTGTCCCTGGGATCGTTCCATTGCTATGTTAACTATCCCAGAGATTGCCTCATTAGTATGCGGAATGTTCGTTTCGGTGCTGTCTGCTCTCTTAGCAGACAGAATACACATTGGCTTGGTGCAGCCTGCTTGTGCTGCAAACATTGTCCATTTTAACCTGCAGGCTTTGCGTTCCTCCATTTTGTATTGAGGGAATGGCCAACTTCGGTGGCTACACCATTCTCCTGCCTTCTCCCCGTAACCCCAGATCCCCTTGTCAACCAAGATCCTATCAATCTCTGTCTTAAAGACACTCTGCGATTTGGCCTCCGCAGCCTTCTGCGACAAAGAGGTCCACCAATTCACCACCCTCTGGCTGAAAACATTATTCCTCATCTCTGTCCCAAAGGATCGTCCGCTTTGTCTGAGATGGTGTCCTCTGGTTCTAGTTTTTCCTGTAAGTGAAACATCCTCTCCACGTCCATTCTATCCAGGCCCCGCAGTGTCCTATATGTTTCAATAAGATCCCCCTTCTGAACTCCAACGAGTAGAGACCCAGAGTCCTCAACCGTTCCCCACACGAAAACAATCCTCATCCAAGTCATTAATATATATTCTGAATAGCTGGAGTCGCAGCACTGATCCCTGTGGCACCGCACTATTTACTGCCTGCAAATTTGAAAAATAGCCCTTAATTCTACTCTTTGTTTCCTCTCTGCCAAGCCGTTTTCTATATACTGCAATGCATTTCCCCCAATCCCATGCACTTTAATCTCTGAAGCGGGACTTTGTCAAACAACTTCTGGAATTCCAAATCTACCACATCGACTGGCTCCCCCTTTTCAACTGTACTGGTTACATCTTCAAAGAATTCCAAAAGATTTGTCAAGCATGATTCTCCCTTCATAAATCCATGCAGAGTCTGTCTGATCCTGCCACTGCTTTCTAAATGTTCTGCGACATAGTGCTTGATAATGGATTCAAGCATTTTCCCCACTACCGATGCTAGGCTTACTGGTCTATAATTCCCTGCTTTTCCTTACCTCCCTTTTTGAATATCGGAGACCCGTGTGCTACCCTCCAATCTTCAGGGACAGTTACAAAGTCTATTGAATCCCGGAAGATGGCCATCAATGCATTTACTATTTCCTGAGCAACTTCGTAAAGCACTCTGGGACGCAGATTCGAAGGCCCTGGGGATTTATCCGCCTTAAATTTCATTAATTTTCCAGCACCATTTCTCTACTAATGTTGACCTACCTCAGTTCTTCCCTCTCACTAAACCTTTCATTCTGCAACATTTCTGGTATCTCATTTGTGTCCTCTTTTCTGAAGACAGAACCAAAAAATGCATTCAAATGCCATTTCCCCGTTATCATGCCTCCCCCTGTTTCTGTCTGAAGGGTGCCTACCAATACCTTTCTCTTCAAATATTTATAGAACTTCTTAGTGTCAGTCATCATGTTCCCTGCAAGATGCCTTTGGTACTGTACTTTCCCGTTCTTAATCAATCCCTTCGTCCTTCTTGGTAGAATTCTAAATTGTTCCCAATCCTCAGACATATTACTTTTCGTGGTCAATGTGTAAGTTTCTTCCTTCGATCGGATACTATTTGGAATTTATTTTGTGACCAATGGATTGTCTCTCTTATCCCCTTTGCTTTTTTGCCAGACCGGAATGTACAGTTGATGTTGTTCCCCCATGCGTTCCTTAAATGTTTGCTATTGTCATCTCTTTAAGTAACTCTCCCCAATCTATCAAGGACAACTCACGCCTCATATATTCATAGTTCCCTTTATTAAGATTCAGCACCGTAGTCTCCGAATCAACTACTTCACTCTCCATTTTGATAAAAAATTCCATCATGTTATGGTCGCTTATTCCCAAGGAGTCTCATCCAGCCAGATTGGCAATGATTCCTGTCTCATTACACAGTACCCAGTCTAAGATGGCCTGCTTTGAGTTGGTTCCTCCACATGCTGGTCAAGAAAGCACTCCGTATACACTCCAGTAATTCCTCCTCTACGGCATGGTGGTTAACTTGGTTTGCCCAACTTCTATGAAGATTAAATTGCCTGTACTGAGTCCGAAACTAACATCGCATAAATTCCACTAAATGCAATAACTTCATTAATCAGGATGTGGAGATGCCGGCGTTGGACTGGGGTGGGCACAGTAAGAAGTCTTACAACACCAGGTTAAAGTCCAACAGGTTTGTTTCAAACACGAGCTTTCGGAGCACGGCTCCTTCTTCAGGTCCAGTTCAGACCTGAAGAAGGAGCCGTGCTCCGAAAGCTCGTGTTTGAAACAAACCTGTTGGACTTTAACCTGGTGTTGTAAGACTTCTTACTGTTCATTAATCAGAGAGCCAGTGAGTTTCTTCGAGGCTTATTGGCAGTTGATGAAAGAGATTAAAATCATTGGAAAATTTGATTACTTTGCCTGAAGTGAATGGTATCGTTGGTCAGGTGTCTGAATGACAGCGAGAACCAAATCAGCAGAGAACTTTTTCAGCCAACTTAAAACAAATTAGTGAGCTTCTCACATACACGAGTTTAATCGTTGTAGTCACTTACGAGGAACAACAGTAACAGCAATGATTATGTACACTATGTTCTCATCAATAGCATTGTTTCCATTGCCCTCAATGTGAAGTGCCGTGTCCGTTCGTGCTACTGACGTTTTCTCCATTGAAACCCAGAGGTTAAACGTTCCTAAAGCCTCTATGAGATCGCATGACATCACAGCAGGCACATAGATGTTGCAATATTGTGTAAATCATAGAACACAGAACAGTACTGCACAGAACAGGCCCCTCGGCCCTCGATGTTGTGCCGAGCAATGATCACCCTACTCAAACCCACGTATCCACCCTGTACCCGTAACCCAACAACATTATATATTTTTAGGATACTACGGGCTATTTAGCATGGCCAATCCACCTAACCCGCACAACTTTGGACTGTGTGAGGAAACCGGAGCACCCGGAGGAAACCCACTCGTTTTAAAAATATGAGCAAATAGATTATGACATTGGGTTCAGTGGTCGAAAATATTCATTTTTATTGTGAGTGAGCATTAATCTGTTTTGATCAATTTAATCAACTATTAACAGAGGAATGTGCTGTCCAGTCAAAAAACACCAGTTCAACCTTTGATCTCAGATTGTTTCAGCGATATCCGTCACTCGGTTGTGACCATTCAATAATTAAGCACCAATTGTTCACGTGCTCCTCTCTGGGTAGTTCTACTGTACTACGTGAGATAACTGCCTTTTTACCTTTGGACATTCAGTTATGTGTATAAATAGATTATAGGTGACCATAACTTAAAAAAAATAATCAATCGACTGGCTTGAACGTTTTTACCGACCAAACAAAATGATTCCTCCCCTGAATTTCATGTACCTCAAATTAGGAAAACATTTTTTCAACAATGGGCCACCTCAAAATGTTTGGACAGTGAACCAGATGCACACACATATCCTCATAGAACAGCAAAAACATGTTTAGCTGTGACAACTAATGCGCAAATACTAACTGATACTGGCCCACCATATGATACATAAACATAAACTGGGGTAGGTTGAAATGTGTAGAGAGAAGGAGCGAGCGCCCGATCAAGGCTCTGATCAGACACAATTTGGACTATTGTGAGCAGTTTTGGGCCAAATATCTAAGGAAAGATGTACTGGCCTTGCAAAGGGTCCAGAGGAGCTTCACAAAAATGATCCCTGGAATGAAGAACTTGTCGTATGAGGAACGTTTGAGGACTCTGGGTCTGTACTCGTTGGAGTTTAGAAGGATTAGAGGGGATCTTATTGAAACTTACAGGGTACTGCGAGGCTTGGATAGAGTGGACGTGGAGAGGATGTTTCCACTTGTCGGAAAAGCTCCAACTAGAGGACACCATCTCAGATTAAAGGGACAATCCTTTAAATCAGCGATGAGGAGGAATTTCTTCAGCCAGAGGGTGGTGAATCTGTGGAACTCTGCCGCAGATGGCTGTGGAGGCCAATTCACTGAGTGTCTTTAAGACAGAGAATGGTAAGTTCTTGATTAATAAGGGGATCAGGGGTTATACGGAGAAGGTAGAAGAATGGGGATGAGAAAATATCAGCCATGATTGAATGGTGGAGCAGGCTCGATGGGCGTAATTCTGCTCCTATGTCTTGTGGTCTTATGGAGATTGTGAGAGGGGCGGAGGAACAAAAGGTGCGTGAGTGAGAAGAAACACTTTTTAATAAGAGGAAGTGACGGAGATTTATTTGATGAGATACAATAAGAAAGTGACATATAGAGTGGGAGGGAGAATTAGAGGCGAATAGTGCAATAGCAATCATCACAAAAGAACAGTAATCTCCTTCATAAAGTCAGGAAGGTGTGCTCACATCAAATGGTATTATGCGGGAAACAACATTTTCGGATCATGTGGAGACGTTGAACAGAGTGCAGAACATATATGCAAGAATGGTTGCGCAGTGAGTGACTGTGGCAGAGTGATTCAGGAACAGCTCGCGAGAGAGACTGAGCTGTGAGAATGAAGGAGAAAGAGGTGATAGAGAGAGAGAGAGGTAGAGGGAGGAAGTGTGAAAAATGAGAGGAGGAGAGATAGGAGGACAGATGGTGTGAGAGAGGGCGACATAGATGTGGTGGAGAAAGGCACAGGCGGGATAAAAGAGTGACAGAGAGTGTGGGACAGTGAGGCACAGTTCGAGTAACACATGAGGTAGAGAGTAAGGGAGACAGAGATGGAGAGAGAAAGCGAGAGAGAGACAGAGAGAGAGAGATGGAGAGAGAAAGAGAACGAATGAATAAGGGTGCGCAAGAGAGATACAGAAGGGGTGAACGATGGAGACAGAATGATCGAGAGAAAGAGGGCGACAGCCGGGGTAGCAAGAGGGTGACAGAGAGCATGGGATATCGTGAAACAGCGGTGTCAGGTTAGAACGTGGAACATAGAATAGTACAGCACAATACAGTCCCCCTGGCCCTCGATGTTGTGCCGTACATTGTCCGAATCCAAGATCAAGCTATCCCACTCCCTGTCATTCTGGTGTGCTACATGCACCTATCCAATGACCGCTTGAAAGTTCCTAAAGTGTCCGACTCCACTATCACAGCAGACAATTATTTCCACACCCTAACGACTCTCTGAGTAAAGAACCTACCTCGGACCTTCCTCCTGTATCCCCCACCCTGAATCTTATAGTTATGCCCCCTTGTAACAGCTACAGCCACCCGAGGAAATAGTCTCTGAACGTCCACTCTATCTATCCCCTTCATCATCTTATAAATTCTATTAAGTCGCCTCCCATCCTCCTCTGCTCCATCAACCTTTCCTCGTAAGACCTATCCTGCAAACCAGGCAGAATACTGGAAAATCTCCTTTGCAACCTTTCCAATGCTTCCACATCCTTCCGAAAATGAGGTGGCCAGAACTGCACACAATACTCCAAATGTGGTCTCACCAGTGGCATGTACAGTTGCAGCATAACCCCACGCCTGTTAAACTCAAGTCCCCTGTTAATGAATGCTAACACACTATAAGCCTTCTTCACGGCTCTATCCACTTGAGTGGCAACCTTCAGTGATCTGTGGACATGAACCCAAGATCTCGCTGTTCCTCCGCATTCCTCAGAACTCTGCCGTTGACCCTGTAATCCGCATTCAAATGTTTCTACCAAAACGAATCACCTCGCACTGATCAGGTTTCAACTCCATCTGCCATTTTTTGGACCAGCTCGTCATCCTTTCAATGTCTCTTTGCAGCCTGCAATAGGCCTCCGCCTCATTCACTGTACCACCAATCTTGGTGTCATCAGCAAATTTACTGACCACCCTTCAGCCCCCTCCTCCAAGTCATTGATAAAAATCACAAATAGCAGAGGACCCAGCACTGATCCCCATGGTACACCGCTGGTAACTGGCCTCCAGTCTGAACATTTTCAATCCACATCCACCCTCTGTCTTCAATGTGATAGACAGTTAATTATTCGATTGGGTAATTTTCCCTCTATCTCACACCTCCTTACTTTCTTCATAAGCGGACCATGGGGAACCTTATCAAACGCCTTACTAAAATCCATGTATACGACATCAACTGCTCTACCTTCATCTGCACACTTAGTTACCTCCTCAAAGAATTCAATCAATGACCACCGAAGTAAGACTAACTGGCCTATAATTACCAGGGTCATTCATATTCCCTTTCTTGAACAGAGGGACAACATTCGCCACTCTCCAGTCCTCTAGCACTATCCCCGTGGACAGTGAGGACCCAAAGATCAAAGCCAAAGGCTCTGAAATCTCATCCTTTGCCACCCCAAAGAGTCTTTTGATACATCACATCTGACCCACGGGACTTGTCAGGTTTTTCAAAATTGCTGATACGGAAGGATGTCCTTCCTCAGAACATCTACCTCCTCCAGCCTACCCACTCGTATCACACTCTCATCCTCAAAAACATGGCCCCTCTCCTTGGTGAACACTGAAGAAAAGTATTCATTCAACACCTCTCCTATTTCTTCTGACTCCATGCACGAATTTCCACTACTGTCCCTGACCGGCCCTACACTCAGCCTAGCCATTCTTTTATTTCTCACATAAGAGTGCAAAGCCTTGGGGTGTTCCGTGACCCGACACGCCAATCCTTCTTATGCCCCCCTCTTAGCTCTCCTGAGCACTTTTTTTTGGTCATTACATGCAACCTTGTAATGCTCAAGCGACCCAACTGAACCTTGTTTTCTCATCCTTACATACTCTTCCTTTTTCCTCTTGACAAGATATTAAACCCCTTTTGTGAACCATGGTTCCCTCACACGGCCATTTCCTGCCTGCCGGACAGGGACATACCTATCAAGGACACGCAGAATCTGTTCCTTTAACCAACTCCACTTTTCATTTGTGCCTTTCCCTGACAGTTTCTGTTCCCTTCTGATGCTCCCTAATTCTTGCCTAATTGCATCATAATTAACCCTCCCCCAAATATAAACCTTGCCCTACCGTATGGCCCTATCCCTCTCCATTGCAATAGTGAAAGACACAGAATTTTGGTCACTATCCCCAAAGTGCTCTCCCACAAACAAATCGAACACTTGGCGCGGTTCATTACCCAGTACAAAATCCAATGTGCCCCCTCTTGTCGGCCTATCCACATATTGTGTCAGGAAACCCTCCTGCACACACTGTACAAAAACTGCCCCATCCGAACTGTTCGACCTATAGAAGTTGCAATCAATACTTGGAAAGTTAACGTTACACATGGCAACTACCCTGAGACCTCCACACCTATACATAATCTGTTTTGCAATTTCTTCCTTCACATCCCTATTACTATCTGGGGGCCTATAGAAAACTCCTAACGATGTGACCGCTCCTTTCCTATTTCTAACTTCGGCCCATATTACCTCAGTCGGCAGATCCCCTTCGAACAGCCATTCTGCAGCCGTTAAACTATTCTTGATTAACAATGCTACTCCTCCACCTGTTTTAGCACCTTCCCTACTCTTACTAAAACATCTATACCGCACAACGCCCAACAACCATTCCTGCCCCTGTTCTAACCATGTCTCCGTAATGGCCACAACGTCGTCGTCCCAATTACCAATCCACGCAACAAGTTCACCTACCTTATTCTGGATGCTCCTTGCATTGAAGTAGACAAACTTCAACCCACATTTCTGTCTGCCGGTACACTCCTGAGACCTTCATACCCTCTTCAGTACCTCACTACTGTCAACACTGGCTTCTGGACTGCAGCTCCATTTCCCAGATCCCTGAAAAATTAGGTTAAACCCTTCCCGAAGTGGAGTAGCAAATTTCCCTCCCACGATATTGGTTCAGTTACAAACTGTCCTGGTTGAGGGGGAAAAATGGGTGAGGGAGTAATGCGGACAGATGGTGTCAGCAAGTGAGAGCACCCGGTGAAATGACAGCCAGATGTAGAGACACCTGGGATGAGTGAGTGAGATCCATTGAATGCATGGAACTCTACATTCCTCCAAAAGAGCTCCGTAACTCGGCTCACTCCATAACATTGACACCGTAACACAGCAAAGTGACTATGGCTGATCGACATAGCCTGTACATACTTGTGCATTAAGAGGCCATTTAGCATGGTCCAACCACCTATGGCGCACAGCTGTTGACTGTGGAAGGTAACCGGAGCACCGTAATGAAACCCATGCAGACACGAGGAGAATATGTAAACTCCCCACAATCACTCAAGTCCGGGTTCCTGGCGCTGCATGGAGAGAGTGAGCTGTGATCTAAAATGTTATTAGAAAAGATGGGGCGAGGGAGAAAAGTGGGTATAGGTGTGTGTTAATGCGTTGGAGGGAGTGTGAGGGAGGAAATGACTGTTAGAGAGAGGTATTGATGTGAGTAAGATTCGGAATGTGGACGAGAGTGACTTCGCAAATATATGAGTTGTTCGGTCTGTAGTTATGTATTCCAGTGAATGCATGAGTCTGTCAGTGTGAGAGAATGAGACAAAATGTGAGTGTGAAAGAGTGTGAGAAAGAGAGTGATAGATGAGAATGCGAGAGAGCGAGCTAGAGTCTGAGAGAGGGATACAATGCGAGAGTCTACAGCTGTGAGAGACTGTGAAGTTGAGACTGCGAGTGTGAGAGAGGGCGAGTATGAGATGGCGAGTGAGAGAAACTACGAGTGTGATATGCTACACCTGAGAGAGCACGTGTGTGAGAGAGGGTGAGTGAGAGTGGGCAACAGTTGGAGAGGAAGACTGAGAGTGAGGTCAAGTATGAGAGAAAGAGTGTGAGCGTGTATGTGAGAGATCATGTGTGTGTGATTGAGAGAGGGTGTGAGGGAGTGTGAGAGTGTAAGAGATTGTGACAGAAAGACAGAAAGAGCATGTAAGAGGGAATTAGTGCGTGATTTTTAATCAACGCACTGGTGAAAAGTTATTGGTGGTCGATGAGGATTTAGAGTTCAGGTTAAAAAAAAAATTCACCAGTATCCCCATATCCCTTTTTTGTCGTTAGTATTGAGAATTTGGTGTTTGATCAAAACAGACTCTTTGACTGAGCTTCCACAACACCCCCGGTTAAGGAATTCCAAAGATGCTCCTCTGATTAAACAGTCTCCACTTTTTCTTTGTGGGTTTCATTTTAATTCGAAATTCTGAAGTTAACCATTATATTAACCAAAGACAATGATTTCCTGCTGCTCCTAATTCATCGTTCGTTGTCTGTTCACTTAGATTGCGCGAATCGCTAGTTAGCTTTTGTGTTCGGTTAATGTAGTTGCGCCATTAAAGGTGGGTTTTGTTGTGTGTGAATTTCCCCATTTTTGCCTAGATCCGTCTGTGCGAATAGTCCATTGCCAATAAGCTCTTACGTGTGATTTAACTGTTTGACAAAGAGCTTGATTTATGAGATTGTCCAATGGTTCGGTAGCTGCTTCTTTGTTTTCCTGTTGGTATCCCTGACCAGTTGATGTGATGGACCTGGATGATAGCAAGGTGGGTTGGTCAGAGGGAGGTAAGGTTGCAGTGGCGGGGGGGGGGGGGGGGGGGGAGACGTTGGGTGTTAATTAATGTGGTGGGGGACGGGGAGTATGAGAAATCCTTTGGCCAAACAGTGAAACAAATGTTGCCCTGCTGATTCTTACTTGTTTTGTCGAGTATATTGCTGCAACAATAGATCCCACCGATTTGTTCCCACCGGAAATAGTCAATTACCATGCTTGTCATTTGAGAAACAATTAAAAAACTCTCTGGAAACAATTTGTTCTCATTATTCAATTAATTGAAGAATTGGAGACGGGGATAATTCTATGCATTCTTCAACTCCGCTCTAAACTTCGTCTGGGTCATGGCACGGAGAGCATTGTCTTTGCAAGATCTCAGTAGCTTCAGCACGAAGCCTAATTCCTGAACAAAACGATCTGACATTATTATCTGATACCCATGAAATAAAATAGTTCTTTGTTTGCCTTTCCATCTTTGGTGTATGTGGGATTTACTTGATTATGAGCCCACAGTTTCTTTTGAGTCCTGCTGCTAAGTAACTGGCTTGTAAAGCAGACCAAGACAGGCCAGCAGCACGGTTCAATTCCCGTATCAGCCTCCCCAAACAGGCGCCGGAATGTGGCGACCAGGGTTTTTTACAGTAACTTCATTGAAGCCTACTCGTGACAATCAGCGATTTTCATTTCATTTTCATTTCACAAATATGTGACCGACGGTGAGAACAGTGAGCAGGAAACCTAGGACAAATGACACAAATGGGGTCAGAATGTGTTGAAGGATCTCGATTCGTGACGACACGGAAAATTCATAACTTCGAAAGCCAACCAACTAAACCAGAGAATATTGTGCAACTGATACGAATGTGATAATATAAAGAACCATAAAATCGTGTTTGAAACTCTTAGTGCAGTCACCGTTCCCAGAGAAAAGTCGTTATTTTCTCCCTGCAGTATTTGCCTTTCTGCTTCTGGCAAAAGATCTATCGTAGATGGAAGTGACAGTGAACCAGACAAAACAGTCAGTTGCTTCATGAGGTCATTAAGCGTTGATGTTATATGTGGCGGTTATGTACAGGACACATAAGTGTTCCTTATAAACAATCAGAATATGTCTCAGCATCAGGTCGAGGATAATGATTAATTTTTCAGCCACTGCCATGGCGCCTAAGTAAAGAGTGGTGCACTTGGATAGACCACACTCTTTGCAAGAAAGGATTTCAGTCGTCAATAGGTTAACTATACAGAAATTAATAATGGATTATACATTAGCCTCTTGTCGGAGATATCATTTTGATTAAGGACATTGAGAGTTTCGAATGTATTACTTGTCACTCGCAACTTCAGATACTCAGAACACTCAATCTGAATACATTTTATGCAGAATCAAAATGGGAAATTCAACAAAAAATATTGACTCCCATCACAGAAACACAAATAAAAATATGTTTTTTTTAAATTTCACCCATATTTACGTTACTTAAAGGGTAGAAAATGGAGAGTGCGCGATTACCAGATTCAAAAAATTTGTAGGCCTGAAGGATTCTATTCCCGGTTCCAAAAACAAAATGGAGGTTGGGATTATCTGGCCTTTAGTTTAATTTGCGATCAAGTCTCTGTAGTTTCATGTGTTGCAGCAGATAAAACTTGTCAACCTATTTTACTGTCCGAGATGGTTTATCCGTTTTCCCTCTGAGCTTTTTCATCTGGATATTACTTTCTTTGATTCAGTAAATTTTACCAAACAAGAAAATGTATGTTACAGACTGTGCAAAAAAAAAGTCGTCAATATAATACATATCTTAAAGTTATTTTGTCCTCAAAATAATCAAAAGGGCTGACTGCACTCCTCATTCTTCTTTGTCCTATGTTCCTATATTTTGTACTCCACTTTTAAGGGAGAATATATTTATTTCTGACACGGCAGAGCGAAGAGTCATTAAACAGGTCCCCGGGATGAAGGGATTTTGCGATGGTGAGAGAAATATTAAACTGCGTTTATAGTCTCAGGAATTTAAAATAACGAGAGGTGATAATTGAAACTACAAACTATGGAAGGGGCGTGATTTGGTATGCAATCAAAGATTATTTCCTCTAATCCCTTCTCGCGTCCCTTTTCTTTCATTTCCTGTCAGTGTTCTGACCTACTGACACTATACTCTTCATCTTATACAATTGGTAACATTGTTGTTCAATGTTTTCGTACAGATTTGAGGATCGTTCGAGCACCGGACCCGATGACCTGACATGACACCATTGGCATCCCGCCGGACCGCCGCTCCCGTCAGCGACCGCCCACGGACCGGAGCTTGATCACGTGGCCGCTCCCGCCAGACTCCGAACACGTGACCTGACCCAATCACGTGTTCAGCCTGTCCATCATCCCGAAGTACCTGGGGAAGAAAAGGTAAAAGACAGGGTATTTCCGTGCCCCCACCACGGCCAATCTCAACGTGACGAGACTGCGGGAGTGTGAGGCCTCGCCAGCGAAGCAGGAACGCCCGAGCCAACCCCGGAGTGACAGGCACCCGCCCGACCCTACCGGAAGGTGATTCCAACTTCACTGCCCCACGAGGCAAGGCCTGCCGACCCACAACCCTCTCCAGTGACCGTGACACCACCATCATCCATGACCCCTCCAAACGCAATTACTTATCTTAGGCAAAGCCCGCCCTGCCATGCAAGATTTGCTGCCGACCCAGGAAGAGGGAAAATGCGCCCGCCTGAAGGTGAAACTTAAATTACGTGGCTTCAAGAATCCTCTCCCCAGCGTACTCCTGGCGAACGTCCAACCGATTGAGAACACGCTGGATTATCTCAACACTAGACTTACCGACAAGAGAAATGTAAGGAACTGCTGTGTGCCCTGCTTCAATGAGACATGGCTCACTCCGGCCACACTAGACTGCGCCATCCAGCACGAATATTTGGCAAGGATGTGTTCTCAGTCCGATACTGTACTCTCTGTACACACAATACTGTGTGGCAAGATTTAACTCCAACTCAATCTATAAGTTTGCGGATGAAATGCCTTTGGTGGGCCGTATGTCAAACAACGATGAATCAGACGACAGGAGGGATATAAATCACTTGGTTGCATGGTGTACCGAAAACAACCTCTCTCTAAATGTCGGAAAGACCAAGGAACTAATCATCTACTTCAGGAATCATAGCGCGGCTCACACTACCGTCTGCATGAATGGCTCCGAAGTGGAGATGATCGATAGCTTTAAGCTCCTGGAGGTCACCATCACCAACAGTCTGTCCTGGTTGACTCACGTTGATGCAACAGTCAAGAAAGTCCAACATCGGCTCTACTTCCTACCGAAGCTCAGGAAACATGGTATGTCTGCATCTACTCTCGCAGACTTCGAAAGATGTGCGATACAGAGCATCCTATCTGGCTGCATTACAGCCTGGTATGGCAACAGCTCGGTCCAAGATCACAAACAACTGCAGAGTGTGGGGAACTCAGCCGAACGTATCACTCAACCCTGTTACCCCCACAATGTTTTTTGCACACGTCCCGCTGGCTCAGGAAGGCAGATAAGATTATCAGAGACTCCTCCCACCCAAGCGTTGCCTTCTTCCAGACCATTCCATCAGGCAGAAGGTACAGAAGTCTGAATACCCGCACATCCAGACATAGGAACATCTTTTTCCCTAGATCTACAAGTCTCAGCAACGACTCCCTCTCGGTCTGATCTGTTCCCTGTAAAAACACGATTTATGACGCCCTACGCTGCTCTTGCTCATGTATTTGATTTGTTCGGCCCCTTGTTCCGCACCTTAAACAATCACTATTTGTCAATGTACTATTTGTCAATGCTCTCTGTTTATTATTCTTTTTGTCTACTATGTACGTACCGTGTACTTTCTCTCTGCCTCAGAAAAATACTTTTCACTGTACTTCGCTGCATGTGACAATAAATAAAATAAAATCAATCAAATGAAATTAACAATCTAAAACATCGGAATCCATTCTTGGGTTCAGGGCCAGTCATTAAGATTCACAGAATAAATTTCTTCATTCTTTTGCTTTTTAATCTTTTGATTTTAACCATCTTTATTGTCACAAGTAGGCTTACATTAAAACTGCAATGAAGTTACTGTGAAAATACCCCAGTCACCACCATATGGCGCCTGTTTGGTGCATGGAGGCAGAATTCAGAATGCCTAATTCACCTGACAAGCACATCTATTGAGCCTTGTGAGAGGAAATGGAGCATCCAGAAGAAACCCACGCGAACAGGGAGAACGTGCAGACTCCGCACAGACAGTGACCCAAGCCGGGAATTGACACTGGGATCTTGGCGCTGTGAAGCAATAGTGCTAACCACTGTGCTACCGTGCCACCATTCAACTGGCTGTGAAAGGCATTGTACAGCCTGGAGGTTGGTGGTTGCTGAATCGTTGAAAATATTTCAGAACGGGGGTGATAGATAGATATTTGGTCTGTCAGGAATTGCAAAATTAGACACAGGTCAGTAAAGTTTAGTTGAAGTCGAAGATCGCCCATGAGCATAATAAATGGCGGAGCAGGCTCCATTGCTTATGCCATCTAGTCCAGCTCCTATTTCTTGTCTTTTTATGTGTTTACTCCTCCGAGGCTGTTGACGTGTACAGAGGAGACTAATCCGTATCTCGAGTGTATTCTGCACAAGTCACATGAATGCCATTTAGCCCTTGGAACCTATTGCAAAGAGACATCAACAGGGGATTCAGCCCTCTCTGCCTTGGCATGACAGTTAAACTTGCCTCCCTGCTGCCGGCCTGAGACACCTGCTCGGCTGGAGATCAGCAGCGCCACCCAAGGCTACGGACTGGCTGGGCAACCTAACAGAATATCTTAAAAAGGAAAGGGTAAAATTCTCAATTCGGGAATCGGAGGAAGGCTTTCACCACACGTGGAACCAATTCACCAGCCTGTTCCAAGACCTGTTTGTCACCAGCTATCAATAAGGGAAGGGGGTGGAATTGGGAGTGAGGTTTGTGACAGAAACGGATAACAGACGAAGATTAGAGAGGGGAATAGGGGAAGCATGAAAAGGAGCGAATGAACACCAAAACGCACATAGGGCAGTTACGTCGGAGGATCTGGGGGCGGAGGGCGAAACGCAAGGAAAGAACATGGGTGTGGTCACAACAGCCACTGCAATGTCCGGCCAGGTAGCACCAATCACGCTGCTTGCATATTCTAGTTCCAGGAGGCAACATGTGTAACGTTAACATGGGGACCCACAGTGAGGGCCCTCGCACCTGTACACCATGTTATGCATACCTGTTTATATTTCTATTTTCTTCCCTTTTTGTTTGTCTCATATACCCACTTGTAAATATTTCTATTACCGTGTAATGGTACTTGGAATATGATGGGAAATTCAAAACGAATGAAAAATCATTTTGAAAATTATGGAAATTAAATGACAAGTCGACCTACCATGGCTCCTTCACGTGCAAGAAGTGTGTTCTGCAGCTCCTGTTAGATCACATGATGGCTCTGGAGTTGCGGACGGGCTCACGTTGGAGCATCCCCGATGCTGAGAATAATGAAGCCGGCCTTGGACTGGGGCGAGCACAGCAAGAAGTCTTACAACAGGAAGTTAAAGTCCAACAGGTTTGATTCAAACACGAGTTTCGAAGCACTGCTCCTTCCTCAGGTGAATGTCACAAGAAGGCTTCATTGAAGTTACTGTGAAAAGCCCCAAGTCGCCACATTCCGGCGCCTGTTATGGGAGGCTGGTACGGGAATTCAACCCGCGCTGTTCTGCATTACATGTCAGCTGTTTAGCCCACTGTGCTAAACCAGCCCTTGAATAGCTGGTTTACGAGTTAGTCACACCACAGATAAAGAGTACTGGGGAGAAAGGAAATAGGAGACCACCAGGCAGAAGAAGAGTAGAAAGGTACGGGGCAGGGGTCCCTTGTGGTTATCTCCCTCATGGATACTGTTGAGGGAGACGGCTCACAAGGGGAAGGCCTCAGCAGCCAGGTTCATGGCACCGTGATTGGCTTTGCTGCGCAGGAGGACCGGGAAAAGAGTGGTAAAGCTATAGTGATTCGGTTGTAAGGGGACTGGACAGTTGTTTCTGCGGACGCAAACAAGACTCCAGGAAGGTACATTGCCTCCTGGGTGCAAGTGTCCTGGTTGTCTCAGAGAGGCTACAGGAGATTCTAAAGGAGAAGGGTGAACAGACAGCTGTCGTTGTTCATACAAGCACCAATTTTCATTTTAATTTCAATGATACAGGAACGAAAACGGGATGTGGTCCTACACGCTGAATTGAGGGAGATAGGAGATAAACTAGAAAGTGCGAACTGAAAGATATCAATCTCAGGATTGCTAATAGTGCCACGTTCCAGTCAGCGTTGGAATGAGAAGATAGGCAGGACGAATGCATGGCTTGAGAGATGGTACAGGAGGGAGGGATTCAGATTTTTGGGAAATTGGAACTGGTTTTGGGAGATGCCGGGCCATTACAAAACGAATGGGCAACGCCTGGGAAGGATTGGAACAAGTGTCCTCAGGGAGTTGTTTGCTCGCGCTGCAGGGGAGAGTTTAAACTAATGTGGCAGGGGTATGGGAACCAACGCAGGAAGCCAGAGGGTGGTAAAGATGGGAGGGAAACAAACGCTTGTAAGGAGAAAAGTGGAAGGCAGAGAAACAGATTGAACTGCCAAGGGGAGCAGGGGGTGACAACAGAGCAATAGCGGGAGAAATAACTGAGGGAGAGCTCCAGACTCAGGCCAGTAAGAATAAGAGTAAGAGCTGGCAGGGAGTGGTTGGTCAACGCAGCGGGGCTGCTGGATTGAAGGGCTTTAGTTTCAATGCGAGGAGTATTTCAGGTAAAACAGATGAAGTTTGAGGCTGGATTAGTACGTGGAATTATGATTACAGAAACTTGGTTGAAAGATGGGCAAGATAGGCAACTAATCATTCCAGGATGTAGATGATTCAAGCAGGATAGAGGATACCTTGGAGGGTTCAGCGAGTGAGGCAATGTGGATAGAGCTCATTGCTGTCACAATGTTAGGGGTTTACTACAGACCTCGTAACAGCCCGTGAGAAATAAAAGAGCTGATATTCCAACAGATCTTGTATATATACATAAACAGCAGTGTTGTCCTGGTGGGTGATTTTAACCTTCCATATGTTGACTGGGACACATTTACTGCTGGAGGCATGGATGGAGCAAAATTTGTAAGGAGCGTGCAGGAGGGTATCTTGAAACAATATATGAACAGCCCATCTCGAGAACGGGTCACATTAGACCTATTGCTGGGAAATGAGCCCGGACAGGTGATCGAGGATTCAGGAGGCGATGACTTCGGAACAGTGATCATAATTCTATGTTTTAAGCAGCTTATAGAAAAGGACGAGTGGTCCTTAGGTGAATCTCTGAGACTGGAGGAAGGCTAATTGCAACAGCATTGGGCACGATCTGGAGAGTGCTGGCAGGGCGAGGTTGTTTCTTGGAAAATCAACATCCGGAGACTTTAAAATGTCAGTTGATTAAAGATCAGAACCGGCATGTACCCATGAGGAAGACAGATAAGTGTGGCAACTATAGGGAACCCTTGATATCGAGCGATATTATTAAACTTTTCAAAAGAGAAAAAGGGAGCATTCGTAAGGTCTAAAAGGATTAGCCCTTGAAGAATATATGGCAAGCAGGAAGAAACTTCAGGTAAGAATTAGGAAAGCTAAAAGGGGTCATGAAATGTGATTGGCAAACAGGATTCAAGAAATTCTGAAGGCGTTTTATACATATTTAAAGAGCAAGAGAGTAGCCAGAGAAAGGGTTGGTCCAATCAAATATGGGAGGGAATCTGTGTATGGAACCAGATGAAATAGGAGAGATAACAAATTAATACTTTGCCTCAGTATCACCAAAGAGAAAGACTGGGCGAATGAGTATAGGGTAGAGATTGCTGATATTCTGAGTCATGTTCATATTAATAAAGTGGAGGTGTTGGCCATCTTAAAAAGCATTAAAGTAGATGTCTCCAGGGCTTGATGGGATCTTTCACAGAATACAGCGGAAGGTAAGGGAGGAAATTGCTAGGGCCTTGACAGTAATCTTTGTATCCTCATTGGCTGCAGGTGAACTTCCAGAGGACCGGAGAGTAGTTCCATAGTTCAAGGTCATCAGGGATAATGCAGGAAATTATAGGGCGGTGAGGTTTACGTCAGTGGTGCGGAAATTATTGGAAAAATTATTAGAGATAGGATTTACTCACATTTGGAAACAAATCGACTTTTTAGTGATTGACATCATGATTTTGTGAACGGGAAATCGTGTATCTTCTTCCCCTCCATTGCATTTGTTACGATGATGGCACTTTCCAAAATGGTGCTTCGAAAATGTGTTCCTTCTTCCTCGACCGTGATTTCCCACCTCCAGTTGTGGACAGGGCCCTCAACAGTGTGCGGTCCATCTCCCGTGCCACTACCCTCGCCCCCTCCACTCCCGCCCAGAACAAGGATATAGTCTCCCACGTTCTCACATTTCATCTCACCAGCCTCCGTATGCAAAGCATAATCTTCCGCCATTTTCGCCAACTCCAGCGTAATGCCACCACCAAACACATGTTCCTTCACTCCCTCTGTCAGCATTCAGCAGATACCGTTCCCTCCGAGACAATCTAGCCCACTCCTCTACCATACCCAGCACCTTGCCATGCAATCGCAGAAGGTGTAACACCTGTCCCTTTACCTGTTCCATGCTTAATATTACAGGCCCAAAACACTCATTTCAGGTTAAGCAGCGTTTCACTTGCATCTCATTCAATTTGGTCTACTGTATTCCATGCTCCAAGCTCAACGCAAACTGGAGGAACAACATCTCATCTTCCGGTTAGCCACGCTACAGCCTTCTGGCCTGAACATCGAATACAATGACTTCAGATGATCAGCCACACATCGACCCATTTTTCATTTTATTTTAACTGTCTTTTGCCATTTCTTTATTTCTTAGCGTACATTTAATTCCCCCCCCCAAACGTATCCACCTTTCCTACACCTTTCTCCTCTTTGCTTCCCCCTTCCCCTCCCCCCGCACCTACAGTTCATCCTGTGATGTTAGTTTCCCTGCTGTTTGACCTTTCACATCTTTTGTCCTCTCTGGGTACTGCCATTAGCAACCTTTCCCCTTGGTTTCTGTGGCCATTAGCATCCGGTTTCCCTGGGTTTCCGTGGCTTTAACTCATCTTTCATTCTGTACTCCACTGTATAAATATTTCACATTTTCTCTGTCTGTTAGCTTTTACAAAGAGTGATCGGACTCGAAATGTTCGCTCGTTTCTCTCCCTACATATGCTGCCAGATTTGCTGAGATTTCCTAGCATTTTCTCTTTCGTCCTGCATCACGAATTGTATCGGGTTTTTCGAGGAAGTGCCAAATATGATAGATGAGGAAAAGGCAGTAGATGTTGTATACATTTGACAAGCCTTTGACAAGGTACCTCATGGTAGACTGGTAGAAAAGGTGAAGTAACATGGGCTTAGAGGATAGCTAGCAAGTTGGATCCAGATCTGGCTTGCACACAGAAGGCAGAGGGTAGCAGTAGAAGGATGTTTTTCTGAATGGAACGCTGTGACTGGCGGCATTCCACAGGGATCAGTCTGCGGCCTTTGTTGTTCGTGGTGATTGTAAGACAATGTAGCTGGTCTGCTTAGTAAGTTCGCAGATGACAGAAAAATTGGTGGAGTTGCGGATAGTGAAGAGGATTGTCAGAGGATACAGCAGCGTATAAACCAGTTGGAATCTTGGGTGGAGAAATGGCAGATGGAGTTTAATCCGGACATGTGTGAGGTAATGCACTTGGGAAGGTCCAATGCATGTAGGAATTACACAAAAATGTTAGCAGTCTTGCAAGTAGTGACAGGTAAAGAGATCTGGGCATACATGCCCACCGGTCACTGGAAGTGGTAACACATGTGGATAAGGTGGTCAAGAAGTCATACAGCATGCAGGCCTTCATCGGTCGGGGCATGGAATATAACATTTGGCATGCCATGTTGGAGGACCTTAGTTAGGCCTATTTGGGATATTGTGTACAATTCTGGCCTCCACATTACCAGAAGTATGTGGATGCTTTACATGTTGCCTGGTATGGAGGGCATTAGCTATGAGGAGAGGTTAAATAAATGGTCTGTTCGCATTAGAACGATGGAGGTTGAGAGGCGACCTATTGAAGTCAACTAGATTATGAGTGGCACCTGAGGAAGGAGCAGTGCACCGAAAGCTAGTGATTTGAAACAAACCTGTTAGACTTTAACCTGGTTTTGTAAGACTTCTTACTGTGTTCACCCTAGTTCAAGGCCGACATCTCAACATCATGAGTGACATGGACAGTGTGGATAGTCAGATGCTCTTTCCTAAGGTAGGAGCGTCAAGTACCAGGGGACGTAGGTTTAAAATGCGTGGGGAAAAGTTTAGAACAGATTAAGGTGAGAAGGTGGTGAATATCTGGAATGCACTACCTGGGAAGATGGTCGGAGCAGGTACGACAGATTCATTTAAGGGACCTCTGCACAAATATATGAATTGGGTGGAAGGATACGGACTCCATAATTGTAGACAGTTTTAGTTCAGACATCTACCATGGTAGGCACAGGCTTGGAGGGCGAAGGGCCTGTTTGTGTGCTGCATTGTTCTTTGATCTTTGTTCTTGATAATTCATGTTCTCCAGGACTTTGCAATGGAGCAGGAGGAACCCATTCAGCCTATGGATCCTGTACCCAAATCCGCTGGCGTCCAATGAGCCCCACGATTCTAATGCAGAGGTGCAATTAGAGGCTGTTCAGTCCTCAATCTTGTTTCATAATGACAGAAGCAGGCAGGCCAGCCCACAACCACGTTACAGGAGGCGTCCAGGGGGCTATTTGCTTTAACGCCTCACAGGACACTCCCGTCTACGGGCGGCACAGCAGAACTGTGTTTAGTACTGTTGTTTCACAGCCAAGGATACGGGTTCGATTCCGAGCTTGGATCACTGTCTGTGCGGAGTTTGCACGGCCTCCGCCTGTCTGCATGGATTTCCTCCGAGTGATTCAGTTTCCTCCCACATTCCTGGAAGATGTGAATTGGACATTCGGAATTCTCCCTCACTATGTCCAAAGAGGTGCCGGAATGTGGCGACCATGAAATTTTCACAGTAACAACATCACAGTGCTAAAGTCAGTCTTCTTGTGACACGAGTAAAGATTATTATCCTTATTATCTGCTGGGTTAACACGAATAAGAGACTATTCCCACCCTCAGGAATATAAGAAACGAAAGTTCATTATGACCCTCGTCTCAGTTAAAATAGAAGAGAGGAAACCTTTAAAGCTCTCCTCGTTGTTGCACAGGAAAATGGAGAAGATGATTCTGACGCTATAGACCGATACATGAGAACAGAGAACGACATTCATCCTCTCCTGCTGCATAGGAAAAGAAGGGGCTCTTCACCCCTTCAATTTGTTGCAAATGAAAAAGGCGCAGTCTTTCAGCTCATTGTATCTTTGTATAAAACATGCATAAGTCTTTCAGACCCTACAGTGAGTTACTCATAGGCGTGAAGAGGCCATTCAGCTCCACTAACCCGTTACACAAAAATTGCAGGAGCCTCTTCTACCTCTCGAAGCTGGTGCAGATGAAGTACAGGCAACATTTGTTCTCCTTTCACTCCCACTCCGAGAATGACCTATCAGGCATCAGGCACCCGAGATTCATACTTCCCATGTCGAGGTGATGCAAGCTGAATGACAACACTCATGACCCAAAGCTGCTCGAGGGTGTATTTCAAGGTCATCTGCAGTATCCATAATGTAAGTCATTAACTTTCAAACAGAGTTGCTACAGGCACTGTCTAGGAGCAGGCGGCAAATCGAGGTGTTGGGATTAATGTAAATGGAATAAATAATCGTGACAGTTCAGTTATACCTCTAATTTAATGTGTTGTTGGATGAAGAATTGATAATGAAGAGATTATTCTCTTGTTACTAGTTTCTAATTGTCCTCTGGAAATCGTTTTCATTGCAGGAACTCATAGACAGATTATCCACATCGACGGAGTCAAGTGAATATTTTTCCTGCCTATTGATCATCCTCCTGAGGTGCCAAATAATAATAATCGCTTATTGTCACAAGTAGGCTTTCCGCGCTGCTGGAATTGCCTACAGATTCTTGGTGACAATTCCTGCTCTCCCATGATGGCCAAGTTATGAAGGGTGCAGAAGAACATGAAATGAAAATCGCTCATTGTCACAATTAGGCTTCAATGAAGTTACTGTGAAAAGCCACATTGCAACGCCTGTTCGGGGAGGCTGGTGGGGGAATGGCCACTTTATAGAATATAATAGAATAGAACAGTACATCACAGAACAGGCCCTTCGGCCCTCGATGTTGTGCCGAGCAATGATCACCCCACTTAAACCCACGTAACCCATATACCCGTAACCCAACAATCCCCCCATTAACCTTACACTACGGGCAATTTAGCATGGTCAATCTACCTAACCCGCACATCTTTGGACTGTGGGAGGAAACTGGAGCACCCGGAGGAAACCCACGCACACACAGGGAGGACGTGCAGACTCCACACAGACAGTGACCAAGCCGGGAATCGAACCTGGGACCCTGGAGCTGTGAAGCATTGATGCTAACCACCATGCTACCGTGAGGTCTGCCTTAAAAGCCAACTCTTTAGCCCTGTGCTAAACCAGCCTGAGCTTGAACATTTTCTCCAGCGGGTTCTTGAGCGTTCAGTCGTGCAGTTCAGGTATTGGACGCCTTGCTTCGTCGCACTATTGGCCTCTCCATCATTTGCTGATGGATCCATTGCTCTCAGTTTACACGTGTTATTTTCACTTGGTTGGTTCACAGCAAGAAGAAAACAGTGCGTGGGTCTATTAAGCCATGGATCGAGTGGAGACCCTTTAACTCTGTGAAGCAACACTTTGGTTTTTCTGCAAATCCGTAATAGTGGGAATGACTTAGTGCTTCAAAATGAAGGGATCGTGAATGCTACCAGAATAGTGTGGACAGTCCATGGCATGATCGACTGTTCATCGCCACGATCAAACAGTACATTAATCGAGTGAGAGTTCATTCAGTTCTTGCTCCTCTACATATTGGCATGAGTGTCCGACAGAGACAGGTATACCATCGGAAATGCCGCTATCCATATTGAATAAATACTTATTAATGGGAATTCCGTTCTTGATTTCCACCACAGACACATTTGTGATCCAATATTTTTCCACAGATATACTGTCACAGATTGAACTGGCTGGGCTTCCAGTGGATGTGTTACATCCCCTTCCCCCGTTCCCATTAGTTAAGGAATCAGAATGAAATCATTATACGAGAAATGATGCATGCCAAATTGCAAATGAAATGCCGTCTTTTGTCAGAAAGATTGGGGACCGTTATTGATTCATATGATTTGCATACTGTGAAGAGGCATTATTAAGACCTTTGTCAAAGTTGTTCAGAGTCCGAAGGCACATTTATAAGGAAACGTTCAGTTCCTTCTGTGGTCAAAAGTGGGGCAGGTAGTCATCCCCTCCCCAAACCCATAATCTAAATTTGAATGGAGCTCTTAGCCGACTTTGCACTTTCCGGTAGCCATAGTCCTTTCAGTCATGTATCCCCTTCCTTCCATCATTCTGAATAAAACAAAGACAGCTTCTATGTCTATTCTATCTGGGGGTACCTGAGAAATAATACGTGAGAAATAATAATTGTTTATTTGGCGGGGTGGGAAACTTCTATCAGGGAATTAGGAATAGTGAGAGACAAGAACTCTCTTGAAATGAATTACAATGGAGACAACATTGAAGTCCAACATGTATGTTTCTAATCACTGACTTTCGGAGCACTGGTCCTTCCTGAGGCGCCATTCATAATCTAGGAGACCTCTCAACCTCCGTCGTTCCAGTGCGATCAGACCATTTTTTTAAACTCTTGAAATGAATTACAGTGGAGACACATCGGGAAGGGTGAATCGAGATTGGAAAGTATTGCTTTAAAAAAGGAGTTGTAGAGAGACTGAATAATCTTCAAAATACCCTCTTTGCATTTATGTTTGATTGTTGAGTCATGTAAAGTTAAAACACAACACATTGGTTTGCTATTTCAGTATTGTGATATGGCAGCAAGAGTGTTTATTAAATTATTTTCGTCGTCGGCAGGATACTTTTGTAGAAATTCGAATTAAAGAAAAAAGTATAACGTTTGAAAAAATCGAATTATTAACATATAGTGTTTAGCTTTTGTTACAAGAAAGTTAGATGAGGCGCATCTCCGAAGGTACAAGAACGATTAGCTCCACCTCGTGAGGTGCTGCAGAAAAGTGAACCCTTTCAACAGGCAGTTGATTTTGTTTAACACTCCACACCGTTTTGTAAAAATGTAAAATTTTGCAGGTTAAGTGGTCGCCCGTTTTGACATGTATAAGTGTATATGTATTAACCCTGCCAGAGCCACAACGGATTTTGTTTTTCTTTCACAGAAATATAACCTGAAAAAACACGATATACTAATATGTGGCGGCGAAAAGAAAAATGAATATTTTCTGATTCACATACATTATGAAGAAAATTATCTTACAATAGTTTTCTCCAGGCTCAGAAATTCGATGAAATTATAGATATTGTACTTTTTCAAGAGTACGAGGAAATATAGTCAGGGAAAAGGCAACAACACCATCAAATTGTTTTGGAATATTTTACACCGAGTTTAGTGAAGAGATCAATTTGTCGTTGATGCATGCCACAGTGAAAAGAAATTGCTGATGGGACAACTGAAATCAACATATTCCCCCTGGAGATATTTGTGTTCTTGACTCACAACCTTTATATTTTTAAAAGAACTGAATTTGAATGTCTGGAAAATTGAAAATACATCGCGACTACACATGGAGAAATGAGCAAATACTCCAAGACCCTTTGATAACATCATATGAGAATCAAGGATGCGTTCTCTTAACACATAAATCCTGCATAAATGTGCATATGTTAGATGTGAAATACCCAAAATGATACATGGAAATTCAATTCGAAATGGGCCATTTCAAAGTCGAGACGTGTAGTCGTCGGATGCACGGAAAACCGGGTCTTAAACATTTACAACTACTTGACTAACGGCATGAAATGTGGTCAACAGAGAGAGAAAATATCCTTAAATCATTAAGTCAACGGCGCCAACCCCACAGCGAAAATTACTTTAAAACAATCTGAGTTATATTATTTAGTTCTATACTTGCCAGGGAACCAATTTTAATGCAAACATATTTTTGCATTGGGAAAGTGAAGGTGAGGAAGTAACCATACTTTGCAACATATATCCTCTAATGGATATTTGAAAGAAACTGAACTGGAACAACGTTTCAGCTAATTTTATTATTTTGGTAGTGAAGACATGAATATTGACATGTAAACAATTTAGCATTGGCAAGACTAAGTATTGCACTAATCTAAGCCTTGCATGAGTAAACATTGCACTATACCGTGTCAGTTATTATACTCCAGGCCTTGTCTGAACTAACACTGCATAAGAACAGCTCAGTTATGATAATCTAGCCCCTTTGTTTTTTTTAATTTAAAAAATTAAAAAAAAAAAAATTTAGATTACCCAATTATTTTTTCCAATAAAGGGGCAATTTAGCGTGGCCAATCCACCTACTCTGCACATTTTTGGGTTTTGGGGGCGAAACCCACACAGACACGGGGAGAATGTGCAAACTCCACACAGACAGTGACCCAGAGCCGGAATCGAACCTGGGACCTCAGCCCCGTGAGGCGGTTGTGCTAACCACTAGGCCACCGTGCTGCCCTATCTAGCCCCTTTGTGACTAAACACTGCACCAGACCATCTCAGTTAATATAGAATCATAGAATCATAGAATTTACAGTGCAGAAGGAGGCCATTCGGCCCATCAAGTCTGCACTGGCCCTTAGAAAGTGTACCCCACTGAAGCCCACGGAGCTACCCTATCCTTGTAACCCAATAACCCCCTATAATCTAGGTCTTAGACCATAAGACCATAAGGCATTGGAGCAAGATTATGCCACTCGGCCCATCGCGTCTGCTCCGCCATTCAATCATGGCTGATATTCTTCTCATCCCCATTCTCCTGCCTTCACCCATAACCCCTGATCCCCTTATTAAACAAGAACCTATCTACCTGTTTTAAAATCACTCAGTGATTTGGCCTCCACTGCCTTCTGCGGCAAAGGGCCACAGATTCACCACCCTCTGGCTGTAGGAAATCCCGTCGAATCTGTTTTAAATGCTCGTCCATTTTTACTGAGATTGAGTCTTCTGTTTCTAGTTTTTCCGACAAATCCTCTCACAGTCCTTTTTATCCAGGCATCGCAGTATCCTATAATATTCAATGAACTCCCCCCTCATCCTTCTAAATTCCAACGAGTACAGACCCAGTGTACTCAAACGTTCCTCGAACGTCAAACTCTGCATTCCAGGGATCATTGCTGCGAACCTCCTCTGGACTCTTTCCAATGTCACCACATCCGTGCTGAGATACGGGGCCCCAAACATCTCACAATACTCCAAATAGGGCCTGACCAGAGCCGTATGTAGTGTCATGCGAGATTACCTTTAAGAAATGGGTGTTTAAGAAAGGTACCTTTAAGAAATGAGTTTATCAGTGATGCCAGAGTGTGGGTGGAGCTGGACTATCTGTTAGCGTTTTACTTTCGTTTTAGGCTGTTGGTGCAGGGTGTGTTTTAGTTTCGTTTTCATTCTTGGAGCTAAAGCCAGACAGAGCAGCTGTACTGTTGATCTCTCTACCATGAAAATACTGTCCCTTGATCATTTGATGATTATAAATGTTCTCAGTAGTGAATACAAACCTAATGTGCTTCTGTTAAAAGGTGTTTCGTTTGTCTTCTGGATGTTGTTTGGGAAATTAGAAAGAATTACTTAGTGTTGTGTTCTTCGTGGGTTGTATTTGAATTGACGGTTGCTCAAATGTTCGTTGTATGTTTTAAAAAGGTTAACTTGGGTTCATAGAATAAACATTATTTTGCTTTTAAAATACTTTTCCATTTCTGCTGTAACACACCCGTAGTGTGCTCGCCATACCACAATCTATTAAAAGTTGTGGGTCAGATGAACTCCATGATACACTTTCGGTTTCTCTAAAACCTGGCCCATAACAATAGCATCAGAAGTACACCCCTGGTGCATCTTATGTGAGTAAACACTGCATTGGATCACTTCAATTATTATAATCTAGGCCTCGTGTGATGCAGATATAATAGCCCAGGAGGAACACTATGAGATACTTGATGGGAATTAATCAAGAGAGAGGTGATACTGGAACATTTGGAATCCATGAAAGTTGATAAATCGCCTCGGCCAGATGGATTGTTGCCTATGCTGCTGAAGGGGCTCATCCAGAAATCAGCATGTGCTATAAGGTTGATATTCCAAATTTCGCTAGATACAGGGGAGGCGCCGGAAGACTGGTGAAATATAAACGTGGTTACATTGTTTAAAATGAGACCGAAGGAAATTCTAAACAATTATCGGGCAGTTAAATTTAAGTCGGTGGTGGGCAAATTAGTGGAATTCATCTTGAGATTTACAATTAATGGTCACATGGAATGTCATGGACTATTCAGGCAAAGTCAGCATGGATCTGTTAAAATAATCTCTTCCTCATAAATATGATTGAATTGCTTGAGGAAGTGACAAAAAGAGTTGATGAAGTCATTGCAGTGGACGTTGTGTACATGGATTTTAGCAAGGTACTTGGCAAAGTCCCACATGGCAGATTGGTCACATATGTAAAAACCCATGGAATGCAGGGAAATGTGGCAAACTGAGTTAAACGTTGGCTTAGTAACAGGAAACGAAGGTCAATGGCTGCCCTTGCAAATGCAACGTTGTTTCAGGTGGTGTTCCACAGGACTCGGTGTTGGGATCCTTCCTATTTGCGTTCTATATTAATAAATTGGACGTTAACGTGCATGAGACGATTGGGAAATTTACAGACGGCACAAAGATTGCCCAAATGGTGAACAATAGAAAGGATAGCTATAATGTCAACAATTATGTCTATCGGTTGGTGGAGTGGGAGATAAAATGGTATATGGAATTAAACAGAGAAAAGTCAGTCATTTAGGGAGGTCAACCAGTTACAGAGGATACACAATAAATGGGAATAAAGAATCGGCGTGGATGAAATCTGCGAATTTGGCATACAAATGCACAAGTCCTTAAAGGCTGCAGCTCAAGTAGACAAGGCTGTAAATAAAGCATGTAGAATGTTGCCCTTCACTATATAAAAGGAAGGACACATATAATGTTGGAATTTCATCAAACATCTTGAACCCACAACTGGAGAATTATGTGCATTTCTGGTCACAACATTAGCGGAAGCACGCAATTACCCCGGGAAAAGAGCAGAAGAGGTTTACAAAAATGTTTCCCGGGCTAGAAAAGACAAGCTAAGAGATGAGACTGGATAGGTTTGGATATTTTTCTTGGTGGAAAGAAGGCCCAGGGTGACTTAATTGAGTTCTACAAACTTACAGTACAGGGGTTGCTTACAGTCAGGGCGAATGAGTCAGGTTAGCAGATGTTCACATGGAGGTGGCATTTGTAAGGGTAGATGCTGTGCACGTCATAGGTCAATTTGGCAGTGTACGGGCTGTTCACAGGGATTGGAAATTAGCCAAGAGAGGCGCTTCTCACGTGGAGGATGATTAGTCAGTATTGGGGCTGCTAACATGGAAGGAAACTGGGCAGGATATGGGCTCTTCTCATGCAGTACAAATTGGTCAGGGTAAGGGCTGTATACAGTGAGGGGAGTTTAGTCATGGGAGAGAATGTTCACAGGAAGATGGAAACAGTCATTTTAGGGGCTATAGACAGGTCAGTGTGGTTAGTCAGGGGAGGTGCTGTTCACAGCGAGGGACATTAGTTAGTGTAGGTCTTTTCACAAGGAAGGGGAAATAGTCATGACACGAACTTCAGGGACATGGAGGAGGAATCATTACCGTAGGGTATGTTCAGAGGAAGGGTAGGCAGTCATGGTATGTGTTGTTCACAGAGAGTTAGCGTCGGGTCTGTCTACATGGGGTGGGGGTGAGGAAATTTGTCAGAGTAGGGTCCACAGGGGTGGGGAATTAGTCATGGCAGGGACTGGTCACACGAAGGGTCTGTTCGCAGTGAAAAGGTGGATAACGTATGTTAGAGCATGTTTACAGTGACAGGGAAATATTTTAGGGGATGTAAACCGGCTTCTACCATTAATCAGGGTAGGCACTGTTCACGGGGAAGGAAATTAGTCAGCGTAGTGTGTGCGCAGGGAGAGACAATCGGTCGATGTAGGGTATATCTACAGGAAGCAACATTTTTCAGTGTAGGGTTTATTCACAGTGAGACAAATTAATCATTGTAGAGGTTGTTTACAGAACGAGGGGAATAATTCAGGTTAGGGGCTATAAACCTGGATGTAGAGTTCGTCAGGGTGGGTTGTTACTCGCGAGGGAAGTTAGTCAGGGTCGGTTGTTCCCATGGAGGGGACTCAATTAGGGTATGAATTGTTCACAGGAGAGGGGAATGAGTCACGAGAGGCACAGTTCACAGGGAGGAGGAATTAACCATGGGAGCGTCTGCTCACAGGGAGGAATAGTGAGTTAGTGTAGGCGCTGTTGATAGGCAGGGGATATTAGTCAGTGTACGGGCTGTTTACATGGAGCGGGAATCAGTCAAGGTAGGGACTGTTCACAGGAAGGGAAATTAGCCAGAGTAAGGGCTATTCGCAGAAAGAAGGGAACATTCGGCAGGGAGTTTGGGGTGTGCGAATTAAATGGGGCCTTTCAAATGGGAGGGAGAATTCTAGGTGGAATGACAGCAAGAGGTATTTCGATGTGCATGAGAATTTGTAGTGCGAAGAAAGGAGGAACGAGGGCGAGGGGCTTCACGAGGGATGTGGGGGCCATTAGATGGTTTACGAGGTTTCAGAGGCATTTAGTGGGTGTTTGATGGAAACCATGGGTTTGAAGGTTTTTGGGTATTGGTTAGTCAGAGGAATTGTATGTTTGAGGTAGGAGGTGTTTCAAAGGGATATAGCAGAGGCGATTTGCAGCTCTAGGGGGAGGTGGGGTGATTTAGGTGAGTGGAAGTAGTTGTTGAAAGAACCCTGGTATTTTACTGCAGTGCATCTTGTAGGTGGTGCGCACGGCTGCCACACTTCGTCGGTTCTGGAGGGTTTCAAGGGAAGGGGTGGAAATCAAGTCAACAATTGCTGACAAAACTCTCAGTCCACAGTGCGTCGCGGTGGGGTGAGAACTCCGATCGGTTAAGATCTCGCTCGGCCAGCAGGTGGACCTCTCTTATTGGCGGCGGCAGCTGAAGCCGTAGTCTTGAAATGAAATGCAAATCGCTTATTATCACGAGTAGCCTTCAATGAAGTTACTGTGAAAAGCCCCTAGTCGCCTCATTCCGACGCCTGTTCGGGGAGGCTGGTACGGGAATTGAACTGTGCTGCCGGCCGGCCTGCCTTTGTCAGCTTTAAAAGCCAGCGATTTAGCCCAGTGGCTGAGATAAATCTGAGCTAGCAGGTGGAGCTTCATGACTGCCTTTGGCAGCTACCATTTGAACCCGGAGGCTCTCGTTGGCGGGTGCCTCTGCAGCTTGTTTTCTGAGCACCCTGATTGGCTATGGCAGCTGTCAGTCTGATGCAGAATCACTGATTGGCTGAGGCCTCTTTCGTCTGTTTTTCGAGCTCCCTCATTGGATACTAAAGCTGTACACAGCGGTGCGATGATTGGCTGAGGTTCATGTTAGTGCGTCTTCCGAGTTCCCTGATTGGCTTGCCCAGCAGCCAGTCTGTAAACGGTTTTTCCGATTGGCTGAACTTTCTGTCAGTCAGTGTACGAGCACCCTGATTGGCTCAATCTCTCTATCTCTGTGTTTCGTGCTTCCGATTGGCTTGACTTTGATGTAGTCAGTAAAAGAAAAGACTGTTTGGCTGAAGCGACTTTGATCCTGCAGTTGTAGCTCCTTGACATGCTGGAGGGCTATTAGAGAGCGTTTCGTGCTCTTGATTGGCCTAGGGGCTTTCAGCAAACGGCCAGAGGTCCTGATTGGCTGAGAGGCTGTCAGACTGTACTGGAGGCTCTGATGGGCAACAAGGTTGCACACGTGGCTTGCACTGTGGCTTCACAGCGCCAGGGTCTCAGGTTCGATTTCCCACTGGGTCACTGTCTGTTCGGAGTCTGCACATTCTCCAAGTGTCTGCCTCGGTTTCCTCTGGGTGCTCCGGTTTCCTCCCACTGTCCAAAGATGTGCAGGTTACGTGGATTTGCCATGCTAAAATTGTCCTTAGTGTCCAAAAAGGTGAGGAGAGGTTATTGGGTTATGAGCTAGGGTGGAAGTGAGGGCTTAAGTGGCTTGGTGCAGACTCGATGGGCCGAAAGCCCTCCTTCTGCACTGCATATTCTATGTATCCATGTAACTGCAGTTGTCCACTGGAGCTCCTGATCGGATTGACGGAATTTCAGTCAGTGGCTAGAGCTACTGTTTGGCTTCTGTCAGTCAGCAACTGAGGCTGCTGATTGTCTCAGAGACTGTCAGTTAGAGATGGACCTCCTGGTTGGCTCAGGGATTGTTGGTCAGTAGGTGGAGCACCTGAAAGGCTGAGGTCTGTCAGTCAGGGCTTCAGCTCATGTTCGGCAGAGGAAGCAGTCTGTTTGCGGGCGGAGTTCCTTATTGGTTGAGGGGCTTTCAGTCAGTGTTTTTTCATCATTAATTTAATAATTGATGTAACCGGATATTTAAGCGCGATATTGATCTGCTCCCTGAACCTGGACACAGTCACCACATAAATAAATGTGTTTGTGCAGCAATTCAAATCCCGCAGCATATATCCGACTCGTTCTAAATTATACTGAGGAATGTTGACGTCAATAAATCCACCCACATCCAAGTAGAAAAATTTAATAACATACACCATCCAAAGAAGGATGAAAGTTCCAGAAATGCTGAAGAGCAAAATCATTGACTTCCTTCTACTCTCCAACTCTGGGTCTGTGCGATTGTCTCTCTGAGTCTGAGCCCTCAGTGTCTTTCGGACTCGACTGGTGAGTAAAATGTGTCTGACTGTCAGAGCGTTGATTAACAGGATTAAAACGAATGGGATCAATGGAGTTAAAACCTGGTTAAACCAGTGAAATGCAATCCATCTGGAATCAGTGAAAAAGCTGATCTTTGTCACACAGTCCCACTGGACATTGTTGATTATGAATCGAGCTTCACTTATAAAGTACATGGGGATGTTCTTTACACAGAGCAGGAGGCCGATTGTTGACAGAATCACGGCCGCAGTTTTCCCGGTGCAATATCTAGTTTTCAGTTTCTGGCAGCGAATGGCCACAAATCGATCAAAGGAGAAAGTGAGCGTGAACCAGACAGAACAGTCCGCGGCTCCAGCCAGCAGGACATCGATAACACTACATACAGGGGTGATGGACAGGAAACTCCAGGGTAGGTAAAAAACAGTGATGTAGCTCAGTATGGGGTTCGTGACAATAAACACCAGATCCGCCGTCGCCATGGCCACAAGGTAACGAGTTGTGCAGGTAGAGAGGCCACATTTTCCTCGACACAGAATCGCAATGCCCACTAAATTAACTGTCAGAGAGAGAAATGAGCAGAGACTGGAAATTACTGATCTCCGTATCTGAAGATGAAAAGCATTTCAGTATGAACAAGTGGGGGTGGGTGGCTCGGGATTTTCGAAAAGGAGGAGGCACTGAATTACAAAATGCAGAGAAGGAAGCAGCATATGTAACTGAAGTCCTTTAGAAGGGGGATGGGTGAGGCAGGTGTTGTGAATTGCAGCCCTGGCAGTTTGAAGGAAGCGGTAGCATTATTCAAATACCTTTTGGAGAGGTTACATTTCTCATTTGGCCTGATTTACAGGATTAACTCAGACTGGTCAGGTTTCCCCAAAGCGGATACAAACAAATCAGATATTGTCATCCCTCCTCACTCCCAATTATTGGAGGAGATACCGGATTGGACCTTTCCCTGGACTGAATTCCTGATAGGGCTCTGGACCACGCCTGGATTATTGGAGTCGTCCATGATGCATGGAAAAAAATAAAACTGGCGCAGTATCTCCCCAGTTCAGAATCATGGGACGAATAGTACGTTACCAGACTCGAGGACATTACCAAGGTACTCCCGTCCCAGATTCAGTCATTCGTCAGGCAGCCTAAGCGGGAAAACTCAATTGCCATGCTCTAATATCTCCAGATCGCAGTATTCCCAGTAATATAGTGTCTGGTTGTCTCGCAACAATCCCTGACAATTTTTTAAAACAAAATTGTGAGTAACCAATTGTTTCCTTTTTCCAATTGAGGGGCAATTTTGGGCGGCCAATCCACCTACCCTGCACATCTTTGGGTTTTGGCGGTGAAACCCAAGCACACACGGGGAGAATGTGCAAACTCCACACGACAGTGACCCGGGTCCGTGATCGAACCCGGGTGCACAGAGCGGTAGACAGAAGTGCTAACCACTGCGCCACCGTGCCGCCCTAACAAGCTGTTCTAAGTAACTTCGCTCACCAGTATTGGCAATTCTCCAGTTTTTACTTGCCAGGAACAGACTCTCTCCAGATTCGGAC
Organism: Scyliorhinus canicula; assembly: GCF_902713615.1. Classification (NCBI taxonomy): domain Eukaryota; kingdom Metazoa; phylum Chordata; class Chondrichthyes; order Carcharhiniformes; family Scyliorhinidae; genus Scyliorhinus; species Scyliorhinus canicula. The sequence continues at coordinate 10,041,307 of NC_052166.1, read as the reverse complement.
CCTTTGCATTCGATTAAAAACATAGGATATTCCAAAAGCAAGGCCGTTTAGATGGAGCAGAACTTTCCGAGTCTAATGTTGGTGAACTAAAATCTGATTCGCGAGGACTGTAGCGTGATGAATTTGAAGACGAGATGCTGCTCCTCCAGCTTGCACTAGGATTCACTGAATATGTACAGCAGGCAAAGGACAGACGTATGGAGGTGAGAGCAATGTGCTCAGTTAAAATGGCATGCAACAGAAAGGTTGGTGTCATGATTGCGGCTGTGTGAAAGTGTCTGGACAGTGGTCACCCAGTCTGAGTTTTGTCACACCAATATACATATTGCACAGAGTTTTGTCACTCCAATGCACATATTGGGAGGAGCGAATACAGTAGAATAAATTGAAGGAAGCCCAGGTGAAACACTGATTAATCTGAAAGAGAGTTTGATGCCCAGAATCATGAGCCAGGGGGAGGTAAAAGAGAAGGTGTCGTACCAGCTGCGATTTCAAAGGAAGGTGATGTGGAGAAGGGAAGGGGTCTTTTGTGTGACAGAGCAGTGTTAAAGGGTGTCAAGCAGGGAGACATACCTTAGGAATGTAAACAATATCGGGGGGTTGGAGAGATGAAGATGTGTTTCGTGGTGGCATCGTGCTAGATTTGGCAGAACTGTTGGAGGATGGTCGTTTGAATGAGGAGGCCAGCGGCGTCGAAAGTGAGGATAGCGGGACCCTATCATGGTTACGGGAAGGAGGATGACGTGTGAGGGAAGAGATGCAGGAAATGTGTTGAACACGTTTGCGAACCCTGTCAACAAAAATAAGGGGCAATGTCGGTTGAGGAAAAAGCAAAGATGGCAGATGGATAATTTCAAATCTGGAATAATCAGAACAGAGTCTACGGAGGTGGAGAAACTGGGACAATATCATTCAGACCTTACAGAAAACAGGATGTCAGGATCTGTACCCTAGGTAGTTGTGTATTCAGTCGGTTTGTTTTGAACACAGGAGTTCAGTGTATCGCTAGTAATAGAGACAAAGAGGTCAAATAATGGAAGAGAAGTATCATTGATGTACTCTGTGAATGTGAGAGGATGTGTAAATTGGAAACAAATCGTTCAATATTTTCGGTTCCAAAAAGAAGCATGAAGCGTCACCAATACAATCATTGTTGTAACAGAAATTGAATTGTGGGAGGGGACCGGAGTTTAACTGGAACAAGGTGTGTTCCACATAATCCACAAAGAAAAATAGAGAGAGAGAGAGAAAGAACAAGAGGGTACCCATGGCAACACCTTTTATTTTCAAGAAGTGCGACGAGTTATTTACGAAATTATTGAGAGCCGGAGCAAGTTCAGAAAGGTGAAGGATGGCGGTGGTCGTGTTCGGAGACCGTTCCAGCCTCGGATCAAGGAAGAAGCTAAGAGCCCTCAGCCCTCCTGTGTGGGGAATGAAGACGGATTGGACATCCGTAAATAGCCTAGGCCGTTCGGTCCAGGGAACTGGATCTTGTGTATATGATATACGACATCAGAGGAATCAGCAATGTCGATGGGAAGGGACAAATCAAGGGGAGAGAGGATGCAGTCAAGGTAGGAAGAAATACATTCGGTGCGGATGGACACAATGAGTTTACATCGACAGTACTGTTTGTGAATTTTGTGATGGAGGTAGAAGCAGGAGTTTCATGCAGGATGTGTGAGGCTGCAGGGCTAAAATAGTGGAAGCTGAGGACGAAAATTCTCGAGAATCGATCTGGTCAGTTAAAACCTTGAGGGAAAAAATCATTAAATTTGGAGGTGGAGTCAGGATCCAGAGGGAGGCAGCGCGATGTGGCTGAGAGTTGACGCTCAGCTTCTGTGAGCAATACGTCGGTACGCCAGACAATAACGACACTACCTTGTGAGCAGCTTAGATCATTGTTTTTCAAACGTTTTTTCGAGCGCCCCACGCTTACAGAATGGCCGACTCTGGCCACATTCACAAACCATTCTCCATAATTACTTTTAAAACGTCACACACAGTGTTAGCACTTCGTTATTAATTAATGTAAATTAGTAACTTGTGCTGCATGTTTTACCTTAAACGACAGCTCCACCCTGACACATTGCTGAAGGGTGTAACTCAAGATATTTGATTATTTTATTTCCTCACAGTAGCATTTGGAAAATTGCGTGCAAGCGCTGGAAAGATAACAGGCACAATATTGCAGTTTTAAGAACGTTATGTTCACACATTCAAAACCTAAAATGACCTCGGATAGGAAATTAAACTCAAAACTTCAGAAACAGGAGCCCAAACCGTTAAACGAAAACCACGACCAGGCAGAATTTCACTGGACCACTGTCAGTACTGGTTCCCAGGTAATTATGTAACAGACATTAAAAAAAACAATGCTGACCAATATACAAAATATGCAGACACATTCCATTCCATACACCTGCCTTATTTCACCGGCTCCTACACATGGCTGTAGTTTAGTCGCCAGCTAATGCCATCCTTGGCGAACAATTCATGTCCCGGTAAAGGTACTTGCAGCAAAAGTACTTGCTGTAGAGTAAGTGATTCAGCTGCTGGAGTCCCTGTTGTCACACGGCAGAGACGCATGCTTGGGGATCAGTACCTGGGAAGAAGGGGTGGATAGCGGCGGGGGACGTGATGAAAATAAGAAATTCCTGGTAGGAAAAGAGCCCCGGTATGGAGCGACAATTCGAAGTGGAAGAAGTGGACAGAGGGACATGCAGGGCTGGAGGAGGCTGTAAGTGCAGCTTAAGTGGGAGGATGATGAAAGACGAACGGAGTTTGTTAGTGACACAGTGGACTCAAGAAATAATACAGATCGTGCCGCTGAACACAGCAGCAGGATACACCAGCCAAAGATAATTGTAAAGATCTCTGACTGCCAACTGCCGATCTACATTCTGGCTTAGAGAGGCAAGGAAGCCCACGGCACCGGCTTCTATGTGAGCTGCGTGCGGTCGTATACTCTACGACAGTGAGAATTTACCTTGAGAGAAAACGGTAAACATGGTCAGGCGATATTTGGGGTTCATTTTGGTGATCTTTTGTCATCCAATTCTGCACTGTCCGGCGACCAATCCGCAGGTCGCGAACCCCATTTTGAAAATCACTGGCTTAGAACACCAGGTCAGGGTTGGATGTTCGAGAAAGGAGTGGTAGGGCAGCACGGTGGCCTAGTGGTTAGCACAGCTGCCTCACGGCGCTGAGGTCCCAGGTTCGATCCCGGCTCTGGGTCACTGTCCGTGTGGAGTTTGCACATTCTCCCCGTGTCTGCGTGGGTTTCGCCCCCACAACCCAAAAAATGTGCAGAGTAGGTGGATTGGCCACGCTAAATTGCCCCTTAATTGGAAAAAATAATTGGGTAATCTAAATTAAAAAAAAACAAAAAAAAAAGAGAAAGGAGTGGAGCAAGTTTACAGGGAGACAGGGTAGAGTGGGTGAGAGAGGCAGATAAATTGCACTTGCAGATCTCATTCAAAATACTAAGAGCAGATAGGAGGCCAGAGGGTGGGGACTAGGTAGAGGGAGATAACAGGAAATGGCGGATGGATTTATACCACAAACGCATAAAATTGACAATGAGAAATAGCAGAAACATTATTATCTGTTCACTAATAATCATATGCTTATTACTAAAGCATTGAAAGACACATGTCGGTTTCTGGTATTGTTGAATTTAAAACATTGAATTAAGCAAATCAAAAAATCAATATTCCAGTCACAACGTCACTGGGAGGAAAAATACATTAAAATTATGCAGAGGAATTGTAATAACGCAGGCGATAATCACATATTGCAAAATAAAATCACTCTTGATAGATATGATTGAATTATTTCAGAACTATCAGAAATTATAGGTTCGATTGGTATTAAGGGTTAAATTGAATTTAGAGGGCAGCACAGTAGCATTGTGGTTAGCATAATTGCTTCACAGCTCCAGGGTCCCAGGTTCGATTCCCGGCTTGGGTCACTGTCTATGCGACGTCTGCACATTTTCCCTGTGTGTGCGTGGGTTTCCTCCGGGTGCTCCGGTTTCCTCCCACAGCCCAAAGATGTGCAGGTTAGGTGGATTGGCTATGCTAAATTGCCCTTAGTGTCCCAAGTTGCCCTTAGTGTTGGGTGGGGCTACTGGGTTATGGGGGTAAGGTGGAGGTGTGGGCTTGGGTAGGGTGCTCTTTCCCAGAGCCGGTGCAGACTCGATGGGCCGAATTGCCTCCTTCTGCACTGTAAATTCTATGAAATTATTTGATTATCGAAAGGCCTTCAGTAAAATGCGACATAATACACTCATGAGTAACCTCAGAGCAAATGGAGTTACGAGCAGAATGGTACACAAGCTGGATATACAAACTGAAAAGAAGGAGAGGGGTTCATGGGATTCATTCTGTGGTGGAAGGTGGGAAGCAGTGTTCCGCAAGGATCAGTGCTGGGATCACTTCCCTTCACCACTTACACCAACAATACGAAATCGGGAAGCAGAATGATAATTACAGAATTTACAGGACACAATCTCAGACTAAAGAGAAGATCCTTCAAACGAGAGATGAAGAGGAATTTCTTCAGCCAGAGGGTGGTGAACCTGTGGAACTTTTTGCCGCACACGGCTGTGGAGACCAAATCACTGATAACTTTCAGACAAAGCTAGCTAGGTGCTTGATTGATAAGGTGATCAGGGGTTATCTGGAGAAGGCAGGAGAATGCGGATGAGAAAAATATCAGCCACGATTGAATAGCGGAGCAGACTGGATGGGCCGAGTGGACTAATTCTGCTTCTATGTCTGTAGACCATAGACCATCTATGGTCTACAGACAAATCCAAATTGATGGTAACAGTGAATACAGAGGGACAATGCAGCTCAACACACAAACCATTAACTATGCATTATAAACTTTGCAAAGTAGGTATTTCAATGGGAAAATAAGTTCCCGACAACTCAATGTTGGGTGCTGCATGTTCACTTAAACAATACGTCTCCCCAATCACTCATTGTAAAACAAGTGTCTGAATGAACTGAAGGGGTTTGTGGATTTAGGTGAACAGATCAAAAACACGGACAAAAATTGAACAAACATAGGAGTTCATTTCCAGAATGTAGAAATAAGAAAATATTACAACATCTATCAGAATACAGTACTGCTGTGGCATGTTTTTTTAAATGCAAAGGTATAGGTGATATCTGTTTCTGTTTGAAAAGCTCAATAATTAGCAGAGCTGTGAGACATTTCACACTATGCAATACATATTCAACATCTTGGCCGGCATTGTATATTCCCAGTACTGAAAGTGCTAAATAGTTGTGAAATAACACAAAAGAGGTGGGAAAGTAGGTCGAACTACTTCATCACAGCACCAGGAACCCGCGTTCAATTCCAACGGTGGGTGACTTTCTGTGGAGTGTGTACTTTCTCTCTGTGCTGTGTGGAATTTTTCCATGTGCTCCGGTTTCCTTCCATATTCCAAACATTTGCAGGTTAGCAGCATTGGCCATTCTAATATTTCCCAAAATGTTAGGTGGGGTTACGGGGATAGGATTGGGCCTAAGTAGGGTGCTCTGCTTGAGCACGGGTCAGAACGGGCTCGACTGACAGAATGGCCTCCTCGTGGTTGATAGGGATTCTATAATCATTGATCTTCAAAACAAGGCTAAATTCTCCCTGATTTCAATGTATAACAAAGCTGAAACAATGAGAGAGAGAGCTGCATAGAATGGAGAGATCACTCAACAATAAAATATGTTATTTCAAATTAGAACCAACTTATTTGAGTCCATTTCCAGACCCACACACAATACAATTCTTCATGGTCAGATAATCCTAGTGATAGATGGATAATTGGACCAGATATTCCATTGCAATGAGAGACTCACATTCAGTACAATTCTACTCCGACGCAAACGTCCCGTAATACCTGTTTAGCTGTCAGATAATCCACTCTGGTTACTGACCGAAGCTCAGTTTGATTTCATTCTTACTCCCATTAAACCTTTCTTCAGAAAGATAACGTTCCCTCAGAACCAATCGAACGTGATACAGGAGTCCACGCAATCTAATACCCTCATTGACCAGGCATCTCGTGAGTTACAAACACTGGTTTATTGTCAGTTTATTAAAATGATTCAAACCATATAAATATTTAAAGGCAGTTGACTTGAGTGAATTATATGGTTGATCATCTGTCTGTACAACAGTTAGCACCAGATAAGCATTAGACATTTTCCGTCACAGTTTAAAATTAGATAACCACTCACACACAGATTAACATAACTTCAATGGTGATAGTCACTTACCAGGAACACCAATAACAGCAATGACTGGATAGAATATTTTCTCAGCTACGGCAATTGGGAGATGCATGCTTATTGTGAAGTGATGTGTCCCTGCGTGCTGCTGGCAGTCTCTATGTTTTAAACGCTGAGGTTATATATTCCAAAGCATTTAATTTGTACCCAGTGGAATCACCTCAGGGATATTCAGTATGCAACGTATTTTGTATGATATTTAAAAATAGATTGCGACATTGGGTTCAGTGAAAATAAATACTATTTTTTTTAATGAGGAGTGGCCACTTTCCGAACACTGCACTGGGTTGATGAGATTGATCAACTAATAATAACAGAAGGCATGTTGTCCACTTTAACACCAGCACTGATTGTGGCCATTGTGTGATTGGGTTCCAATTGCTAGTGTGTATCTCTGGTTGGTTGTACTGCACTCTTGGTTGCAGCTGCCGCTTTAACTGTGTCCATTTAATGATTCAGTTCCTACTGTTAGTGTGCTTCTACGGGTGGTGCTACTGCAATCTAGGCTGTTGCTGTCTATTTAACTGCGACCATTCAGCAGTTCAGTTCCAATTGTTAGTGTGTTTCTTTCGGTGGTTGTACTGTATTCTGGGTTGTGGCTGCCTCTTTAACTGTGCCCATTCGGTTATGTGATTTAGGTTCAGAGTGACCATAAATTTTAAATTTTAGAGAAGCGAATAACATGAACTATTTAATGTCCGAAGTAAATAAGAACAAAATGACATAAGAACTGGGAGAAAGAGTAGACCTTTTGGCTCTACGAGCCTACTCCACCATTCAATAAGATCATTGCTCATCTTTTTCTGGACTCAGCTCCACTCGTCCGCCCGATGACCATAACCCTTAACTGTTTCACTGTTCAAAAGTACATTTATCTTTCCCTTAAAAAACATTCAATGACGTGCCCGCAACAGCAGGGAAGGGAATTCCACAGTTTCATAAACATTTGTTGAAGAAGTTCCTCCTCAACTCAGTTCAATTAGTTCCCCGCTTGTTTTGAAGCAGTGGCCCCTAGTTCTAGTTTCACCCGCCAGTGGAAACAACTTCGCTGTTTCTATCTTATCTCGGTATTAAAATGTTATATGTTTATACTAGATCTCCCCTCATTCTTCCAAATTCCAATGCGTATAATCCCTGTATGTTCAATCTCCCCTAATTAACCAATCCTCTCGTCTCGGGAAATAGCTCAGTGAATCTCCTTTTCATCACCTCCAGTGCCAGTGGATCCTTTCTCACGGAGGGTGACCAAAATCGTACACAGTGGTGTGGCCTCAACAGCACACTATACAGCGGCATCATAACCTCCCTGTTTTTAAATTCCATCCCTGTAGCAAGGAAGGACACATTTCCGTTTGCCTTCTCAATTAATTAATTAATTAATTCTCAGTTGCAAGCTGCAACTAATGTTTTGCGATTCATGCACATGGACACCCTGGTCCGTCTGCACAGCAGCATGCTACAATTCTTTACCATTTAAGTCATTTTGATGTTTGTCCTAGCAAAATTGATGACCTCATATTTAGCAACATAGAACTTGACCTGCCAGCTCCTTGACGACACACCTAAATATCCATCCAGAGATTCTCAGTGCTGTCCGTACACATTGTTCTGCTACTCATCTTAGTGTCACCTGCAAAATGTGACACATTACAATTGGTTCCCAGCTCCAAACCATCTATGCAAATTGTAAACGATTTAATTCCAATACTAAATCTGAAGCATCTCATCAAACTACGCAAACATTTTGAAACGCTCGAGCACCTTAGAAGATTCAGAGCTTGTAGCAGGTGTCAAAACATCATCGAATACAGTAGCCTAAATCATATTTAACTTGAAATCTAATGCACCGTCTGTTACTGATACTGGCCTCAATGTTGGTGATAGATGGGGTGAGAAGTGATGGGAGAGACAACTGGCTTATAGATATGCTGATAGGAGAGAGAGTGAGAGGAAAAGAGGGTGAAAGAGACAGAGGGTGGGAGAGAAAGAGGGCGAGACAAAGGGGCATGGAGAGGAAACAGGTGTGAGAGAAAGAGTATGGGAGGGAAAGAGGATGAGAGAGAAAGAGGGTGGGATAAAACGTATAAAATGAGCGAAGCAGTTGATTGCATGAGAGAGAAAGGGAAGGGGAGAGTGTTGCGAAATGGTGGCGAATTGAAAATGGAAACAGATGGTTTGAAGGGAATGGTGTTTAAACCCGGACATAATCTTCGAGAAAGGTAAACTGTCATTTATATCCCTTGAGTGAGTGAGTAACTGATTGAAAGTGACGGAGAGAGAGAGAATGTGTGGGATGTGGAGAGAGAGATGAAGTGGAAAGTGTGTGAGAGATGGTAGAGCGTGAAAGAGGGATATAATGTCTGAGTGGGAAGCCGTTTGAGAGAGGGAGGGTGAGAAAGGGAGTGACAATGGGATCGAGTCGTAGAGGGAGAGATTTTGAGTGTGAGAGTGAGTGAGAGTTCGAGAGAGGGAGAGCGTGTCAGGAAGGAGAGATTTCGTGAGAGGGAGGGCGTGTGAGTGAGGGAGAGAGTATGGGGAGGGAGAGAATATGAGAGAGGAAGATGGGGTGTGAGAGTGAGAAAGTGAGATAGAAAGAGTGTGAGGGAGAGAGAGAGTGTGAGGGAGAACCTTTGAGGGAGGAGGAGAGTGTGAGTGAATGTGATAGAGGGAGAGAATGTCGCGAGAGTTAGTGATTTGAACGTGAATATATGTGAGACTGTTTGAGAAAGATGTGAAATCAGAGTGTGTGTGAGCACCAAAGTGAGGGAGCGTGTGTGCGTGTTAGAATGTGAGAGCCTGCCCAAAAGCCAAAGTGTAAGAGCATGTATGATATCATACCTTAGTGGCAGGGACTCAGAGTGTGAGACCAAAGTCAGCGCTGGTGTGTGAGAGCGCGTGAGAGTCGGCGTATCAGAAGGTGCCAGAGAGTGTGTGTGAGAGCCAGATGTGTAAGAGCGTAAGTGTGAAGCCAGGGGATGAGAGCCTGAGTTTGTGAGCGTGCGTGAGAGCGGGTGAGCAGGAGTGCGAGAGTCAGAGAATGAGAGCATGTGTGAGAGCGTTTGTGGGAGCCAAAGTGTGAGAGCATTTGTGATAGCATGAGTGGGAGCATGCGTGAATGCCAGAGTGTAAGAGAGCGTGTCAGAGATGGAATGTGAGAGCATGAGAAAGTCGGTGTGTCAGAGCATTTGGGAGAGTGTGTGTGAGATCCAGAGTGTGAGAGCCCGATAGTGAAAGCATACGTGTGAGCATGTTCGAGAACGTCTGTGTGATACAGAGCGTGAGAGCCAGAATGTGAGTGCTTGTGTGAGAGTGTGTGTGAGAGCCGGAGTGTGAGATCTAGAGTTTGCCAGCGCATATCAGAGCATTATTGTGTATGTGTTTGAGACTTGGTGAGTGAAGGCGTGTGTGAGACCTTGTGAGAGTAGAAGTGAGAGCGTGCAGGGAGAGTTTATGGAGAGTGTGTGGAATAACGTGTGTGAGAGCGGATGAGAGCTAGAGTGAGAGTGGATGCATGAGAGCGTGTTGAGAGTTGCAATGTGGGAGTGGGAGAGCTCGTGTGTAGAGAGCACGTGTACGGAATGTGTCTGAGAACTTGCGTGAGAGCGTGGGTGTGAGCATGTGTGAGAGCCAGAGTGTGAGAGCCAGTGTGAGAGCAAGTGAGGGAGTGGGTGATGGAGTGTGGGAGAGGTACGGCAGAAATAGAGTGTGGGAGAGAAGGTGGGGTTAAGTCAGTGGGGGAGAGGGAGCGGGAGATACAGACAACAGACAGAGTGGGAGAAATAGCGGGGGAGTGAAAGCTGGGAATTGATTGCATTGGTTAATCAGTGTGACTCACATTGAGTTTCCAAGGCTGAGAAATTGAAGCCAGCACGGCCGTTACTGTGCCACAGCGGTTAGCAGTGTTCCCACATAGCGCCAGGGATCCGGGTGAACTTCCGGGTATGGGCAACTGTGTGGAGCGTTCCATGTCTAGAAGGATTCCCTCCGGGTGCTCTGGCAAGTTCACATGCTTTCACATTGTCCAAAGATGTGCCGATTAGAAGGACTGGCTTTGATAAATTACTACGCAGTTTCCAGGAATGTGCAGGCTAGTTTTACGGGGATGGGACGGGGTGGATGGGGATATGGCTAACGTGCTGTTTCGAAGGGTGGGGTTTTGAGTTTAGAGGCATAAGTTGGGTCAGAGGGCCTTGGTAGGGTGCTCTTTCAGAGGGCCTGTGCAGACTCAATGGGCCAACGGCCACCTTTAGCACTGTTGTGTAGCCATCTGGGATGCCCACTTACTACAAGAAACATGGACGTTCGCAAAGCCTAAAGGGAAATATGGACAATGTAAGATTCAGGCAGGTGCAGAGCCTCAATGTATATTTGTGAGCAGGGAATCCAGACAGCACCGAAACCCCCAGCCGATTAGCATTTTAATGGCCCATCTCCATGAGACAAAGGGCTGATACTCAGGTAACCGATACAATTCCAGACACATCGGCGCAACTCCCTTTACTCAGGAAGCATAAATGGCAAGGTCAATGACAACTCTGGACACGTCCAGCCATCAAGGCACCCGCCCCCTTTTGGCTTATATCGAAGGCAGTAATCGAGAACTGCCCAATTAATTGGGTCCAAACCTCAGGACCGCCCAAAAGAGCGCGAACCCCCCCCCCCCCAGGATAAAGAGAGAGACACTGCCATGTGTTCGATCTCTTTTGGACCTGGCGCTTCGTCAACGTCTATCTGCAACTGCAGCACCACGACCAGAAGCACGTCGAAGTTTAACGCTCGCTACCAGACTGGTGTGCCCAGCTGAACTGCAGTTACTTCTCCAGACCCAGCAGATCAACATTTGACCAAAGGCCACTGTTCCTCTGACATCAGCCGGGTGCCTGAAGTTCAGTACAGGTTGTCATAGTTGTTAGGTGTAGTTTAGCTCGTAGTGTTTATGTTGCATGTATAAGTTAATCTTGGGTATAAATAAAATATTATTGAACTTGATATAACTAACTGGTTGTTTGGTCTTTGATCGATATCTTATTGAACCTTGTGGTGGTATCATTTGATACCTGGTGACTCTGAAAGCAATATAATATCAATATCAAGATAGAAGAAGGACAACCTTATTGACTGCCATATTTATAGCAAGTAAATATAGCAACAGTTATTGGCGACGTCTGACGGGACTCGATCCCAGAAGTGATTTTGTCACTCTGAGAGAATCTACAAAACGTTTGAGTTAGAAACCCAATTGGAAATGTGAATGAAACCACAGGTGTAAGCCAGTATCGGTCAAACCGGCAAGATACGTCAGTGTGTAGTAATTTGCACGCGTACTAACAGGGATATGAGATAAACTCTTTAGATTTTGTTGCGTAAAACTTTCGGGAGTTTTGTGAACCGGAAAATTGCTTAATTTTACCCTCTGTTTGCATCACCACTTGATTCCCCCCTGTCCCAAATTTATGGTCCAGATTCAGAGACATATTAGTAGAAATGGCAATGAAGGCAATGGAACGCCTTCTGTGCTCACAGGAACCCGAGGTCGAGCAGAGCTATGTCCCATATGGGAAGAGCAAATTAGGAAATACAGTAAGGGGAAAGGATGGCCCCTATGGTCTAAGTTTTGTGCAAGTGAAGAGTCAGGTCCTGGTAGTACAGGACAAACCTGGTGGGACAACCTGGCCGAAATCCATAAAAACAGTTTATGTAGAGTTCGGAGACTATGGGTTATGGTGTTCGGGCCGGAAAGTGGAGCTGAGTCCACAAAATATCAGCCATGATCTCTTTGAATGGCGGAGCAGGCTCGAGGGGCCTGATGGCCTACTCCTGCTCCTAGTTCTTATGTTAGCCGATGGCAATCGTGTCCTGTTTGGAACAATTGTGAGGCACAGAGGAGGTCATGAGGATACTCCGCAGACAGCTTGTAGAGAAAGAGAAGAGTAATGAGCGAAATGTTGGGGAATGCAAAAAAGTAAATGAGCAACTCCGAGAGCAGCTAGCAGCGAAGGACAATAGATGTCTGATGTCAAACGGGCACACCAATCTTGTCTAGCTCACCGAAGCAGCTTTCAGACCCAATATGATAAGGCCTACCAAGACATGCAATGCTCAGTTTTGGTAAGGGAGCAAACGTAACACCAAGTAGAGCAATTGAACAAGCAATGCGAGGAGTTAAATGCAGCCCGACGAGCACTGCGCAGTTCCACAACGGAACAAAGGCAGATTTCGGTAGACCATGCCAAATACAGGCAGCAAATCGTAAAATTGCAACCTCTGCTCTCAGTTCAGAATGGTTTCAGAGACACGTTTGGACCAAATCGAGATCAGGAAGATGGCCCCGATTGGCAGAAATTTAACGAAACTACGTAAACTGAACAGAGATTAAGAATAGAGCCCCCCAGGCCACGAAAAGGATAACACCCGCACCACCGACTGCACAGTCTAGTCACCATGCAGCGCAGAGTATCGACAGAAGGCCAACCCGATTTCGGGTACACCACCCCACTAACCATCACCCAGTTAAGGGATGCCCGTTATAAAATAGAAACCTTTCACCCCACATCAGACCCACACCATTTCTTTGAGCGAGTTCGACAACAGACAGTAATGTACGGTCTGGACGAGCAGGGAGGTGAAACTCGTAGTAATGAGCCTTGACCCATTCGTTAGTTCAGCCCTTCCCGACCCACAAAACGTAAGAGGAGGTAGCCTCCAGGATATGAAGAAAGCCATCCTAGATGTCATCGGCTTTAATAGAGGAGATCCCGTAGAAGGACTCAACCGATGTGGGCAGAAGGAAGGAGAGCATCCAACAGTATTTGCTGGATGCCTCTTGATACACTTCACAGCAGTATTCGGAGATTTAGCCCGCGCCCATTTAATTGCAGACAATACGGCCAAATGGACCCGTATTTTAGTCTCCCACGCCGCAGATGCAGGACAAAAGGCATGTGCAAATTATGACCCCTCAGGTCCTGCACACAATGAAGTGTGGGTTCTGAAGAGACTTTCTAGAGCTTGGGAACGATCCCTACATAAAAAGGCAGATCAGGAGAAGGGAGAAGCAAACATGAATCCAGTAAGGACACATAAAGACCCCGCATGGGTAAATGAAGGTCGAAATAACGCACAGCACCATGAAGCACAGGGATGCTATAATTGTGGACAGAAGGGACATTACGCCCGAGAATGCAATGCCCACCCGAACCCGCAACGGAATCAGCACGCAAATGCCCCACATAGGAACAATGCCAAACCTACCCACAGCATTAGCGCCCGTTCCGATAATGTGGCCATAAATGGCACCGATGTTCGGTGTTCGGTGTTCGGACTCCCCAACTTGTGTCTGTGACACACTCTGGGACAAGTCCGGAAGACCAGTAGTCACAGGTACAGTCCGGGGACACCCCGTAGAATTCCTTTGGGACACAGGTGGGTCCCGAACCACGTTAAACTCCTCGACGATGTACCAGCGAGATATAGGGCCCACTACAGACACTACCACTCTTAGTGGATTCACACGACACCTCCAGCAGGGACACATTACGGCCCCTGTGGATATTCTGATCGGTAATATTACAACCAACTACTCAGTCGTTTTATTAGATTTACCCCAAGCAGCAGAGCTCAACTTGGGGATAGATTTCCTGAGCTCACACAACCTTTCTTTTGACCCCGTGAATAAATGTGTGTGGAAAATGGCTAGAGCAGCACGAGCCCCCGCCACGCTCACAGTAGGAGACGACATGCACAGGTTTAGCTGAGTGGGAGATTGCTGGTTTGATCCACAAAGCACGACCACGGACAAAACAATCAGCGAAGTCTTAAAGAAACACAAAGCGTCTTTTGCCCAATACAAGCACGATTGCGGTAAAATTCCAGGAATGGTCATAGGGGCTGTTTAGCACATGGCTAAATCGCTGGCTTGGAAAGCAGACCAAGCAGGCCACAGCATGGTTCGATTCCCGTAACAGGCGCCGGAATGTGGCGACTAGGGACTTTTCACAGTAACTTTATTTGAAGCCTACTCGTGACAATAAGTGATTTTCATTTCATTTCATTACAGGTCCCGATCCTGAGCCCCAGAAACAATACGGTTTTCCACAGCAAGCCGAGGGAGAAATAGCTAAGGTAATTCAAGGTTTATTGCATCAAGGTGTACTTCGCCCCACAGCTTCAACAAACAATGCCCCGATTTTGCCTGCGATGAAACCAAATGGTTAATGGAGACTGACCATCAATTATAGAGAATTAACCAAGTAACTCCGTTAGCAGCCCCCACCGTTGCCACGATTCCCGAGACCATGTTAAAGCAGGGACGACAGTCAAAGTTTTTCACAGTTCTGGACAGGAGCAATGGCTTTTGCTCCATTCCATTGGATAAACATTTCCAGGATAAATTTGCGTTCACCTTCCAGGGACAACAATACACGTGGACATGGCTTCCACAAGGTTTCCACAGATCCCTCTCCATTTTTCACAGACAAATGGCGAATGGATTATCGACATTTTCCAGACCCTAATGCTTTATTCAGTATGTGGACGACTTTGTCCTGCAGACTGACCCCAAGGAAGAGCACATTTCACTTCTTTCCGAACTATTACGTCTTCTAAAAGAAATTGGATGTAAAATCAACCCCACAAAAGTCCAAATTCTACAAGAAATTCCCACTTATGTGAGAACAAGTATTGCCCAACACAATTGCCCATGCCCCATAATGTTACAGCACCCCTGTCATTTTTAGGATTGGTTGGTTACTGCAGAAAACATATAGACGGATTCGCCACAAAGGCAGCCCGACTTTACGAGCTCCTGAAGAAACAGGCCCCATGGAAATGGCTTCCACAGCACACGGATGCCGTAGATGCATTGAAACGCGCCCGAAGTACAGCTTTTCAGGCACCAGACCCAGACTCCCCATACGCAATAGAGGTAGCGACCACCGACCATTGCGTAGTAGATTTACGTCTCCAGGAAAGGCACGATCATTTAGGACCCGTAGCCTATGCCTCACGAGTTTTAGATCTGGTAGAAGAAAGATTTTGAGCCTGCGAAATGCACTTGCACGCAGGTTTTAGGGCTGGTCAGTACTTCGCGCACATAACAGGACACAACCCCGGAAACAATTTGACCGAGCACACCCCAACTCAGCTACTGTTAGATGGTAGGTTGAAGCATGGTACAATTAACGAAATTAGAGCAGCGCGCTGGACCCTACTCCTACAAGGACGCAACATCACAGTGAAAAGGACAAAGACACACACGTGTTTGGCAGATAATTTACAATATGCAGGAACCCCACAAGAGTGTGAAATCATTGGAGCCAGACACAACACAGGCCCCTTTGTTCCCAAATCATGACCCGGCAGCACGGTAGCATGGTGGCTAGCATAAATGTTTCACAGCTCAGGGTCCCAGGTTCGATTCCCGGCTGGGTCACTGTCTGTGCGGAGTCTGCACGTCCTCCCCGTGTGTGCGTGGGTTTCCTGCGGTTTCTCCGGTTTCCTCCCACAGTCCAAAGATGTGCGGGTTAGGTGGATTGGCCGCAAAATTTCCCGTAGTGTCCTAAAAAGTAAGGTTAAGGGGGGGTTGTTGAATTACGGATACGTGGGTTTGAGCAGGGTGATCATTGCTCGGCACAACATCGAGGGCCGAAGGGCCTGTTCTGTGCTGTACTGTTCTATGTCCATGTTCTATGTTCTATGACCGACAAAAGCAGGCATCAGACCACAGAGAACCCAGCCCGCAGATAATTCGCTAAAAATGTATGCATATGGCTCCTCCACCATTGATAATGGAAAACGGATTACAGGATGTGGCATATATGTAGAACACGTGCAGGGACGCGCATTAGAGGAGATATTGTTACATTTGCCAGAACATTTAGGTTCGCAGGCAGCTGATTTAGCAGCCATTGCATACATTGTGCAGCACCCAGATTCGTTCCCGACCCCAGCAGACATATATTCGGACAGTTTATATGTTTGCAACAGCTTGACAGAATTCCTGCCCCTCTGGGAATCGAGAGGGTTTATATCCGCCGACGGTAAACCGCTACCCTCAGCGCCATTACTGAAGCACATTCTCAAAGAAGCTAAAGTAAGGAATATGCACTACATCCGAAAAAAGAACTCCGTGAGTTCCACCTGTGCAGCTTCGGTGACACGATTCAACGGGAGATATCATTACCTACTTCTGGTGGTGACCATGCGGTAGACTGCCATATACTTGGTCGCTCCCGCATTCGGAAACGTTTTTGTAGGACGGGACATTCCAATCGACGATCGATTTCGATGGGAACCACTCAACCTGTTCCCGATTGAAGCGGCAACAAAGAACAAAGAAAGGTACAGCACAGGAACAGTCCCTTCGGCCCACCAAGCGTACGCCGACTATGCTGCCCGCCGAAACTAAAATCTTCTACGCTTCCGGGGTCCGTATCCCCCTATTCCCATCCAATGCATGTATTTGTCAAGATGCCCCTTAAACGTCACTATCGCCCCTGCTTCCACCACCTCCTCCGTCAGCGGGCTCCAGGCACCCACTACCCTCTGTGTAAAAAACTTACCTCGTACAGCTCCTCTAAACCTTGCCCCTCGCACCTTAAACCTATGCCCCCTAGTATTTGACCCACTACCCTGGAAAAAAGTCTCTGACTATCCACTCTATCTATGCCACTCATAATTTTGTACACATTTATCAGGTCGCCCCTCAACATATTTCATTCCAGTGAGAACAGACCAAGTTTATTCAACATTCCATCATAGCCAATGCCCTCCAAACCAGGCAACATCCTGGTAAATCTCTTCTGTACCCTTTCTAAAGCCTCCACATCCTTCTGGTACTGTGGCTACCAGAATTAAACACAATACTCCAAGTACGGCCTAACTAATGTTCTTTATAGCTCGAACATGACTTTTCAATTTTTATTCTCAATGCCTCGGCCAATGAAGGCAAGCATGCCGCATGCCTACTTGACTACCTTCTCCACATGTGCTGCCCCTTTCAGTTACCTTTGGACCTGTGCACCTAGATCTCTCTGACTGTCAATACTCGTGACGGTTCTACCATTCACTGTATATTCCCTACCTGTATTTGACCTTCCAAAATGCATTTGTCCGGATTAAACTCCACCTGCCATCTCTCCGCCTAAGCCTCCAAATGATCTAAATCCTGCTGTATCCTCTGACAGTCCTCATCACTATCCACAATTCCACGAACCTTTGTGTCATCTGCAAACTTACCAATGAGACCAGTTACACTTTCCTCCAAATCAATTATATATGCTACGAACAGCAAAGGTCCCATCACTGATCCCTGTGGAATACCACTAGTCACAGCCCTCCAATCCGAAAAGTACCTTTCCATTGCTACACTCTGCCTTCTATGACCTAGCTAGTTCTGTATCTATCTTGCGAGCTCACCTCTGATCCCGTGTGACATCACCTTTTGTTCCAGTCTGCCATGAGGGACCTTGTCAAAGGCCTTACAAGTCCATATCGGCAACATCCACTGCCTGACCTGCATCAATCATCTTTGTGACCTCCTCGAAAAACTCTATCATCGCTTTGAGAAATGCCCGACATGCGTGTGCCAAAAATACACAGGTTAAGAAGCGGCTGACAGCAGCCGGCATCGCGATGGCGACGGGCTAGGTGTCGGCCCTTCCGGCTCAATGGTCCAGCGATCAGCTGGGGAGATTTTAACAGCTACATTTCATAAACAGATGTTGAAATGCCCTGAGGATCTGACGAGGGCTACTGATCCGATAAAGGCAGTGGAGAGTTTTGAGCAACGATGTGAGGCTCAGGTTGCTTCCCTTCCGAAAATGTTCGCCAAATACGAGGACCGACTCCCATCCGTGGTTGCGAAGCTTTCCTTAGTGGCTGACAGTAACAAAAGGATAGGAGACAAGGTTGACGAGTTGGAGCATCGCGAGCGTCGTTAAAATATCTGAACAATGGGTCAGCCCGAGGACGAGAGGGCTCACAATCTTCGGGGTATATTGCAGATAGGTGAGAAACTCTTCGGCCATTCCCTCGAAATTGACTGCGCTCATAGAATGCAAAGGCGAAGGCTGAAGACGTGTAAGCCACCTAGGGCGATGGTGGTTCTACCGTACTCTTTCCTCGATAAGGAAATAATCTTGAGATGGACCAGGCAGGTAAATAAGCGATGGAGGGCCGGGAGCCTGAATAGGATATACCAAACCTTGGCTGAACCAGTTTTTAAAAAGTCAAGGCGATCCTGCATATGGTGTAAAATTGGCAGTTGTGCATCCAGCTCATCTATGGATCATCTTTCGGAACCAGAAACCTTCTCTAGACTCTCCGCATGAGGGGATCAAGGTTCTTCAGTACCAGAGGCTTGGGAATTTGTAAATATAAAAAAAATAACTTTAGAGTGCCCAATTTATTTTTTTCAATTAAGGGGAAATTTTACATTGCCAATCCACCTACCCTGCACATCTTTTGGGCTGTGGGGGAGAAACCCACGCAAAAACGAGGAGAATGTGCAAACTCCACACGGACACTGACCCAGAGCCAGGATTGAACCTGGGACCTCGGCGCCGTGAGGCAGCAGTGCCATCCACTTCGCCATTGTGCTGCCCAGGGAATTTGTAAATATGATAAACTATGGTGAAGTGTGTTGTTGATGATATTGGTGATCGTTCGCAAGTTGTGTACTTTTTTGCTGTTCGTTGTCTCTGTTTATTATTCTCCTTTCTCTTTTTATCTTTAGTGAAGTGATTTAGATGATCTGTGTTTGGGAAAGATGTGGAGAGCGGAGGTGTACTTATTTTTGATCGGGATCAGGTGTTAGGGCACATCAGAGAAGGTTCGGCCTCATGTGGGGGCCACCATCCCAGTAGCAGAACCAATAAATAAACGGGCTCTGTTGAACGAGATGGAAAGAGGTGGATAGGAGTTTGAGGATTATTTTTTTTGGTTCAGAACTAAGAACAAAGAAAGGAACTGCCCCTTCCGGTCTCCAACTTGCACCGACCATGCAGCCCTTCGTACCTAAAAACATCTACACTCCCATCGAATCCATGAATTTGTCAAGGTGCCCTTCAACGTCACAACCGGATCTGCCTCCTCTGACAGCGATTCTAGGTGCACTCTAGTCTCGGTGAAAAAGTGTCCCAAGCACATCTCCTCTAAACTTGCCCCTCGCACCTTGCACCTTAAACCGATGTCACCTAATAATTGATTAATCCACCCTGGGAAAATGCTTCTCATTATCCACTATGTCGATTGTTGCTCTCTTTGGGACCCAACAGCTTCGCCAATACTGTGGGTATCACTGTTTATCTTAGCGTGCCACAAGCCTTCCCTTATAAGGCTCAAATGACCACACAACCAGTCAGTTAGTTCAAAAGATGGTTTATTTACATCCACAAGCGTTATGTCAACATGCAAACACAAAACTACTACCAGTTAAACTACACCTATCAGCTGCAATTACCTTACTTAACTTCAGGGCGACCGGCACTGGGAAAATAGATAAGGCCTTTATCTGGATTTCACTTGGCTGGTTCGAAGGACATGGCTCTGTCTCTGCTGGGCTCACCCGTCAGGTAGCGATCGTTGCTCTTGAACTTGGCTGACTGTTCCTGCTACAATTGGGTTGGCACAGACCGGATCCAAAAGAGACAGAACACATGGCTGTGTCCTCTTTCATCCCTCTGGGATTTCGCGGTCTTTGGGGCGGTCCTTAATTTTGGACCCAATAGTTCGACAGGGCTCTGATCACTCTCTGCGATTTCGGTCAATTAAGGGCCGGGTGCATTGGTAGCTAGCCGGTTCCTTCGCGTTCCAGGCACCCACCAACCTCTGCGTAAAATACTTTAAACGCACATCTCTCTTAAACTTTCCCCCTCTCACTTTGAAATCGTGACCCCTTGTAACTGACACCCCCACTCTTGGAAAAAGCTTGTTACTATCCAACCTGTCATTACCTCTCATAATTTTGTAGACCTCAATCAGGCCCCCCCTCAACCTCCGTCTTCCCAGTGAAAACAATCCTAATCTACTCAACCTTTCTTCATAGCTAGCCCCCTCCATACTAGGCAACATCCTGTTGAACCTCCTCTGCATTCTCTCCAAAGGATCCACATCATTTTGGTGATGGGGCGACCGGAACTGCACGCAGTATTCCAAATGTGGCCGAAACAAAGTCCTATACAACTGTAATATGACCTGCTGACTGTTGTACTCAATACCCCGTCCGATGAAGGCAAGCTTGCTGTATGCCTTCTTGACCACTCTATCAACCTGCTTTGCCACCTTCTCGGTACAACGGACCTGAACTCCCAGATCTCTCTGTAAAAGAAGGGGAGTAGAGATAGCCCCGGTAACTATAGACCAGTGAGCCTTACTTCTGTTGTGGGAAAAGTCTTGGAAAGGTTTATAGGAGATATGATGTATAATCTTCTGGAAAGGAATAATTTGATTAGAGATAGTCAACATGGGTTTGTGAAGGGTAGGTCGTGCCTCACAAACCTCATTGAGTTCATCGAGGTGACCAAACAGGTGGAAGAGGGTAAAGCAGTTGGTGTGGTGTATATGTATTTCAGTAAAACGTTTGATAAGGTTCCCCATGGTAGGCTGTTGCAGAAAATACAGAGGCATGGGATTCAGGGTGATTTATCAGTTTGGATCAGAAATTGGCTAGTTGATAGAAAACAAAGGGTGGTGGTTGATGGGAAATGCTCTGACTGGTATCCAGTTACTAGTGGTGTGCCACAAGGATCTGTTTTGGGGCCGCTGCTGTTTGTCATTTTTATAAATGACCTGGAGGAGGGCGTAGAAGGATGGGTGAGTAAATTTGCAGATGACACTGAAGTCGGTGGAGTTGTGGACAGTGCAGAAGGATGTTACAAGATACAGAGGGACATAGATATGCTGCAGAGCTTGGCTGAAAGGTTGCAAATCCAGTTTAATGCAGAAAAGTGTGAGGTGATTCATTTTGGAAGGAAAAGCAGGAAGACAGAGTACTGAGCTAATGGTAAGAGTCTTGGTAGGGTGGACGAGCAGAGAGATCTCTGTGTCCATGTCCATAGATCCCTGAAAGATGCCACCCAGTTTGAGAGGGTTGTTAAGAAGGCGTACCGTGTGTTAGCTTTTATTGTAGAGGAATTGAGTTTCGGAGCGATGAGGTCATGTTGCAGTTGTACAAAACTCTGGTGCGACCGCATTTGGAGTATTGTGTGCCGTTCTGGTCGCCACATTATAGGAAGGATGTGGAAGCATTGGAAAGGGTACAGAGGAGATTTACAAGAATGTTGCCTGGTATGGAGGGAAGACCATATGAGGAAAGGCTGAAGAACTTGAGGCTGTTTTCGTTAGAGTGAAGAAGGTTAAGAGGTCACTTAATTGAGGCATACGAGATGATCAGAGCATTAGATAGGGTGGACATTGACAGCCTTTTTCCTCGGATGGTGATGTCCAGCACGAGCGGACAGAGCTTTAAATTGAGGGGAGATAGATATAGGACAGATGTCAGAGGTGGGTTCTTTACTCAAAGAGTAGTAAGGGCGTAGAATGCTCTGCCTGCAACAGTAGTGGACTCGCCAACACTAAACGCATTCAAATATTCATTGGATAGGCATATGGACGATAAGGGAATATTGTAGAGGGACTTTTGAAGGGTTTTACAGGATGGCGCAACATCGAGGGCCGAATGTTCTATATTCTGTGTTCTATGTTCTAATGACACTGCAGATTATTGCAATTACTAGAAGGGCCTCTACGCTGTAAGAAAGGGGGTTCCATTTGGCAATGCTTTCGCACCAGGTGGGGGTTTCGATGTCTGTCTTTATGTGTGGTGTAGTGTCCGGGCGAGTGGTGGCCTGTTGTGTGGCAGTATTCGGGACTGGTGTAATGTTTGCTACAATAGGACATGCGTGAAGTTGTAGATGTCCAGCGATAATCCAAACGCATGTCAGCAGTTCTTGCTTTATTCTGTGTTTTCTGTTTTCTGTGCAATCCTGTGGGTGCAAGCATAGTATCTGTTATTATCTTTGATTAATATCTCGTTTTATTAGTTTTTCTCGCCTGACTCCAATTATCCATTATGATTGCCACCATGTGTGACTCCCTCTTTTTGTTTTTGAAATCCACGTTGGATTGACAAGAAATGTCACTTTTTTAAAGTCCAGAGACTCTCGAAGCTTGTGGTCGATGCGGGGAATGGTCGAAAAAGCGGTGTTTGAGGCTTACCTTAATCAGCCGAATTTCAGGGCGGCCAGTTTGATAGAGCTTCGTCCTGGGTCCCTGGGTAGTTCGCGTCTTGCAGCGTGTTTAGCAACTAATTGTGTCATATGTGTAAATAGCATGTGGGGGGAACGACCAGGGGGTCACGGGAGGTAAAGGAAAGAAGGGGTGAGTCTACAGAACGTGGCAAAATGCACTCTTTATACCACAACCAAAGAGAGAATAGAGAAAGTGAAACTAAGTCCTGCCAAACGCAACGCAGAGTGTAGAGAGCCATTCCAGAGCGTATGAAGTGATGGGAACATGAGGTGCATGTGGTCCGCTCTGGAAGAAGAATGGGTGGAATCCCCGGGTACGTCTGGGGTTAGTGCCGTTAATTCACTACCCGAGCTTAACTAACCGGATGCATTTGGGCCCTCAGGTAGGGCGGGGATCAGTGCCGTTATTCCCTACCTGGATGACGTGGGTGGGCGGTAAGTGTCTGTAGTTGTGTTGAAACTTGTCATAAAGACTGGGAGAACAGTGATCTGTTTCTCAATAAACGTGTGCCTTTAACTGACATTGGGTATCGTACCCTCGAATCAGAAGAATAATTTTGAATATTCGGGCGACATGAAATAAAACCATGTGAAATGAAAATGATATGAAAATTGCTTATTGTCACGAGTAGGCTTCAATGAAGTTAATGTGAAAAGCCCCTAGTCGCCACATTCCGGCGCCTGTCCGGGGAGGCTGGTAGAAAAATGATGAAGGAAAAAAGCGGGCAGGGTTCATCAGAACTTTGGACACTTTAGTACATAGGCGGTGTTTCTCTCTCATCATCTGGGCAGCTCAGGGTTCTGTACCAAACAGCATTGTAAAAGCATTACCGAAACGAGAGTCAGTATCTGAATAATCACCATCCTGGTTGCCCGGCTCGTGTCTGCCGCTTCTGTGCCTTGGCCGCATGGGCCATCGGACGGTCCGAATTGTCGCACCTTACTAGTCTGCAAGTAGTATCGCGGTGCCAAAGAGGGGCTTGTTTGTTGTAAGGCGTAGGGGCGGTGTGAGTGGAGGACAGGTTACAATGGTTGGGCAGTGGATGTGGTTGTGGCTGGGGGAGGGTACGTAGTGGGTCAAAGTGGTGGTTCCAGGGGCTGAGCGTATCGGTTTGCTTTCGGGTGGCTGCCAGAAGTAATCATGGCGTGTACCTACCTTGGCAAAGGCGTCTGCTTTACAGTACCGGGTGGGGAGGAGCGATGATGGCTTCTTACTTTAATGATACCGTATATGCGATCTGAGGCTGTCTTGAGAATTTGCTTTAACAACGGGCCAGAGGGGTGGAGTTTTCCATCGGCTGAAACAAAACCTCGAGATGCCCACAGGGCAGGAATTCTGTTAAGCTGTTGCACACATGCAGGCTGTCCGAGTGTATGTCTGCGGGGGTTGGAAAAGAGTCGGGGTAAAATTCCTCTTGGCATTTTATCTTGACACGAAAAAACAAAAATCCTACCTCTGGGCAAATATTTTTCGTTCGGAAATTTTTTTTATATTTGTAAATGACCATTAAAAAAAACTATGTTTTTTTACATTGTTTGCTCATCAATTTATACGTCTGGCTTGAAGACTCGCTAATATGGCTATGGTTGCGAGTTCTGCATCTGTGAACCTAGGTCGGCGGGCAATTTTAAAGAGATCTCTTCCAGTGGGCATCCCTGCGCGTTTTCCACGTAAAATACATTACCAGTAATTCTAAATCCATTTTCGATTGTGGACGAACCATCTACATAAATTTATAACATATCCCCTGTGTCTTACTGCCTGCTCGTGGGTATAGTGACTTTGAGATAAAGGGTCCTGTATGGTGCAGGGCTGCTATGATGTGGCACTCATGTGGAGTCCCTGCATATTGGGGATTACCAATGTTGCACGTTTTACTTGAGTGTATTACGCGTTTATTGGAGTGTATTAACACGCCTCCGTTTAAAGGCCGTGTGCTTAACACTGCTACGGCTCTGTGTGTGTAATTTCAGCTCGGAGTCGCCAGGTGTCGTATATAAACACCTCACAAGTATCTCAAGGTCAGGTTCAAAGTAATAAAACTATACACCGATTAGTAAGTTCCAACGATCAATATTTATTATACAAATATAATAAATACGCATGCACACGCCAAAGACTAATACCTATTTCTACTATTAAACGACTAAATACTTATCTAAGTGGGAACCAGCAAGGTCAGGGGACAAGGCCTTTGTTCCTTTCTGGGCTGCACCTTCTGTTCGTTACTAGTCGAATACTGTATAAGTTCACGTAGCGAGCGTCGTTTTGGGACTTACTGAACGATGGCTGGTGCTCAACGGCTGGTGATGGAAGACAGGATCAACGGCTGGAGTCGGAGTCAGGATACAACAGCAACGGAGTCAACAGCGGAGCCGGAGCAAAACAGCAACGGAGCCGGAGCACAACAGACAGAACCATGTGCGGGGGTCTATCTTTATAGGGGCCCCCAATGTCCGTGCCTTTTCGGGGCGGGCTTTACCTGCCATGCATCGATTGGATCATTTCCCAATCGATGTCTCACAAATCCCCCAATCTGAGGGTCTCTTCTCGATGGGTGGGGCGGTCTCTAGGGTCTTTTGTGATGGATACTTCTGGTGCCGTTTCGTCTGGGCGTCCACTCAAAGTATCCATTCAAAACCAAATGTTGCGTTTTGCTATTTACACCATTGGTTGAGATCTTCCACCTGGCCATAAACTAGTTTTGCTACGTACAGAATGCTAATTAGCCTTTGGAGACTGCTTGTCCTGGCTAAACTGCTTTCTCCCTGCAGTCTTAGCAGTTCTTCATTTTGTTAGCCCAGTGTCCATCTTAGGTGGCTACATTCCCTCCTTGTGATCCTCACAATTAAAAATTGTGCAGGATCACCTATGCACGTTGCTTCGAGTGCTTCTGGGTGCCTTCTTTGTGTTCCCTGACCTCGGAAAGTTCATGGGCAACTATTCTGTCCTTGACTATGGGAAGAAATTTTTTTAACCTGACATCTCTACTTGGCGCTATGTCAAAGGGGACATGCATTACCAAAACCGGGAACCTCTACCTATCACAACTAACCTTATCTTAACTTAAACATTTTATTACCGTCTAAACCTCATCCATTCATACCACATCACATAACATTTCCTGACTCGGCAGTCGAGTACAGGACAATATAATACATGGGTATTTTTTAATCTTTTATTCACATAGTGCTTTATTCATTGAGGGGCTGGGGGGGTTGGTGGAAACCGAAAATAGGGGATTGAACTCCATAGATGGTTGAGGGGCAGGAACGGGAGGCTCTCCTTTTCCATTTCCTCAACCTGAGGGTCTGTACGATTATGCAGAGGATTGCAATCACTAGCAGTGATTCAATCACATATGACATGGAGTACCATGTCATAAATTATGTGCACCAGGTCTGAACTTCACTGATCAGAGCTGAGCACGGGGAAGTTGCTGTGAGGGAAACATTGACGGCGGGGGTTGTGGGGGAAACGTGACTCGCTTCCACACATACAAATACAACATTTATCAGTAATAGGTAGGCTTCCATCATGGCCTTCTCTTCGTTCTCTTTCTCTTCCTCCTGTATGGCCGATCCTTGCTGTGAACCCTCTTTCGTCCTTTGAAAGCTATGGGATCAAGCACAGTATCTGTCAATACACAGCTTAATATCCGTACATGTTAGTGTATCTGTCCTCTAATTCCAATTGACCCATTAAAATGACTGGCCAAGTCACACCCTATGACTCCCCTCATTTTTTTTTTTCAAAAGCGAATTTAATGAACAGAATACACCTAACAACCTGCCTCCTGCGAGCCGTCTCGCAGGCTTTGCTAATTTACCATCCGAATGTTCCTGGATGTAAATAGCATGTGGGATGGCGGCCTAAGGGCTGCATAACGAAAAATGAAAACAAATTTGAAAGAAAAGGTCGAATGGGTTGCGTATGGGCCGCTACGGGTACGATTTGAATGGGATCCCCGGGTAAGGCGTGCTGTGCCATACCCGAGCTTGGCTGACCAAAGTAGGTTCTCAGACAGGGCGGGTCCTCAGTGCCGTTTGTCCACTGCCTGAGTAACCTGGATTAAACGGGCAAGAATGTGTTTACCGTGGATTTGCAGCCTCTATTCGCCGAATAGAGGGGCACCTAAAAACCAAGGGAGGAGCCAAGATGCTCCTTTTGAAAATTGAGCTGGGCTTCAGACATTTTAGACGATAAGGTGAGTTGCTCACCATATAAAGTTCTCAGAGGTTTCGGCAGACAAACTAAAGTGCGTGCGAGGTGGTCACAATCTTTTCAGCTGAAAAGAAGGTGTCCAGCCTCCAACTGAACCAATAACATTAAATACAAACAAACATAAACTGACAAACAAAACATACGTGCAGGTTCCATCAGAAAGGACATCGCTTCCCTCAAGTGGTTCCTATTTTACATCATCTGGACACCTCACTTTTCCTCTGCCTCTGTGAACAGGGTCACAAAGGGGTTGCCGTATCAGGATTCAGACACCATGTCGTCCTGCTCTCCCGGATCCCACACCCTTGTGTGGATCAGGTATGAAATTTTTGAATTATGTGACCGGGGGTCACTTTCGTCGTTGCGGACAAGTCGGTACGAATTGTCCCTGTGCCAGAGTGTTGGGTCTAAAAGTGAATGGGTATTGTCGGGGTAGTCGGGGTCGGGTGGTGGGTCTGGGTTTTTAATATAAGTGACTTCCATGGGGTCACTGGAGTCGGGGTCATAGTCGCTGCAGTGTGGGCTGCAGTGTGGTGTGCTGTGGCTGTCCTCAGAGTCAGTGTCTGTATCGCTGTCTCCGCTGCGGCAGCTTGTGGGCGTTTTGGGGCGTGGTCTGTCGTGGTCAGTGGGCGGAGTCGTGGGCGAGTCCGATGAAGAACTGATCTGTGAGGGGGATGGTGGAAACGTGTCTCCAGTGGGTGGGGTGAGGTGTTCTGCTGCATCTAGCAGCACATGGTGTGCATGGTTAGACTGTGTTCCATATGCCTTTAGCTGGTTAATATGGAACCACGCTGTCTTTCCATTAGGATATTTTGTCTTATAAACTGAGGGGCTAATTTTATCCGAAATTGAATATGGGCCGGAATATTTTGGTGCCAAAAAACTGCTGGGGTTGTATACAGATAGCATTACCTGTTGCCCAACCTGGAATTCTGTGGGGTGTACGGTCTTGTTAAAGCATGCTGTGCTTTGTCTACGCCGTTTCCCTAGCTGAACTGCGGCTGCGATCTGTGCAGACCTCACAGTCTCAACCAGGTCTTCAACTGTCTTTTCATGTGTGAGGGCCGTCACTTCGGGGCTAGTCATGTCCAGTCCTAAAAGGAATTCTGTACCTTTCATAGGGCGCCCGGTAATGAGTGTGTGTGGTGTGTATCCTGTGGAAGTTGAAACTGTATTTCTGATGAACATGAGTGCAAATGGGAGCACTGAATCTCATGTCGAGTTGTTTTCTTGAACCATTTTTCTAAGTGTGGATTTTAGGGTCCGATTCATGCGCTCTACAATCCCGCTGGACTGTGGGTGATACGCAATATGAAAGTTTTGTTTGATGCCTAATATTGTCAGGACGTTCTTCATGACCCGTCCTGTGAAGTGAGATCCCTGGTCCGAATCTACACTTCTGGGTAAACCCCATCCCGTAAAGATGTGGTGGGTCAGGATCTTTGCAGCTGTCTTAGCTGTATTCGTTCTTGAGGGGAATGCCTCTACCCATTTGGTAAAGGTATCAATTACCACCAGAACGTATTTATAGCCATTCCTACAAGGGGGCAATGGTCCTATAAAGTCGATCTGGAGGTTTGTCCAGGGGCCATTAACTGGTCGAGTGTGCCGAAGCTGTGCCTTTTTAGAATACCTATCCGGGTTATTCTGGGCGCAAATAAGGCAATTCTCGATGTAGTGAGTTACATCTGTACTTAGGTTAGGCCACCAACAGAGCTGCCTGAGGTGCCTCGTGGTCGTGTCGATTCCTTGGTGTCCATGCCCGTCATGGAACAAAGCAATCATTTGATTCCTGTCCTGCTGCGGGACCACATAAAGCTGATCCTTGATGATCACATCCTCATGTGTGGTCAGTGCGTGTCTAAACTTGTCAAACTGAGGCACAAAGTTGCCTTTAAAAATCTCCCTGAGATCCTCATCCTGCTTCTGTGCTTCAGCTAAATCCCTGATAGCGGTCTGTGAGACTTGAACTGCGCTCACAGGGGCGCTAGCTGGTGCGCTAGCTGGGGGTGTCCACAAGTGTCCTCGCCTGGAACCTGCTTTAGCCAGTGCGTCGGCTTTTACATTCCCAGGGGGGGATGACCTATGGTGGCTTCTAACTTTTATGATGCCGAAGGTTCTGTCCTTCGCTTTATCTAAAATGTGTCGTAGTAAAGGGGCTGATGGAAGGGGTTTCCCGTCTGCGGAGACAAAACCTCGTGTCCTCCACAGGGGTAGAAAATCTGTCAAACTATTGCAGACATATAGACTGTCCGAATATATGTCCGCCGGGCTGGGGAAAGAATCGGGGTGGTCCACTATGTACGCTATGGCCGCGAGCTCTGCTGCCTGCGCGCCTAAGTGACCTGGCAATTTTAACGCTATTTCTTCGAGAGCGCGACCCTGCGCGTCCTCGACATAGATGCCGCATCCCGTGATACGCTCACCTTCTAAAACCGTGGATAAACCGTCCACGTATATCCATAGTGGTCCACACGTGTCTGTGTGTTGGGGGCTTTGTTTTGGGTTCCCTATCTTCCTGGGGGGTGTCTTTGCTATGAAGGGTCCTGTGTTGTGTAGGGGTGCTACAATTTCACAATCATGGGGCTGTCCTGGATATTGGAGGTTGTCGGCTAAAAATGTGTGTGTGCGAGTCCGTTTTACTGTAATGTCCCGTCCTTGTAAGAGTAGTGTCCACCTAGCTGCCCTAATCTGGCTAACTGCACCGTCCTTCAGTCGACCGTCTAGGAGTAACTGTGTGGGGGTGTGCTCGGTCAAAATGGTGATGGGGTTGAGTCCGGTAATGTACGAGAAGTACTGAACTGCCCAGAAAACTGCTAGGAGGTGCCTCTCGCAGGCTGAAAATCCTTGTTCCACTGGGTCTAAAAGTCGGGAGGCATAAGCCACTGGTCTTAGCTGCTCGTGCCGTTCCTGAGGTAACACGGCCGAGAGGGTCAGATCTGTGCTCGCGACCTCTATTGCATAGGGGGAAAGTTGGTCTGGGACTTGTAGCGCGGGTGCTGCGCTAAGGGCTCTCTTTAACTCTTCCACAGCCTCTGTATGCTGCGGAAACCATTCCCAGGGGGCTCCTTTCTTAAGGAGGTCTGAGAGTGGGGCGGCTTTTGTCGCAAATCCGTCGATGTGGTTCCGACAATAACCAACCAGTCCTAAGAACGACCGGAGGGCTGAAACATTCTGGGGAAGGGGCAATTTGACAATCGAGTCAATTCTTTTGAATTCGATCTCGCGTTTGCCGTGTGTGATGACTGTACCCAAATACATCACTTTGTTTTCCAAAATCTGGGCCTTTCTTGGGTTAACTTTACAGCCAATTGAGGTTAAAAGTTCCAGGAGCTCGGCCAGAAGCGTAATGTGCTCTGCCTTTGTGTCTGCCTGCAGTAGTAGGTCGTCTACATACTGTACCAGACATTCGGGGCGGGAAAAATTTTCTAAACCATTCGCCAGCTGTCGGTGGAAAATGGAGGGGGAATTGTAGAATCCTTGTGGAAGGCATGTCCACGTATACTGTTGTGTTTTGAAGGTGAAAGCAAATTTGTACTGGCACGCCTTTGCCAATGGGATTGACCAGAAGCCATTGCTAATGTCCAATACCGTGAAATATTTGGAGTTGAGTCCCTGTTTGAGCATGGTCTCGGGACTTGTTGCTACCGTGGGGACTACTGCTGGGGTTACTTTATTGAGCTCCCGATAGTCGATGGTCAGACGCCATGATCCGTCGGGCTTTCTCACTGGCCAAATAGGGGCATTATTGGTCGAGGCTACTGTTCTAAGCACACCTTGCTCCAATAAGCTACCTATTACCTTCTCTATTTCTCCCTCTGCTTCTAGGGGAAATCTGTATTGTTTCTGTGGTCGGGGGTCCGGTCCGGTAACGTGAATTTGTCCAGTCATTCTGCCGCAGTCGTGCCGGTGACTGGCAAATGCTGTCCTATGTCTGTGTAATACTGCCTTTACTTGTCTGTCCGTGTTTAGTGTAGTCTGGTCAAATGAATAGTCTCCTACTGCGCTAATCCTATTAGCGTACTCTCCTACTGTGAGAGTAGCGGGTGCTCTGTCCGATCTTGCCATTCACCAGACACACTGGTTCACTGGGTCGAACGACAGGCTATGGGCATTCATAAAATCTATCCCTAGTATGTGTTCTGCTGTCCGGGGAAGATTTACTAATACGACTGGGTGTTTGGTGGAAATGTTCCCTAGCTGGATTGCTACGGGTGCTGTAATATGTCCCTGCTGCGAGTGTCCTGTGAAACCGCTAAGTGTGATGGTGGAGGTGGTCGGCCACGTGTCTGCCTGTGCCGTGTTTGTGGAATTAATCGTGGTGCGGGACCCTCCTGTGTCCCAAAGTAACTCTATGGGCTTCCCTCTAACCTTAGCTGTGACTACCGGTCTTCCGGATTGATCCCAAAGAGTGTCACAGACCCAAGTGGGGGAGCCCGAACACCGTCAGTCCGTTCCGTCCACATTGGTCTGTCCTGACTGGATCCCTATACTATGGATTGGTTTGGCTTTATTCCTATTCAGAGTGCCTGTCTGCTGGCCTCTCTGTGATCTTTGGGGTGCTTTACATTCCTTAGCCCAATGTCCTAACTGGCCACAGTTGTAGCATTCCTGCGACTTCTGTGGGGGGGCTGCTCTTTCCTTCATTCACCCATGCGGGGTTTTGGTGCGCTCTCACTGCCTGTATGTCCGCTGCAGCCTGAGCTTCTTCTGGGGATTTCACTTTGCCTCTGCCCTGAACTGATTGCTCCCAAGCGCGGGACAATCTTTTCAGGACCCACTTCTCATTATGGGCCTCTTCTGAGGGGTCATAGCTGTTGCAAGCACTCTGTCCTGCATCTGTGGCATGGGAAATTATGGTGCGCGTCCATTTAACCATGTTTTCACGGTTCAAATGGGCTCTATTTAAATCGCCAAAAACTGCGTTAAAATGGATCCACAGCCTTCCTGCAAATGCTGTGGGGTGCTCGGTTTTCTTTTGTCGGCACTTGTTAAGTCCCTCTACTGGGTCACCTCGATTATACCCTATGGCATCTAAAATGGAGGTGTGCATTTCCTCTAGGGTGCCTCCGCCAACGTTCTGTGGGTCGGGGAGGGCTGCTACAACCGATTGGTCTACACTCAGAACCGTGAGTTTAACCTGCTCTCTCTCGTCCAGGCCGTACATGGTTGCCTGTTGCTTTACTTTTGCGAAAAATTGGTGGGGGTCTGCGGTGGGGAGAAACGGAGTGATCTTTTCACACACGTCCCTGAGTTGGGTTACAGTTAAGGGGGTGGTGTAGGTAATATCGGGTGCGCCTTCTGAGGTCGCTTTCCTTTGGGTGGTGACTGGATTCATTGGTGCGGTAACTATCTGATCTGTGGGGGGTTGGGGTGCTTGTCTTTTCTGCTGCGCTGCTGGCGCACATGTTCCCTGAACATAACGCTGCGCTGCCTCACTTAACCCTTTCCAGTCTGGGGCATTCTCCTCATCTAACTGCGTTCCAAATGTGCTTTGGGACCCATTCTGCACTGAAAGCAGCGATTGCAGCTCCGCAATCTGCTTCCTGCATTTCTCATGGTCTACTGTACTCTGTCTTTGTTCTGTGGTGGCAGCATGGAGTGCTCTTAAAGCTGCTTTAAGGTCAGAGCATTGCCTCTGCAAAGCCTCTATCTGCTTCTCTGATTCTTCTCTTATCAGGACGGCACGTTGCACGTCCTGATATGCCTTTTCGTACTGGGTCTGGGAACTGCTGAGATGGGCTAGACAAGACTGATGTGCCCTCTTGGCATCATCCACCTCTCTACCTTTCTCTGCCAACTTCCCTCTAAGTTCCATATTTTCTTTCTCGATGTCCCTGACATCCACTTTACTCATCCTATTTCTCTCCTCTAATTCTGCCCGGAGCGTCTGAACGACCTCCTCTGTGCCTCGCAATTGTGCCAAACAGGACACGATTGCCATCGGCTTGCGTGCTTTACTAAGGGTCTTCTTATGAATTTGAGAGAGGTTCTCCCACCAAGTATGTCCTATACTTCCGGGACCTGTCTCCTCATTCAAACAGAATTCTTTCCAAAGGGGCCGTCCCTTTCCTTGCAGATACTTGCGGAGTTCCAGCTCCCACACGGGACACTGACCTACTCGGCTACTGCTGGTCGCTGCGACCACAAACCGTTCTGGATTCATGAGGCGTTCCATTGCCTGCATGGCCATTTTCTCTGACTCACTTTAATTTGGAACAGGGGGTGTTGAGGTTATGTCTCACGAAACGGGTAAGGCTTACGCTATGTTCCGTTCACAAAACTACCGAAAGTTTGTCGCAACAAAAATGCTTTCAGGTTTTCCTTACAACCCTGTTAGTACGCATGCACTAAACACACTTCCGAATTACGTTTATTCGTTTGAACACCTTGAATACTTGTGATTTCTTTCCTTTTTCTTTACCAGATTTCTAATTCAAATTTCAAGGTCCTCGACGGAGTGGGGGTGCCACTTGTAACCGCGTCCCGTCAGGATGTCGCCACTAAATGTTGCACGTTTTACTTGAGTGTATTACGCGTTTATTGGAGTGTATTAACACGCCTCCGTTTAAAGGCGGTGTGCTTAACACTGCTACGGCTCTGTGTGTGTAATTTCAGCTCGGAGTCGCCAGGTGTCGTATATAAACACCTCACAAGTATCTCAAGGTCAGGTTCAAAGTAATAAAACTATACACCGATTAGTAATTTCCAACGATCAATACTTATTATACAAATATAATAAATACGCATGCACACGCTAAAGACTAATACCTATTTCTACTATTAAACGACTAAATACTTATCTAAGTGGGAACCAGCAAGGTCAGGGGACAAGGCCTTTGTTCCTTTCTGGGCTGCACCTTCTGTTCGTTACTAGTCGAATACTGTATAAATTCACGTAGCGAGCGTCGTTTTGGGACTTACTGAACGATGGCTGGTGCTCAACGGCTGGTGATGGAAGACAGGATCAACGGCTGGAGTCTGAGTCAGGATACAACAGCAACGGAGTCAACAGCGGAGCCGGAGCAAAACAGCAAAACAGCCAAAGCAAACAACTGTGGCGAGAGGGGACATCCTTGCCTTGTCCCCGGTGCAGATTAAAGTAGTCTGTCGTCAGGCGATCTGTCCATCCGCTCACCACCGGAGCCTGCTACAGCAACAGAACACAGTCAATAAATCCCAGCCCAAACCAGAACCGTCCCAACACCTCACACAAATAATTCCGCTCCACCCGGTCGAAGGCCGTTTCCACGTCCATAGCGACCACTACCTTCATCTCCGTCCCGTCGGATCGCATTTAAAAGTCTTCTAACGTTGGCCGCTTGCTGCCTGCCTTTACCAAACGCCGTCTGATCTTCCCCTATCACATCCGGGATGCAGTCTTCTATCCATGAGGCCAAGATTTGCGCCAGCAGTTCGGCATCAACGTTCAGTTTAAAAATTGGACTGTATGACCCACATAGATTTGGGTCCTTCTCTTTCTTCAGGATCAATGATATCAAAGCCTTCGACAGTTGGGGAAGGAAACCCGTTCCCTGATCTCGTTAAATGCCCTCACCAGCAGCGGGCCCAGCATCCCAGAAAACTTCTTCTAAAATTCCACGGGGTATCCGTCCGGGCCTAGGGCCTTATCCGACTGCATGACCTCCAATCCATCTACTACTTCTGCATTCCCAATCGCGGCTCCCAACCCCTCCACCAACCATTCCTTCAACTTCGGAAACTCCAAACCCTCCAAGAATTGCCTCATGCCCTCCACGCCAGCTGGGGGTTGCGACTCATGCAACGACTGTAAAACTCCTTGTTTTACACCCCGTTGACCCCTGCTGGGTCCACGACCGTATTCCGTCCACCGTCCTTCACTCTTCCTATCTCCCTGGCCACCTCCCTTTTCCGTAGCTTGTGTGCAAGGATCCTACTGGCCTTCTGTCTTTATTAATATATCACCCGCTCTCCTTCCTCAGCTGCTCCACCGCCTTCCCTGTGGATAATAGACCAAACACCATCTGTAGCTTCTGCCACTCTTTCAGTAACACTGCCTCCGGGGCCTCCGAATATCTCCTGTGCAACTGGAGCATTTCCCTTCCCAGCCTATCTATCTCTGCTCGCTCTGCCTTCTCCTGATGGGACCATATCGAAATTAGCTCCCCTCTAACCACTGCCGACAGCATTCCCACACCGTTGCTGCCGAGACTTCCCCAATGTCGTTTATTTCCAACTTGTTCTGGATGGCGTTCCTCACAAGTCCGCACACTTCCACTAGAACTTCGACGAACAGTTCTACATCCAATCTCCATTGCACGCACTGACCTCCCTCCTTCCTCACCTGTGATCCATCCAGTGTGCTGCATAGTCCGACACAACATTCGCGAAAACTTTGTATCCACCAACTGCGCTGGCAGAGCCCTGTACAGAATAAAAAGATCGATCTGGGAGTATACTTTGTGCACGTGCGAAAAGAAAGAAAACTCCTTCGCTCTTGGCCGTTCGAACGTCCACGGGTCTACCCCCCATCAGCTTCATAAACCCCTTGAGTTCCTTTGCTGCGACTGGCACCCGCCATGTTCTTGGACTCGACCGATCCAGCCTCCAATCAATGACCGTATTGAAGACCCCCCCACCATTGATCAGCTTATGCGTGTCCAGGTCCGGAATCTTCCCTAACACCCGGCTAATAAATTCTGTGTCATGCCGATTTGGTGCATAAATATTTACTACCACCACCGACATCCTCCAACTGCCAACTCACCATGATATACCTACCCCACGAGTCTGCAACTATATTCTGTATCACCCGTTTATTGATCAGTATTACGCCTCTCCCTAGTCTTAGAGTCTATGACCGAATAAAATACCTGCCCGAACCAAAACTTCCTCCGTCTAGTCTGATCCGCAATCCTCTGGTGTGTCTCATGGAGCATTGCCATGGCTGCCATCAACTTCTTCAAATAAGGATAAATGCGAGCTCTCTCGCCCGTCCCATTCAGCCCACTAATGTCCATGTGATCAGCATGGTTGGGGGGAACCGCGCCCCTTCCTTGCCGATCAAGCATCAGCCATCAGCGAGCAGTTTGCATCCAGCGCTTCCTCAGGCCCGCCCTCGGGCGTCCACCGTCCTTGACTTCCAATTTGTATCCCAACAACAGTCCCTCCCCTGTCAGCAGAGCAATCCCCCCTCCCACCCCTCCCCCCATTAACAAAACAATAGTCCCAAGTCCCAACCCCCCTTATCGCCTGATCAACTCCCATTGCACTTCCGTGAGCTAGCCCGCCAAGCTCGCCTGGTAGCCCCTGCCCATCACACCGGACATTCTGCCACTACATTTTCCCCTCCCTTTCCCGCTCGAACATACATATTCAAAACATCACAATCCCCAACAAACACAAAGAAGGAAACTCTACCCACCATCTCCGACAAGAACAAAGTTAACTCACATACAAAACTGAGCAACGGCCCAAAACTTGATACAAAATGCACTCGATGTACAGCCCAAAACAAAATTAAATTGAGCAGCACAAGCATGGCATTACTCGTCCCCCAAATTCAGTGTCCTCAAGCACCTGCCAGTCATTTGTCCTTAACAAAGTCCATCGCCTCGTCCGGCAATCCAAAGTAATGTTCTTTTTTAAAAAAAATAATTTTTAAAAAAGTTTTTCAATAACAAATTTTTATCCCCACAATTTAAAACAAACAAGGCGTGTTACCACACCAACACAAGAAAAGAGAACTCCCCCCCCCCCCAAATAAATAATAACAAAAAACCAACAGCAATACAAGAAAGAAGAAAATAACAACATTGCAAACCCACCGCCGCAAAAACAAACCCCCTAACCATCCCCAAACTCATGCTCCCGCCCCCCATGTTGATGCTGAGACCGACCACTCTCTACCCCTTCACCAGGAAGTCGAGAAAGGGCTGCCACCGCCGAAAAAAACCCCTGTTCCGACCCCCTCGGGGCAAACTTCATCCTCTCCAACTTAATGAACCCAGCCATGTAGTTGATCCAGGCCTCCGAACTCGGGGGCCGTGTATCCCTCCACTGTAACATAATCCTGTGCCGGGCTTCAAGAGACGCAAAGGCCAGAATGCCGGCCTCTCTCACCTCCTGCACTCCCGGCTCCGAAGCTACCCCAAAGATCGCGAGCCCCCAGCCCAGTTTGACCCTAGACCCGACCACTTCCGACAAAGTCCCCAACAGCCCCTTCCAAAACCTCTCCAAGGCCGGACAAGCCCAGAACATATGGCGGTGGTTCGCCGGGCCTCCCGAACACCTCCCGCACCTGTCGTCCCCACCGAAGAACTGGATCATCCTTGCCCCTGTCATGTGAGCACTATGCAGCACCTTCAGCTGAATTAGGCTGAGCCGTGCGCAAGAGGAGGAGGAATTCACCCTCTCCAGGGCGTCCGAGCACGTTCCATCTCCAATCTCTTCCCCTATCTCTTCCTGCCACTTCGCTTTGAGCTCTTCTACTGAGGCCTCCTCCTCCTCCTGCATCAGCTGGTACATATCCCCCACCGGTTCTCCCCGGAGCCTCCCCCCCCACGCCGCCACCACCGTCCCCAAATTGTAAGGGACGCAACCACGACCGGACATGTGGAGTATTTTGCCGGGGTGAGTGGAAGTGGGGCCGTCACAAAAGACTCCAGACTCGTACCCGCACAGGATGTCACCTCCAATCTCTTCCATGCATCACCCTCCCCTTCCGTCACCCACATGCGAATCAACGCCACGTTCGCCGCCCAATAATATCCATACAAGTTGGGCAGCAACAGTCCCCTACCTCCCTTCTTCGCTCCAAAAATACCCTCCTTACTCTCGGGGCCTTCCACGCCCACACAAACCCCAGAGTCGACATATTCACCCTTCTGAAAAAAGCCTTTGGGATCAATATGGGAGGCACTGGAAAAGAAACAAAAACCTCAGGAGCACCATCACCTTAATCGACTGGACCCTGCCCGACAACGAAATCGGTAGCGTGTCCCACCTCCTAAACTCCTCCTCCATCTGCCCCACCAGCCTCGAAAGGTTAAGCTTATGCATGCCCCCCCCAGGTCCTAGCCACCTGGACTCCGATACGTAAAGCTCCTCTCAGACCTCTTCAACGGGAGTTCACCTATCTCCCTCTCCTGATCCCCCGGGTCCAGGATAAACAGCTCACTTTTCCCCACATTGAGCTTACAGCCCGAAAAGTCCCCAAACTCCTCAAGTATCTTCAGCACCTCAGGCATTCCCTCAGCCGGATCTGCGACATACAACAGCAGATCATCTCCGTACAGCGACAACCGGTGCTCCCCTCCCGCCCCCCCCCCCCGGCACAATCCCCCTCCAACTCTTCGAGTCCCTCAGAGCCATGGCCAGGGGCTCAGTCGCTAACGTGAAGAGCAGGGGAGACAAGGGGCACCCCTGCCTCGTCCCCCTGGAAAGCCGAAAGTCCGACGACCTCCCATTCGGCACCACACTCGCCACCGGGGAGCTGTACAGCAACCTCACCGAGCTGATGATCCCCTCACCAAATCCAAACCTCCGCAACACCTCCCACAGGTAACTCCACTCCACCCTATCAAAAGCTGTCCCGCATCTATGGACGCCACTATTTCTGACTCCCCAGCCGCCGGCGCCATGATCATAACATTAAGGAGCCTCCGCACATTGGCATTCAGCTGTCTCACCTTTACAAACCCCGTTTGATCCTCATGAATCACCGTCGAGATCACATCCTCCAACCTCCTGGACAGCACCTTTGCCAACAACTTGACATCTACATTAAGGTGCGAGATCGACCTGTAAGACCCACACTGAAGGGGGTACTTGTCCCGCTTCAGGAGCAAAGAGATAATTGCACTGGACATCGTTGGGGGCAGAGCCCCCCTCCCTAGCCTCATTCAGGGTCCTCACAAGCAGAGGACCTACCAAATCTGAACATTTTTTGTAAAATTCCACTGGGAACAAGTCAGGCCCCGGCGCTTTCCCTGTCTTCATACTTCCCAACGCCTCCACCAGCTCTTCCAACTCGATTGAGGCCCCCAAAACCCTCCACCCGCTCGTCCCCTACTCTTGAAAACTCCAGCCTATCCAAAAAGCGGTCCATCCCACCTGCTTCCCTGGGGGGGGGGGGGGGGGGGGGCACCGCCCGGTACAGCCCCTCGTAAAAGGATCTGAACACCCCATTGATGTCCTTTCCAACCCGCACCAAAGTTCCCTCCTGCATCCGTGGCTCCCCAATTTCTCTAGCTGCCTCCCGCTTCCGGAGCTGCTGAGCCAACATCCGACTTGCCTTCTCCCCATACTCATATAGCGCCCCCTGTGCCCTCCTCCACTGCGCCTCTGCCTACCGGGTGGTTAAAATGTCAAATTCTGCTTGTAGATTGCCCCGCTTCCTCAAACTTCCCTCCTCCGGGGTGTCTGCATATCTCCTATCCAACTTTACCATTCCTCCACCAGCCTCTCCCTCTCGACCCTCTCCCCCTCTCCCTGTGCGCCTGAATAGATTCCAGCATCCCTCTGACTACTGCCTTGAGCGCTTCCCAAACCACCCCAACTCGCACCTCCCCTTTATCATTGGTTTCTAGATACCCCTCTATGCCCAAACGGATCCGCCCACACACTTCGACCTCTGCCAAAAGCCCCACATCCAGCCTCCACAGCGGGCGCTGATCCTTCCCCTCCCCCAGCTCCAGATCCACTAAATGTGGGGCATGATCAGAAATGGCTATCACCAAATAAACCGCCCCCACTACTCTCGGGATCAGCGCCCTGCTAAGCACAAAACAAAATACGGGAGTACACCTTATGAACATGGGAGAAAAAGGATAACTCCCTAACCCCCGGCTCCAAAAACCTCCAAGGGTCCACCCCCCCATCGGATCCATGAACCCCCTCAGCACCGTGACCGCTGCTGGCCTCCTGCCCAAACTAGACTTCGAGCGATCGAGACGGATCCAGCACCGTATAAAAGTCCCCACCCAGGATCAATCCCCCTGTCTCCAGGTCCGGGATCAGGCCCAGCATTTGCCGCATGAAGCCCACATCATCCCAGTTGGGACCATAAACATTAACCAAGAGCACCCGCTCCCCCTGAAGTCTCCCACTCACCATCACATATCAACCTGCACTATCCGCCACCAGTTTGGACGCAACGAACGACAGGCTCTTACCGACCAAAATTGCCTCCCCACGGTTCTTCACATCAAGCCCGGAGTGAAACACCTGTCCCACCCAACATTTTCTTAGCCTCACCTGATCCGTAACCCTGAGGTGCATCTCCTGGAGCATAGCCACATCTGCTCTCAACCCCCGCAAGTGAGCCCAGACCCGGGATTGCTTCACCGGACCATTCAGCACCCTCACGTTCCATGTGACCAGCCGAACCCGGGGGGCCAACCCCCTCCCCCTACGCCGATCAGCTATAGCTCTTCCTCAACCCGACACACGCCCAGGGAAACCTCCAAGCCCGCTCCCCACGGTGGCAGACACCCCTCCTAACCCCCCCTTCACCATCTATTCCCTCACAGTCTCTGCTGCAGCAACCCGGTACCCACCCCCCTTCCTCACCCCCCAAACCCCCACGCCCCCCACCCCCCAAGCTTGGGCCCCCCGGGATGCGTTACCACTAACATTGTTCTTCTGTGAGTCAGCTGACTTAGAACATAGAACATGGAACAGTACAGCACAGAACAGGTCCTTCGGCCCTCGATGTTGTGCCGAGCCATGATCACCCTACTCAAACCCACGTATCCACCCTATACCCGTAACCCAACAACCCCCCCCCCATTAACCTTACTTTTTAGGACACTACAGGCAATTTAGCATGGCCAATCCACCGAACCCGCACATCTTTGGACTGTGGGAGGAAACCGGAGCACCCGTAGGAAACCCACGTACACACGGGGAGGACGTGCAGACTCCGCACAGACAGTGACCCAGCCGGGAATCGAACCTGGGACCCTGGAGCTGTGAAGCATTTATGCTAACCACCATGCTACCGTGCTGCCCATCTGCTGACCACGGCTATCCCGCCGTAACCACGACCGCCCCCGGACTCAACACAGCCACCAATCCCTCCCTACCAGCGCCGGCCCCGCCCCCAATTCCTCCGGCGCGGGAAGAAAGCCCGCGTTTCCAACCCGAGCTCCGCCCCTCTACCCAATACGCAGGAAAAAGACGGACACATGAACCATCGGGACCCCAAACTACTCCCCAACCCACCAGTGGACAAAACAAACCAAAACACCACAGTAAATAAACAACAGCCCCGAAAACAACACCGAAAAAACAAAAATAGAGAAAACGAAGAGGCAACATCAATCAGCAAACATAACCAATATAAACGACAGGATACCCAGGGGCGCAAAGCTTCCAAACAAAGTACATTTCTCCCCAGTCCTCAGTTAGCGTCCAAGCTCTCTGCCTGGACAAAAGCCCAGGCCTCTTCCAGAGAGTCAAAATAGAGCTGGCGGTCCTTGTAAGTGAACCAGAGGCGAGCCGGCTGTAGAAGGCCAAACTTCACCCCCTTCCGATGAAGCACTCCCTTCGCTCGATTGAAGCCAGCCCTTCTCTTCGCCACCTCCGTGCTCCAGTCCTGATAAATCCTAATGTCCGTGTTCTCCCACCTGCTGCTCCTCTCCTTCTTCGCCCATCTCAAGACACACTCCCGGTCGACCAAGCCGTGAAAACGGACAAGTACCGCCCTGTGCGGCTCGTTCGGCCTCAGCTTCCGCTGCAGCACTCGATGAGCGCCCTCCAGCTCCACGAAACGACCCCGCACCCATCACCGAGTTCAACATTAGGACCACGTAGGCCCCCAAATCCGAGCCTTCCAGCCCCTCCGAGAGGCCCAAAATCCGCAGATTCTCAAAGTAATGTTCTTGACCATCATAGGTGACTAAACAAAGGATCTGGATAGAACAGACCAAACCCCTTCTTGAAGAGAGCTGACATTACCGCTCGCTCTTCTTTTGGCCAGTTCAGGATCCACGTCCTGATAGATGTGCAGCTCATTGTTGTTTAATATGCTGCTCCGTGTCTGCTTGGCCCACCGCAAAATCTGTTCCTTATGCAGGAACCACGGCATTCGCACCACCATTCCCTTCGGTGGCTCATTCAGATGCGTCATCCTCGCAAGTGCGCCTTGTCCACTTCCAAGGGTCGCGCAAAACCCCCATCGCCAAGCAGGTTTTTAAAGATTTGCCCCTGCGTCCGATGGGTAGCTTCCACACCCATCTTTTTTGCCCGGCAATGTCTTCTTTTCAGACCACTTCCACGGATTCACCCTCTGGCTGAATAAATTCTTCATTATCTCTACTTTAAAAGATCATCCCTTCGGTCTGAAGCTGTGCCCTCGGGTTATCACTTCAGGAACTATTGGAAACATCCGTTCCACGTCCACTCTCTGGACCTTTTAGTGTTCTGTACTTTTCAAGGTCCCCTGTAAATGTTCTAAAATGCTTCGTAGTACAGACCCAGAGTGTACAGCCACTCCTCGTCTGACACCGTCTTCATCTGGGACTCTTTTTTGTGAACTTCCTCCGGACACTATCAGGCCAGTACATCCTTCGTTAGGACTCAACTGCTCACAATATTCCAAATGGAGTCTCACCAGAGCCGCATGCAGGCTCAGCAGTACATCCCTGTTTTTGTATTCCTGCTGCCTCGCCATGAGTGCTAACTTTGCATCTGCCTTCCCAACTGTCAACAACACAGGTGGCTGTATGTTAACCTGAACAAAACTTGAAGTAGGACTCCTAAGTTTCTTGTTGGAGGGTACTTTATATGTAGAGTACAAATACCGAGCAGCGAGTGACACATTTCAATATAATTGAAGTGTCCGGGGTGGTTTATATAGAGAATAACAGACAGCTCAGAGTGAGTTACAGACTGGGAATTAGTCGTGGGAACCAGGGTGGTATATTGGTTGAATAATAGAAATCTAACATACAGAAAAAAATATC
This sequence comes from Scyliorhinus canicula, assembly GCF_902713615.1. Taxonomy (NCBI): domain Eukaryota; kingdom Metazoa; phylum Chordata; class Chondrichthyes; order Carcharhiniformes; family Scyliorhinidae; genus Scyliorhinus; species Scyliorhinus canicula. The sequence goes on along the minus strand of NC_052166.1, from coordinate 9,998,583 downwards.
ATTGAAACAATTTTAGAAATGCGAACTACAATTCACAACAGCAAAGTGCGGGATTTAAAACTTGTAATTGTTTGCCTGAGATTGAAGTTTCACACCTACACATCTACATTCTGAAACGGGATGGAGTCTTACAATTTCAATCCTAGCATCATGGATGTGTGTTTCATACTATCCCTGTCCCTTTAAACGCGTCTCAATACTTGGTGTATTATTCAATCAATGTCAAACCACTTCATTTCCTAGGGCCATTCCCTGTGATACAGATTCTGCAAAGACATACAATTCAGTTCATTTCTCACTCAATAACCAAAATCAACTTCAACTCTGAAGAGAGTGTTCAACTGTATAGGAGTGCCAGCTGTTGTCACATTGCCGAAAACAATTGTCAACACTTTTTAATGAGCATGGGCGAAGCAGCATCTGCTTACATCCTGGGGTCCAAAATGAATCTTTTCAAATGCAGGAAAAAAAAGTAACCCCAGGTCTCGTTTTTTCTGTATATATTGCTCCATTTCAATTTTCACTCCTCGGCCTTTGATTCAAAATACATCAATTCCTAATTCTCAGCATTGATGTTTCACACCGTATGTCTGTCTGTTTCTTTGAATAGCCACTGCCTGTTCACATGGATAATGTTGTGAAGGACAGATATAGAGTGGTGGGAAGGAGTGGTATACACAGTCAAAATATCCAAAAGTGAGTTAGTTAAATGTTTTCATGTCCATTTGCTTAGCACATTGATTAATTTGCTATTTATTAGGCAATGAATGATCCAAAAGAAGCATCAACTCTTTCATATCCAAGTACAGTAATTTCATCAATATTCCAAATTTTAATTTCTTGATTAGTATAAGAATTATTTTAAGTTCGAATATTCATCACAGGTAATGAAATAAAATCTACAGTCCAGAAGGAGGCCATTCGGCCCATCAAGTCTGCACAGGTCCCAGGAAAAAAATCCCGAAGTAAGCCGACACCTCCACATTGTCCCCGTAACCCCCCACTTTTTGGATACTATGGGTAATTTTAGTATGACCAATCCATCTAACCTGCACATCTTCAGACTGTGGGAGGAAACCGGATCAACCGGAGGAAACCCACGCAGATATAGGGAGAACGTGCAGACTCCGCACGGACAGGCCAAAGGCGGGAATCGAACATGGAGCTGTGAAGCAACTGTGCTAACGTGCCGCCCTCGATTTATTTTTTAAAAACATTCTCAGGTTTTTCATTTTGTACAGTACAAAATAAACAAGTCTGTGTGGACAAGATACAATTTACAGAAGCCAAACATTGGGTGGAGATAATATGCAAGATCTTACCCCCTTAACCCCTTCCACACCCTGAACCCCTATCCTTTTCAAATTTTCTCTTTCAATACTTTTATTGAACTTTTACATCCGGACACTATACAGTAGGTGAGCAAGGTGATTAATATGTACAATTTTGTTACTGTTGCTCCAATGGCTTTGCTGGGAGTGCGGATGCTCTCACCACCTCGTCTGTCTTGTTTCCGTGTCCCCTCCTGATGTTTCGCTGGGGGCCTCCTTTGCTGCCCCCTCTCCCCCCTCCTTTTGCTACTCTGTGTGGTCCCATCTGCCCTCAATGCATCGCCCCCTGCATTCCTATCCGACATTGCCCACTACAGTTCTTGGAGCACGCTGATGATTAGACCCATGCTTTGTGGAAACTCTAGTCAGTATCTGACATGGTATCTTCTGTCTTCACCAGATGGAGAAATTCCGACAGGTCTGTCTGCCAGCCCACATCTGTGGTAGTGCTGCTGATTGGTAACCGACGAGGATTCTCTAGCGAGCGATTGCGGAAGTAAATGCAAGAGGGTCGTCCCTCTTCCCCATATGAAGGTCCGGCTGGACCGAAACCCCGAAGACTGAGGTAATAACATGATGACTATCAAATTGAGGTGGAAATGCCGGCGTTGGACTGGGGTGAGCACAGTAAGAAGTTTTACAAAACCAGGTTAAAGTCCAACATGTTTGTTTCAAACACTAGCTTTCGGAGCACTGCTCCTTCAGGTAGGAGCAGTGCTCCGAAAGCTAGTATTTGAAACAAACATGCTGGTCTTTAACCTGGTGTTGTAAGACTTCTTACTGTATCACATTGAGTTGATTGATTAATATTTCAGGTGAATCGTCAGTTGAGTAATTTTTCGAAATGCTCCTTGATGTATTTCTTCGAAATATTCTTCCAATAATAAGAACATAAATTAAGAACATGAGAACTCGGAGCAGGAGTCTTCAATGCCGCCCATCGTGCCCGCTCTGCCATTCAGCACGATAATGGCGGAGTAAGCATCCGTACTCCATCTAGGGGGTCAATAGGATTTATCATTTCATACACCTCAATTATTTTTCCTCCTATCCTTCGTGTACATACCTATGCAGCTCAAGATCTCTTCAGAACACAAGACCTTCATCTCTGGAATAAATCTTGTGAACATCCTCGAACTGTCTCTAATACAACTAAATCCCACCTCAACTGAGTGAATCAAAACTGCACACAGTACTCGAAGTGCGGTCTGACCAATATATTGTACAGTTTCCGCAATAATTTGGTACTTTTACACACCATCCCTTTACTTAGAAAGCCCGAAATCCCATTTGCCGTCGATATTACCTGCATTACCTGCACAATAGCTTTCTACATTTCTTTGGCGAGGACAATAGGATATAGACTTGACAATGCAGAAGGAGGCCATTCCACATATTGCGTCTGCATCAGACCTTGGAAAGAGCACCCTATCCGTGCCCATGCCTCCACCCCATTCCCCGCAACCCAAATTAATCTTTTTGGACACTAAGGGCAATTTATCATGGCAATCCATCGAACCTGCACATCTTTAGACTGTGGGAGGAAATCTGAACATCTGGAGGAAACCCACGCAGACACAGGGAGAACGTGCAAACTCCACACAAGCAGTGACACACGCCGGGAATCCTACTTCGGAACCTGGAGCTGTGAAGCAACTGTGCTAACCACTGTGATACCGTGCTGCCCGGAGCAGAATTGGGCCCTTGTCCAATCGAGCCTGCTCCTCTCTTCTCTCCATAAGCCCTGATATCCATCGTAACAAAGAAACTGTCTATCTCTGTCTCGAAGACACTCGATGCCTTGGCCTCTACAGTCTTGGGCGGCAATGGGTTCGACAGACACACTATTCATTCGCTGGGGACATTCCTTATTATCGGTGTTGACTCCTAAGACCATTTGTGCTTCGGACTCAGAAGCGTCTTCCCATATAGACAATAATCTGGGCCACTATTCATTCTACTAAAGAGCTTAACCTTACACATTTTACACTTTGTATTACATCTACCTTTTCTTTAACCACTCTCCCTGACTGCTAAAGTCCTTCTGCTGACTCTCTGCGTCCTCTACACCACCAGACCTCTACATATCTTTGCATCGTCCTCAACTTAGCAACAATATGACCAGTTCTTTCGTCGAGATCATTAATGAGTTACATAATGACACGGAATCGTGATTTTCTGTGTAGTTTATTTGCAGAGTAACAAATATCCAGGAGTGAGTTACAAACTGGAAACTAATGGAAGGTTCCAGTGTTGTTCATGCATCGAATAGCAGGTATCCGGGGATGATTTCCAGAATGGAAACTGGGAGAGGGCTTCGGGAAAGTTTATATATAGACTAAATGATACTGGGAGAGAGTTACACACTGGAATCTAACCGACGGGTTCGGATTATAATAAAAATAGAATACCTGATATCGGGGAATGAGTTACAGACCAGAATCTTATCGGGGGCTCCGGGAAGGTTTATATATAGAATAACTGGCACCGAAGGAGTCACAGGCCGGACGATAATCGAGCGGTTCGGGGTGGTTAACAGACAGAGTATTTGATTCAGCGGAGTGAGATGCAGACTGCAAACTAATTGAATGTTCGGTATCCTTTTCTCCCGCCCAGAACGCACTTGGTGTATTTGTTGTTCATACCTAGCTCTTTTTCTCAAAGAGAAAAGGAAATTACAGCACAGGAACAGGCTCTTCAGCTCTCCAAACCTGCACCGACCATGCTGCCCGTCAGAACAAAAGGCACCACATCCCACTACTCCCATCATATTTGTCAAGACGTCCCTTAAAGGTTACTGTCATATCTGCTTCCACTATCTGCCCCCAGCAGCGAGTTACAGGCTCCCGCCACATCTATTATATCGCCTTGTATATCCCCCTTAAACCTTGCCATCCGGACCTTACACATGCCCCCTAGTGGTTGGCACTTCCACTCTGTGAAATCGCATCAGACTATTCACTCTGTCCATGCCCCTCATGATATTGTAGAATTCTATCAGGAGGTCCCTCAATCTCCGCCATTCAAGTGAGAACAAACCAAGTTTCTCCAACATCTCGCCATAGCTACTGTTCTCCATACTAGGCAGCATCCTAGTAAATCTTTTCTGTACCCTCTCCAAAGCCTCCACATTCTTCTGGTAATGTGGCGACCAGAATGGAACACTTTGTTTCAAGTGCGGCCTCGCTAATGTTGTATAAAGCTGCAACATGACTTGCCAGTTTTTAAATTAAATGCCCCTCCCGATGAAGACAAGCCTGCCGTATGCCTTCTAGTCTACGTTCTCCCCCTGCGTTGCTACTTTCAGTGACATGTGTCATTCACTCATTCCACATACCTCAATTAGATCTCCGCTCTTTCATCTAACCTCGAATATAGAGGCTTGAACGGCTCAATCTCTATTCAAAGCAACAATCCCCTAATTTCTTGAATAAATCGATTGAACCCCTTCTGAACTACCTCCAATTCAACTACAGAGCCCTGTCCGGCGACTGAATCGGTTTACAGTACTCCAGGTGGCGTCTCACCAATACCTTGTACAGTCACAGCAAAACTTTGGTAGTTTTAGATTCAATTATTTTAGCTAAAGATTTCAAAATTCCACTTGTATTGTGTAATAGACTGTGCGGGATCCATGCGGCGTGAAGGATTATTTTTCCAGTGTAGCTTGAACATTATGAGCTCTTCTGCTATCTCAGGGCCTGTTCATCATATGTAATTGAATGATGAATATAACATTGAGTTGATCGACTAATATTTCATTGGAATCATCAGTTCAGTAATGCCTGTCATTACTGGTTGAATTAATATTACAAATAATGAAAACATTACTTAAGAACATAAGAACTAAGAGCATGAGTCGGTGATTATGCCCCTCGAGCCCATTCCGCCATTCACTATGATCATGGCTCAGAAAGCATCCATAAAGCATCTACTTTGCCAATACCTTTTTCATTTTATATATCTTCATTATATCTCCTCCCATTCTTCTAAACTCACGAGTATTGACATAAACTGCTCAATCTCCCTTCATAAGACAAACCTCTGATCTCTGTAATCAATCTTGTGAACCTCCTCTGAACTGCCTCAAATGCAACTAAATCCCTCCTCAACCACCAGGTGCGGTCTCACAAATATGTTAACATTTGCAGAAATACTTTGCTACATTTACACACCAGTCCTTTATATATATAGGCCAAAATTCAAATTGCCTTCCTTACTACATGCTGTACCTGCACACGAGATCCCTGTGTTTCGTGGGCGAGGACGATGAGATTCTGGGGCTGAATTATCTGACAGATTTTTGATGCCTGATCCCCTTAGTAATCAAGGAACTTTCTATCTCTGTCTTAAAGATACTCAGTGACTTGGCCTCCACAGGCCCCTGAAGCAATGAGTTCCACACATGTACGACACTCTGGCTGAAGAAATTCCTCGTTATCTATGTTGACTGCTAAGTCCCTTTGTGCTTCTGATTCGCTAATGCTTTCCGATGTAGAAAATACTCCATGCCTCTATTCTTCAAATAAAGTGCATAACCTCACACCTTTCGACTTTGCTTTCCATTTGCCTCTACTTTGCCCACATTCCCAGCCTGATGAAGAGTTTCTGCAAACTCAACACTACTTGCCGGTCTACTTAACTCTGTATCATCTGAAAATTTAGAAAGAATGCTCTCAGTTCCTTCAAATCGTTAATTGCGTTGCAGTTTCGAATGTAATCGAGGTTTTCAGAGTGGTTTGTATATAAAGTACCGAATGCCCAAGATTACAAAATTGAATCGAATCCCTGGGTGCTTTATATAGAAGAACACATAATGGGGAGTGCGTTACATGCTGGAACCTAACAGGGGGGTTGACGGTGGTTTATCTTTAGAATATCAGACACCAGGGAGAGAGTTTCAGAATGGCAACAAAGCGACGGGATCGGCATTTGTTTTAATAGAATAACAGATACCCTTAAACGAGGACTAGAATCTCAGCGAAGATAGAGAAGAACAGAAGCCTTGTGTAGGTTACAATCTGGATTCTAATCGAAGGGTTCGGCCTGGTTCACATAGAGAACACGAGATACCCGGTTGCGAATTAGCGACTGGAATGTAATCCAAAGGATCCATGTGGTTTTTATATAGAATAATGGATCCCCAAGTGTGGGTGACAGACTGAAATCTAATAGAGGTGCTTGGGGTGGTTTGTATATGGAATAATAGATACCCGGTCGTTGGTTACAGACTGGAATTTAATCGAGGGATTCCTTAGTTAAAACATATATAATAACATATACCTGGGATTGAGTTACAGACTGGAATATAATCGAGCGATTTATGGGCGTTTTATATTTACAATAACGGATACCTGGGTGTGAAGTACATACTGGAATTTAGTCGAGGGTTTCAGACTGGGTTGTACGCAGAAAAAACAGATACCCATCATTGAGTTACAGACTGGAATCTAATTGAGGTGTCTCAGTGATTTATACGTATAACAACATAAAGCGGGATTGAGCAACAGACTCGAATGTCACAGAGTGGTTCACAGTCTATTATGTACAGAATAACAGGTGCTCGGGATTGAGTACAAGATTGGAATCTCATCAAGGTGTTCAAACTGGATTATATACCAAAAAATAATCAGATAACCGGCAGATGGAATATAATGTTGACCAATGTGATATTTTCCATTTTGGTAGGAATAACAGCAAAAGGGATTCGTTTTTAATCTGAACTGTGTTCAGTTTTGGTCTGCTTACCTGAGAAATGACATACTGGCACGGGAGGATGTTCAGAGAAGATTCACTAAATTAATCCCAGAGCTGAAGGGGTTGGATTATGAGGAGAGGTTGGGTAGACTGGGACTGTACTCTTTGGAATTTAGAAGGATGCGGACGGATCTTATAGAAACGTAGAAATTTATGAATGGAATAGATAGGATAGATGCGGGCAGTTGTTTCTACTGGCGGGTTAAAGCAGAACTAGGGGGCATAGCCTCAAAATAAGGGTAAGTAGACTTAGGACTGATCTTAGGAGGAACTTCTTCACCCAAAGGTTTGTGAATCTATGAAATTCCCTGCCCAGTGAAGCAGTTGAGGCTCCTCCATTTAATGTTTTCAAAATAAAGACAGATAGCTTTTTGGAGAATAACGGAATAAAGGGTAATGGTGTTCCGGCTGGAAAGTGGAGCTGAGTCCACAAAAGATCACTCATGATTTCATTGAATGGTGGAGCAGGCTCGAAGGGCCAGGTGGCCTACTCCTGATCCTAGTTCTTATGTCCGGGCAGCACGGTAGCATAATTGATTAGCACTGTGGCTTCACAGCGCCTGGGTCCCAGGTTCGATTCCCTGCTGGGTCACTGTCTGTGCGGAGTCTGCACGTTCTCCCTGTGTCTGCGTGGATTTCCTCCCGGTGCTTCGGTTTCCTCCCACTGTCCAACGACGTGCATTCTAGGTGAATTGCCCATGATAAACCGCCTTTAGTGACCAAAAAGGTTAAGAAGGGGTTATTGGTGAGGCAGGGGTGCTCCCTTTCCCCCTGCTCTTTGCGCTGGCGATTGAACTCCTGGCCATGGCGTTGAGGGAGTCGAGGAACTGGAGGGAGATAGTGCAGAGGGGCGGAGGGAACAGCATCGGCTGTCGCCATATGCGGATGATCTACTGTTGTATGTGGCGGACTGGTGGGGGGAATGCCGGAGGTGATGAGGATAATTAGGGAGTTTGGTGATGTCTCTGGTACAAGCTCAATATGGGGAAGAGCGAGCAGTTCGTAGTGCACCCAGGGGACCAGGAGAGGGGATTTGGTGAACTTCCGCCAAAAAGGGCAGAGAGGAGTTTTAGGCACCTGGGGGTACCGGGAGCTAAGAGCTGGGGGGCCTTACATAGGCTTAACCTTACGAGGCTGGTGGAGCAGATGAAGGAGGAGTTTAAGAGGTGGGATGTTCTGCCACTCTCCCTAGCCGGCAGGGTGCAGTCCGTCTAAATGATGGTGCTCCCGAGGTTTTTGTTCGTGTTCCAATGCCTCCCTATCCTGATTCCTAAGGCTTTTTTCAGGCGGGACATTAGGAGCGTCATGGAGTTTGTGTGGGCGCAGAAGTCCCCGATGGTGAGAAGGGTGTTCCTGGAGCGGAGCAGGGATAGGGGGGAGGGGGGAGGGGTTGGCGCTGCCTACACTCTGTGGATATTATTGGGCCGCCAACGTGGCGATGATACGGAGGTGGGGAATGGAGGGGGAGGGGACGGCATGGAAGAGGTTGGAAATGGAGTCCTCTGTGGGCACGAGCCTGGAGGCGCTGGTGACGGCGCCGCTACCGCTTCCTCCAACGAGGTATACCACGAGCCCGGTGGAGGTGGCTACCTTCAAAATTTGGGGGCAATTGGGGCAGCACAGGGAGGAGGTGGGGGCTTCGGTGTGGTCCCCGATACAGGGGAACCACCGGTTTGTCCCAGGGAGAATGGATGGAGGGTTTCTGAACTGGCACAGGGCAGGTATTAGACGGATGGGGGACCTATTTCTGGATGAAAAGTTTGCGAGCCTGGGGGAGCTGGAGGGGAGGTTCGGCCTCACCCCCGGGAACACCTTCAGATACATGCAGGTAAGGGCGTTTATTAGGCGACAGTTGGTGGAATTGCCACTGTTGCCGCCACGAGCGTTTCAGGACAGGGTGTTCTCGGGGACGTGGGTTGGAGAGGGGAGGATCTAGGCAACGTATCAGGTGATGCAGGAGGAGGACTCGGTGGTGGAGCTGAATGGTAAGTGGGAGGAGGAGTTCGGTAAGGAGATCGACGAGTGGACATGGGCGGATACCCAGGGGAGCGTGAATTCCTCCTCCTCTTGGAGGGTTTGGAGGGGTGGGTGGTGTTGCTCAGAGGTTTTTCCCCCATTTTAATCGTTTCGGGCCGATGTGGTGTTCCTGCAGGAAACCCAACTGCATGTGTGGGACCGGATCTTGTTGTGAAAGCTGAGCCAAATCCTTCATGCACGTTTCGATAGTAGCGCCACGGGGTAGTAATTCTGGTCAAAAAGAATGTTTGCTTTCAGGCGGTGACGGTGATGGCCGATCAGGGAATTCGTTGCGTGATGGTTGTAGGTACACTGGAGGGGAAGGCGTTGGATTGGTGAATCTCTGCGCACCAAATTAGCCAATGTCATGTTTCTGGAACGGCTGTTGGCTGCTATTCCAGAGTAAGATACGCGCCAGCGTATTGGAGGTGATATATGGATTTTAATGGGTTCCCGATTTGAAGTGGGATTGCAACAGGCCTTTATCGCAGTCCGCTTCATACATAACGACGGAGTTAGCCACATTCAGCGACGAAACAGAATGGGCTGTAACATTGTTGTATCTGCACCAATGGATTTCTTTTATTTGCCAGTATACAAGGTATACTCAACGTTTACCTTCGTTTTTATTGGAAAGACCCTGCCTGCCTTGGCAAAGAAATACTGATTATTCAGCGGTGGTTATTTAAAAACATGCGATTCATTGGATGAACTTGAAGCTGCAAATGGGTATGACGCAGCATTAAGGGTTGGAGGTCGGTGTCCGACTTTTAGCTGAACTCAGGTTTTGTGTTAAGGTTTTGAGGGCCAATATTGTACTATGTGGAATGGAATGAGAACGGGACTGTTTCGCCTGAACAGAGTTTGTGGCGTTGAAGACAGTGCTCGTGGAGATGGGGGTGAGGGGAGGGGGAGGAGAGCATCTTATACCCAAGACATATGGAAATGGAGGCTAGGCAACAGTGATAGGAGTTGGTGCAGGAGATCCTGGATATCGATAGGGAGTATGCAAGCGATCCCACGCCAGAGTTTGGGGCACACAGAAAGAACCTGGAAATGCAGTTTGGCCTGTTATTGGAAAAAAAAAGTAAATGAAACCCTTATTGTCACAAGTAGGCTTCAAATGAAGTCACCGTGAAAAGCCCCAAGTCGCCACATTCCGGCGCCGTTTCGGGGAGGGGGGGCTGGTACGGGAATTGAACCGTGCTGCTGGCCTACCTTGGTCTGCTCCCAAAGCGAGCGATTTAGCCCTGTGCTAACCCAGCTTCTTCCGGTCTAGTTGGCGTGCCTGCTGATGGTGATAACGGGGGTGGTGTATTATTATAGGCGAAGGCTAGCCCTCTTTTTGTCCATCGGTTAAGGCGGCAAGAAGGGGAAGAAGCTGCTAGAGAATACGTGCAGGTACAGGACCGAGAGGAGGGACGGTTGGGGGATGGGTGGGTGAGTGGGGGAACGCGGCGTGGTGGGGGTTAGTGTCAGCTGAAGAAAAGGTGAATGGGGTTTTTCGCTTCTTCCATGAGGGCCTTTACACGTTGAAACCTCTAGTGGACGATCAGCGGATGGTTGAATTGTTAGAGGGCTTGGAGCATCCCCTGGTGGGGTGAGGAATTGCCGGGGAAGTTGGAGGTCCCATTGGGTTTGAACCAGGTGCCCTTGTATTGCAGACTGGAAGACGCCGGGGCCACGTGCGTTCCCCGTGGAATTCTAGAAGAATTTATCAGGTCAGTTGGCCCCACTTGTGCTGGGGATGTTTAACGATTCATTGGACGGACTTCTTAACCGGAGACGCCGAGGCAGGCGGCCATTTCCCTCCTTGTGAAGAAGAATAAGCACCCCAGAATTCGCTTGCTGATTTCACTGCTCAATGTCGATGCAAATCCTGTTCAGAGGATTTTAGCGTTTAGGTTGGAACCCTCTTTCCCGGGGTTTGATTTAGGGGCTGATTTAGCTCACTGGGCTAAATCGCTGGCTTTTAAAGCAGACCAAGCAGGCCAGCAGCACGGTTCGATTCCCGTATCAGCCTCCCCGGACAGGCGCCGGAATGTGGCGACTAGGCTTTTCACAGTAATTTCATTGAAGCCTACTCGTAACAATAAGCAAAATTTATTCATTTTTTTTTGTGAGAAACTATCAGACAGGCTTTGTGCATGGTAGAGAACTGACGCCCAACGTAAGTTTGTGTCTTGACGTGCGTCTCACACCGACAGTTGGGCCGGAACCGGTGGTAATAATATATGTAGATACATAATATGCGTTTCATAGGATCTTTCGGTTCTGGAGACGTTTGACAGCTGTCCTGGGCTGCTCTGCGAGGTGCAATTTGCTAGTGTGTCAACTAACACCGTGAATTCACGATCCTTTAGGCTGCACAAGGGGAAGAGACAGAGTTGTCCTATGTCTTCAGTGGTGTTCACATTTGTGATGAACATTCAGCAATTGCCTTGAGGGTCTCGGACAAGTGGAGAGGGATTCTAATGCGTGGATTGGGGAAGAGTGTCTTCGTATGGCGACGATCATTTGGTGAATGTACGGGACCCAGACAAAGTGATGGGGTATATTATGGAGTTATTGAAGAGACAGGCTCCTTTTCGTGGTATAAAACAGACGTTGGGAAGATTGAGTCTTGCGTGTTTGGCCCACTGAGGAGATCAGCTGGAATGGAGGAACTGCCGTTTCGTTGTGCAGGGACTAGTTTCTGCTATCCTATCGGCGGCGCCCAATTGGGCACGGATACGCGAATTGGATTTCACCAGCCTGGCGAGTATGGTTGGGGCGGACTTACAGGGTTTGATAGCCTTTTATTATCTGAGGTGGGCAGGCGGAGGGAGCTGAAGGAGAAAGTAGACTTAAGGAACAAAGAACAGAGAAAATTACAGCACAGGAACAGGCCGTTCGGCCCTCCCAGCCTGCGCCAATCCAGATCATTTATCTAAACATGTTGCCTATTTTCCAAGGTCTACTTCTCTCTGTTCCCACCCGTTCATATATCTGTCCAGATGCATCTTAAATGGTGCTATCGTGCCCGCCTCTACCACCTCCGCTAGCAAGCATTCCAGGTACCCACCAACCTCTACGTAAAAAACTTTCCACGCACATCTCCCTTAAACGTTTCCCCTCGCACCTTGAAATAGTGATCCCTTGAAATTGACACCCACACACTTGGAAAAAAGTTGTTTCTATCCACCCAGTCCAAACCTCTCATAATTCTTTTGACCTCAGTCAGGTCTCCTTTCAATCTCCATCTTTCCAATGAAAACAACCCTAATCTACTCAACCTTTCTTCATAGCTAGCACCCTTCATACCAGGCAACATCCTGGTGAACCTCCTCTGCACCCTCTCTAAAGCATCCACATCCTTCTCGTAATGTGGTGACCAGAACTGCACGCAGTATTCCAAAAGTGGCCTACCCAAAGTCCGGTACAACTGTAACATCACCTGCCGACTCGTGTACTCAATACCCCGTCCGATGAAGGCAAGCATGAAGTATGCCTTGTTGACCATTCTACCGACCTGTGTTGCCACCTTCAGTGTACACTGGACCTGAACTCCCAGATCTCTCTGCACATCAATTTTTCCCCGAAAAATCTTCCATTGAGCATATCGTCTGTTCTGGAGTTAGATCTTCCAAAACGAATCACCTCACATTTGTCTGGATTGAACTCCATCTGCCATTTCTCAAATAACTCTCCAGTCTATCTATATTTTGCTGTATTCTCTGACAGTCCACCTCGCTACCTGCAACTCCACCAATCGTAATATACTCTGAAAACTTGCTGATCAGACCACTTATACCTTCGTCCAGATCATTTATGTATATCACAAACAACAGTGGTCCGAGCACAGATCCCTGTGGAACACCACTAGTCACCTTTCTCCATTTTGAGACATTCCCTTCCACCACTACTCTCTGTCTCCTGTCGCCCAGCCAGTTTTTTTATCCATCTCGCTAGTACACCCTGAACCCCATACAACTTCACTTTTTCCATCAACCTGCCATGGGAAACTTTATCAAATGCTTTACTGAAATCCATGCATATGACACCTAAACCCTCATTAATTAACTTTGTCACTTCCTCAAAGAATTCTATTAGGTTGGTAAGGCATGGCCTTCCCTGCATAAAACCATGCTGCCTATCACTGGTAAGTTTATTTTCTTCTAAATGTGAATAGATTCTATCCCTCAGTATCTTCTCCAGCAGTTTGCCTACCAGTGACGTCAAGCTCACAGGTCTATAATTCCCTGGATTACCCCTGCTACCCTTCTTAAACAAAGGGACAACATTAGAATTGTCCAGTCTTCCGGTACCTCACCCGTGCCCAAGGATGCTGCAAAGGTATCCGTTAAGGCCCCAGCTATTTCGTCCCTCGCTTCCCTCAGTAACCTGGGATAGATCCCATCCGGTCCTGGGGACGTATCCAACTTAATGCCTTTTAGAATACACAAAACCTCCCCTTCCTTATGCCGACATGATCTAGAGTATTTAAACATCCATCATGTCCCTCTCCTTGGTGAATACCGATGCAAAGTACTCATGAAGAAGCTCACTCATTTCCTCTGACTCCACGCATAAATTTCTCTTTTGTCCTTGAGTGGGCCAATCCTTTCTCTAGTTACCCTCTTGCTCCTTATATACGAATAAAATCTTTGGGATTTTCCTTAACCATGTGAGCCAAAGACATTTCATGACCCCTTTTAGCTCTCTTTATTGCGCATTTGAGATTTGGGGGCAGCAGGGTAGCATGGTGGTTAGCATAAATGCTTCACAGCTCCAGGTTCGATTCCCGGCTGGGTCACTGTCTGTTTGGAGTCTGCACATCCTCCCCCTGTGTGCGTGGGTTTCCTCCGGGTGCTCCGGTTTCCTCCCACAGTCCAAAGATGTGCGGGTTAGGTGGATTGGCCATGCTAAATTGCCCGTAGTGTCCTAATAAAAGTAAAGTTAAGGGGGGGGGGGGTTGTTGGGTTACGGGTATAGGGTGGATACGTGGGTTTGAGTAGCGTGATCATGGCTCGGCACAACATTGAGGACCGAAGGGCCTGTTCTGTGCTGTACTGTTCTACATTTGTCCTAGTTTCCCGATATTCTTCCAAAGCTTCATCAGTTTTGAGCCGCCTCGATCTTATCTATGCTTCCTTTTTCATTTTCGCTAGCCTCACAATTCCACCCGTCATATATGGTTCCCTAATCTTGCCATTTCTATCTCTTATTTTCACAGGAACATGTTTGTCCTGCACTCTAATCAACCTTCCCTTAAAAGACTCCCACATTTCAAATGTGGATTTACCCTTAATCCACATACCCGAGCTCCTGCCGAATTTTGTTACCGTTGTCCTTTCCCCAATTTAGCACTCTTCCTTTAGGACCACTCTCGTCTTTGTCCATGAGTATTCTAAAACTTATGGAATTGTGATCGCTGTTCCCAAAGTAATCGCCGACTGAAACGTCAACCACCTTGCCGGGCTCATTCCCCAATACCAGGTACAGTATGGCCTCTCCCCGAGTTGAACTATTTACATACCGCTCTAAAATTCTCTCCTGGATGCTCCTAACAAAATCTGCTCTATCTACGCCTCCGACACTACATGGGTCCCATTCAATGTTGGGGAACGTAAAATCTCCCATCACAAACACCCTATTGCTCCTAAATTGTTTTATAATCTGTCTACGTATTTGTACCTCTACTCACGATCGCTTTTGGGTGGCCTATAGTAAAGTCCCAACAATGTTACTGCACCCTTCCTATTTCTTAGCTCTATCCATATTGCCTCAGTGCTCGAATCCTCCATCGTGCCCTCCTTAATCACAACTGTGATATCATCTCTGACCAGTAATGCAACTCCTCCACCCACTTTACCTCCCTCTGTATCCCTCGTGAAGCACCTATACCCTGGGATATTTAGTCGCCAGTCTTGCCCATCCCTCAACCAATTGTCAGTAATACCCCAATAACATCATATTGCCAGGTACTAATCCAAGCACCAAGTTCATCTGCCTTACCTGCTACACTTCTCGCATTAAAACAAATGCACCTCAGACGACCTGTCCCTTTGTGATCATCATCTCTTCCCTGTCTACTCTTCCCCTTAGTCACATTGAGTTTATTACCTAGTACCTTACTGGCTTTAGTTGCTGCCTCTTTACTTACCTCTTACTTCATAATCTGGTTCTCACCCCCCTGCCACATTAGTTTAAAACCTCCCCAATAGTGTGAGTAAAAGCACCCCCGAGGAAATTGGTTCCAGTCCTGCCCAGGTGTAGACCATCCGATTTGTAATGGTCCCACCGCCCCCAGAACCGGTTCCAATGTCCCAAAAATCTGAACCCTTCCCTCCTGCACCATCGCGCAAGCCACGAATTCATTCTGACTATTCTTAAATTTCTACTCTGACTTTTTCGTGGCACTGGTAGCAACCCTGTAATTACTACCTTTGAGTTTCAACATTTTAACTTATCTCCTAACTCCTTAAATTCTGATGGTCGGACCTCATTCCGTTTTTTTTAACCTATATCGCTGGTGCCTAAATGCAACTGGCCCTTCACCCTCCCCCTTCAGTATGTCCTGCATCCGATCTGAGACATCTCTGACCCATGCACCCGGGGGGCAACATACCATTCGGGAGACTCGTTTTGGACCACAGAAACGCCTGTCTACTCCCATTAAGATTGAATCCCCAATGACTATAGTCCTGCCAGTCTTTTTTCCTCCCTTCTGTGCAGCAGAGCTAGCCACGGTGCCATGAGCCTGGCTACTACTGCCTTTTCCTAGTGAGTCATCTCCCCCAACAGTATCCAAAATGTTTACCAGTTTTGGCGGGGGATGACCGCAGGGGACACCGGCACTGCCTTCCTGCTCTTTCTCTGCCTTTTGGTCACCCATTCTCTGTTTCCCTCACCAATCCTAACCTGCGGTGTGACCAACTCACTGAGCGTGCTATCCACGACCGCCGCAGTACCGCGGGAGCTCCAAAGTGTGACCATCCGCAGCTCCAGAGCCTTCATGCAGTCTAACAGGAGCTGCAGCTGGGCACACGCCCTGCACATGAAGGAATCAGGGGCATCGGCCGCGTCCGTGAACTCCCACATTGTGCACGAGGAGCATAACACGGGTCTGGGATCTACTGCCATTTTTAAACTTCACCTTAACTGATTACAAATAAAGTATCAAAAAAATGAATAAATGAAAGGAAAAAGGATTTTACTTACAGTCCCATATAGCCTCGCTGCCCTCGGAGGTGTCCTCCCGCAGTACAGTTGTGATCTTCTACCGAACCAATAGCGCAACTCCTCCACCCCTTTTACATCCTGCCTGAAACAAATAAATCCTGGAACGTTTAGCTGCCAATCCTGAACTTCCCTCCACCAGGTCTCTATAATAGCAAGAACATCAGGCTTCCAAGTGCTAATCCAAGCTCTAAGTTAATCTGCCTTCTACGTCTTGCATTAAAACATATGCAACAGGCCACCAGTCGCGCTGTTTTCAGCAATATCTCCCTCTATCTTCGAGCCATATTGGCCCTATTTCCTAGTTCCACCTTAATTCTTTTCACCTTCTGACCTCTTGCTCCGGTACCCACCCCCCTGCTATACTAGTTTAAACCCTCTCGTGGGGAAACCTCGCGGCCACGATATTTATACCTCTCCAGTTTAGATGTAACCCGTCCTTCTTATACAGTTCACACCTGTCCCGGAAGAGCTCCCAGAGGTCCAGATAACTAAAACTCTCCCTTCTACACCAGCTTTTCAGCCAAGTGTTTAGCTGCTTATCTTCCTTTTTCTATCCTCACTGGCAGGTGGCAGAGGGAGTAATCAGAACCCTTGATGACATAAGAACATAAGAACTAGGAGCAGGAGTAGGCCATCTGGCCCCTCGAGCCTGCTCCGCCATTCAATGAGATCATGGCTGATCTTTTGTGGACTCAGCTCCACTTTCCGGCCCGAACACCATAACCCTTAATCCCTTTATTCTTCAAAAAACTATCTCTTTACATTAAAAACATGTAATGAAGGAGCCTCAACTGCTTCACTGGGTAAGGAATTCCATAGATTCACAACCCTTTGGGTGAAGAAGTTCCTCCTAAACTCAGTCCTAAATCTACTTCCCCTTATTTTGAGGCCATGTCCCCTAGTTCTGCTGTCACCCGCCAGTGGAAACAACCTGCCCGCATCTACCCTATCTATTCCCTTCATAATTTTAAATGTTTCTATAAGATCCCCCCTCATCCTTCTAAATTCCAAAGAGTACAGTCCCAGTCTACTCAACCTCTCCTCATAATCCAACCCCTTCAACTCTGGGATTAACCTAGTGAATCTCCTCTGCACACCCTCCAGCGCCAGTCCGTCCTTTCTCAAGTAAGGAGACCAAAACTGAACACAATGCTCCAGGTGTGGCCGCACAAACACCTTATACAATTGCAACATAACCTCCCTAGTCTTAAACTCCATCCCTCTTGCAATGAAGGTCAAAATTCCATTTGCCATCTTAATCACCTGTTGCACTTGTAAACCAACCTTCTCTGACTCATGCACTAGCACACCCAAGTCTCTCTGAACAGAGGCATGCATTAATATTTTATCGTTTAAATAATAATCCCGTTTGCTGTTGTACCTACCAAAATGGATAACCTCACATTTGTCAACATTGTATTCCATCTGCCAGACCCTAGCCCATTCACTTAACCTATCCAATTCCCTCTGCAGACTTCCAGTATCCTCTGCACTTTTCGCTTTACCACTCATCTTAGTGTCATCTGCAAACTTGGACACATTGCCCTTGGTCCCCAACTCCAAATCATCTATGTTAAATTGTGAACAATTGTGGGCCCAACACGGATCCCTGAAGGACACCACTAGCTACTGATTGCCAACCAGAGAAACACCCATTTATCCCAACTCTTTGCTTTCTATTAATTAACCAATCCTCTATCCATGCTACTACTTTACTCTTAATGCCATGCATCTTTATCTTATGCAGCAACCTTTTGTGTGGCACCTTGTCAAAGGCTTTCTGGAAATCCAGATATACCACATCCATTGGCTCCCCGTTATCTACTGCACTGGTAATGTCCTCAAAAAATTCCACTAAATTAGTTAGGCATGACCTGCCCTTTACGAACCCATGCTGCGATGGCCCAATGGGACAATTTCTATCCAGATGCCTCGCAATTTCTTCCTTGATGATAGATTCCAGAATCTTCTCTACTACCGAAGTTAAGCTCACTGGCCTATAATTTCCTGCTTTCTGCCGACCTCCTTTTTAAACAGTGGCGTCACGTTTGCTAATTTCCAATCCACCGGGACCACCCCAGAGTCTAGTGAATTTCGGTAAATTATCACAAGTGCATCTGCAATTTCCCTAGCCATCTCTTTTAGCACTCTGGGGTGCATTCCATCAGGGCCAGACTTGTCTACCTTTAGCCCCATTAGCTTGCCCATCACTCCCTCCTTAGTGATAACAATCCTCTCAAGGTCCTCACCTGTCATAGCCTCATTTCCATCAGTCGCTGGCACGTTATTTGTGTCTTCCACTGTGAAGACCGACCCAAAAAATCTGTTCAGTTCCTCAGCCATTTCCTCATTTCCCATTATTAAAACTCCCTTCTCATCCTCTAAAGGACCAATATTTCCCTTAGCCACTCTTTTTTGTCTTATATATTTGTAAAAACTTTTACTGTCTGTTTTTATATTCTGAGCAAGTTTACTCTCATACTCTATCTTACTCTTCTTTATAGCTTTTTTAGTAGCTTTCTGTTGCCCCCTAAAGATTTCCCAGTCCTCTAATCTCCCAGCAATCTTTGCCACTTTATATGCTTTTTCCTTCAATTTGATACTCTCCCTTATTTCCTTAGATATCCACGGTCGATTTTCCCTCTTTCTTCCGTCTTTCCTTTTTGTTGGTATAAACCTTTGCTGAGCACTGTGAAAAATCGCTTGGAAGGTTCTCCACTGTTCCTCAACTGTTCCACCCTAAAGTCTTAGCTCCCAGTTTACCTAGTTCTTCTCTCATCCCCTTGTAATCTCCTTTGTTTAAACACAAAACACTAGTATTTGATTTTACTTTCTCACCCTCCATCTGTATTTTAAATTCCGCCATATTGTGATCGCTCCTTCTGAGAGGATCCCTAACTATGAGATCATGAATCAATCCTGTCTCATTACACAGGACAAGATCTAGGACCGCTTGTTCCCTCGTAGGTTCCATTACATATTGTTCTAGGAAACTATCGCGGATACATTCTATAAACTCCTCCTCAAGGT
Organism: Scyliorhinus canicula; assembly: GCF_902713615.1. Classification (NCBI taxonomy): domain Eukaryota; kingdom Metazoa; phylum Chordata; class Chondrichthyes; order Carcharhiniformes; family Scyliorhinidae; genus Scyliorhinus; species Scyliorhinus canicula. The sequence continues at coordinate 9,979,225 of NC_052166.1, read as the reverse complement.
TGCCTTGACCGACCTGGTTAAACCAATCGACATGTAGATTAAAATCCCCCATGATAACTGCTGTACCATTTCTACATGCATCAGTTATTTCTTTGTTTATTGCCTGCCCCACCATATCGTTACTATTTGGTGGCCTATAGACTACTCCTATCAGTGACTTTTTCGCCTTACTATTCCTGATTTCCACCCAAATGGATTCAACCTTATCCTCCATAGCACCGATATCATCCCTTACTATTGCCCGGATGTCATCCTTAAATAACAGAGCAACACCACCTCCCTTACCATCCACTCTGTCCTTACGAATAATTTGATACCCTCGGATATTTAACTCCCAGTCGTGACCATCCTTTAACCATGTTTCAGTAATGGCCACTAAATCATAGTCATTTACGATGATTTGTGCCATCAACTCATTTACTTTATTCCGAATACTACGAGCATTCAGGTAAAGTACACTTATGTTGGGTTTTTTTACCTCTGTTTTGAATCTTAACATCTCCAGTTTTATTCCTTTTGTTATTACTGGGCCTATTCACTGAGCTCCCCTCAGTCACTGTACCTTGCACTGTCGCCCTTTTAGATTTTTGACTATGTCTTCTCTGCCTTGCACTTTTCCCCTTACTTCCTTTTGCTTCTGTCCCTGTTTTACTACCTTCCAACTTCCTGCATCGGTTCCCATCCCCCTGCCACATTAGTTTAAACCCTCCGCAACAGCTCTAGAAAACACCCCCCCTAGGACACCGGTTCCAGTCCTGCCCAGGTGCAGGCCGTCCGGTTTGTACTGGTCCCACCTCCCCCAGAACCGGTCCCAATGCCCCAGGAATTTGAATCCCTCCCTCTTGCACCATCTCTCGAGCCACGCATTCATCCTATCTATCCTGACATTCCTTCTCTGACTAGCTCGTGGCACTGGTAGCAATCCTGAGATTACTACCTTTGAGGTCCTACTTTTTAGTTTAACTCCTAACTCCCTGAATTCCGCCTGTAGGACATCATCCCGTTTTTTACCTATGTCGTTGGTGCCTATGTGCACCACGACAGCTGGCTGTTCACCCTCCCCCACCCCCAGAATGTCCTGCAGCCGCTCCGAGACATCCTGGACCCTTGCACCAGGGAGGCAACATACCATCCTGGAGTCTCGATTGCGTCCACAGAACCGCCTGTCTATTCCCCTTACGATCGAGTCCCCTGTCACTATAGCCCTGCCATTTTTCTTCCTGCCCTGCTGTGCAGCAGAGCCAGCCACGGTGCCATGAACCTGGCTGCTGCTGCCTTCCCCTGGTGAGCCATCTCCCTCAACAGTATCCAAAGCGGTATATCTGTTTTGCAGGGAGATGACAGCAGGGGACACCTGCACTGCCTTCCTACTCTTGCTCTTTCTTTTGGTCACCCATTTTCTATCTCCCTCAGTAACCTTCACCTGCGGTGTGACCAACTCGCTAAACGTGCTATCCACGACCTCCTCAGCATCGCGGATGCTCCAAAGTGAGTCCATCCGCAGCTCCAGAGCCGTCAAGCGGTCTAACAAGAGCTGCAACTGAACACACTTCTTGCACGTGAAGGAGCCAGGGACTGTGGACGTGTCCCTGAGCTCCCACATCGCACACGAGGAGCATGACACGGGTCTGGGATCTCCTGTCATGTCATAAACCCTTGGTAAACTTAAACAACTAGAATTTCAAAATAAAAATAAATAAATTAGACAATGAAAACAAAAAGAGAGACTACTTACCAGTCACTTACCAGGGTTAAAAAGCACCTGCTCACACTCTGCACCGAATTACCTCACTGCACCAAATTACCAAGTTTCAATCCCCACTCGGGATGTGTATCCTGGAAAAGTGCTCGTTTACTGTGTGCGCTGTCTGTCTGTCTTTTATACAGACCTCAGCTAACCGATGACTCAAAAAATACCTTAACTTCAAAGAGAAGAATACAATGCGCCCCTAAACAGGCCTCAGGTGATTGACAGATAACTGCCTCTCAGCAATTAGGGTGGGGTCAGCTTCAACCAATCAGACACTAAGCTCCACACTGCACTTTTAACTGAAAAACAGCAGAATTAGATTTTCCACTTACATAGAACAGTAGAACATAGAACATAGAACAGTACAGCACAGAACAGGCCCTTCGGCCCTCGATGTTGTGCCGAGCAATGATCACCCTACTCAAACCCACGTATCCACCCTATACCCGTAACCCAACAACCCCCACCTTAACCTTACTTTTTAGGACACTACGGGAAATTTAGCATGGCCAATCCACCTAACCAGCACATCTTTGGACTGTGGGAGGAAACCGGAGCACCCGGAGGAAACCCACGCACACACGGGGAGGACGTGCAGACTCCGCACAGACAGTGACCCAGCCGGGAATTGAACGTGAAATTAATATGAAATTATCTGATAGTGAAATTAATTAAGTTGAATCCAAATTTCTTGGGACTGCTCAATGAAAAATACTTGTGTGAGAAAGGCTAAACGTTATCTCAAAATGGAGGCAGAAAGGAGGTTTGTCGAAATCGCATTCTTTCTTTATGGGGCAGTGCATCAAATGTCAGCAGAGGGATGCATTCGAACACAAACAGAGAGTCACAAAGTGGGGGATTGGTAACACATCATATTCTCTGCTCACTCCTTGTGTTTTTGGGGCTGGCTGAACATAACTTAGTCGCTTGAGTGGAGGTCACGGTTTTAAACTAGAGGTAATTGACCAACAGGAGATATCCATATATTTGTTAAATAACGATAAAGAGACGAAAACTCCAGCTTGCTGGATCGATGTCTGTGTCGATGATGAATGATAAGGAGATCGGTTTCTCTTGACGAGGAAATTACATGGTAAGAGAGAGTTCTACTCGGAGAGAGATGTTTCAAACATGTCAGAGACGACGGGTGGAGACAGCATACAGCTCAATGAGGATAATTCCATGTTTGAGAGACATCAGGTCCTAACCAATCCTCCCACTGCACTGCAAAAATTGCCAATCTGGTCCAGTGTGTGTCTGCTGGTGTTATTGTTTGTCAACTCGCTCTTGTTTTGTTAATTAGTTTAAACATTTTCCTTTGTTTCAGTTTAGTGTGTTCCCTCTTTTTCCCAGAAATTTGCATTGTGTAAATTTCTAAGTGACCAGAAATGTTGGACAGGGGCTTTTCTCCAGAGGATGGAAGAATGAACTAAGGCCTATTTCACAGGTTTCACCCAGGGTGAGCTGTGCCTTTTTATTCCCCTAACTATCGTTTAATTTTAATATCGGACGGACAAAGAAAAGGAGTAACTTGGGAGACAGAAATATGACTGAGAGGGTTAGAAAGGCAATATGAGCTTGGGAGAGTAAGACAGAGAGAGACAGAGAGAAACACAATCTCTTTCCCTCGTTTTCTTCCCTGATGATTGCTTTTTATATTTGAATGTTGCCGAGAGCTTGTGCAACCGAGAGCGGGATCCTGGGCTTGTGCTGTGTGAACTAGTTTAACCGTTTTCCAGTGTTTTTGTTAATTTTCTCCCTCTTTGTGACCTGGAATACTTGGACAAGGACTTTTCTCCAGAGGATGAATGGACGGATTGAGACCTGATGCACAGGATGCAGTCACGTGCGTTGTTGCTAACTTTATTAACCCCCACCAAGGTTTAGTTTTAATCCCGGTTCCTCAGATGAACCCGTTCCTGTTCGATAATTGGGATTGAGTTTCAATCTCTTGCGTTAAAATAGTCCGGCATTTCAAGTAGTCACAAACACATTCAACCTTTGGTGGGAAACAAAGTGTACATTAAAAAAAACTGTAACATGAAACTGCCTAAAACTATTTTATTAATCCAAAATAATTTTGATGGTAAGGATCCGTTTGTGGGTGTGGTTGGGTGCATATCGCTGTATGAGCTCGTCTTTCGTTCGCCCTCTATCGAAAACGTGTTAGCAAATTAAAAAGAAAACACTGTGCACTGTTGACTGCACCTTTTGGGGTCTTTGTGTGTACGAATAGATTTTGTGTAATCAAGGCTGTTCTTAGTTTTAAGAGACAGTTTAACGACAAGAAGACTGAAGGGACATCTTCAGACCTAGTCCAATCCACACCCACAGTGTTGTGAGGGGTGGGACGTTGGTGTTGGTGCAGTGGGCAATAGCTCACGTAATGCAAAGTGGGTTCAACGTTCTCCAATTTTTAAATATTCAACTTGAACGATTGAGAATGAGCGAGTTAATTAACCATTCAACTGTTTACTGACGGTATATTCGGCGTTGATCACATTGATGCTTCTGGGGTCTTACTGTAAAATCAATATATCTGACGTCTGTTTGAAAATTTCAACAAACGTGCAGAAACAGAGAAAGTGTGTGAGAAAGAGAGAGATCCACTGTCAGAAACGCGCAACTCAATTTTTAATGTCACCATTTTGGGGATTTTCTTGTGCCTGCAGAGTTATGTAAATTAACCAGATTCGGAACGCATTCAGAATTCATCCACTGACTCTAAAGTAATCTCGATGGCCTGGCATTAAATTCATTTAACTTGAAGCGTACACATTCTGGAGTAAAGTCTGTGTTTTAGCGGAGAAGATAAGTGTGAGTGTTAAATGAAATGCACAAGGGGTCATTTGGATGCAGTGTGTTGTAGTTGTGATTGTTAGATTCCTGTGTGTGACCCTCCCAATCGCTCCCAATTCTGGAAATAGAGAAACAGAGGAAGAAACGGAAGACCGAATGAGTCTGGCGAGGGAGGGGTGGTGTGCTTGAGAGAGACTGAGATGAGAGAATGGGAGAGAGGAAAGTAGAGGATGGAGGGAAAGAGGGAGAGTGAAAGAGAAACGCTTTCTCTCTCTGCGTGTTCCTTTCCATTATATTTACCTTTCGTTCCAGCCATTTATTTCTGTATTTCATCTCGTAATAAATGTAAAAGAAAGTCCCAATGAGATTTATTAAGGATGTGAGGGAAGGATGGAAGGAAAGGTGCGAGGGAGCAGTGACTCACTTTTCTTTCTCGCTCCCTCTGTCTGACGGTGTCATGGCTAAGCTGTTCCCTGAGAATTAATGCAGCCTCTGACTGGACCTCAATTCAATTGTTAATCTCGGCGCCCATGCTGTTCGCTTATTTCCCAAATAGTGCCTGTGTTAACTGGACGGGTTCAGGGCTAAATATGATATGCAGTAGCCGCATTGATGCATTTTTTTCAGGATGTGATCGTTTGTTTTCCTGCTATCTCTGTCTCTCGCATTTTATCTGCTGATTGTAAGTTATGGGAGTGTGTGTGTGTGTGAGAGAGCGAGGTGAGAGAGAGAGAGAGAAAGAGAGAGAGGGGGAGAGAGAGAGAGAGGGAGAGAAGGCGCGATTATTAGATCGGCACAGTCAGTGCCCTGTTACCCCGTGTCTTCTCCCCACTCCATATTTCTCACCTGCTCGTGATCTCATAGACAGTTGTACACAGGCACCTCCGTGCCACCACGGAGGCCCTGTATGCCCAGTCGGCATAACATATCAATTTTAATCTGGACCCAGACCACCAGGATGCCCGTGCAGCTCGTTTTGCCGCCAATCGACGGGACGCCCTGGGTCGAGTTGGTGATTAATGGCATGCATGTGCACCGATGATAACCTGCAGATGACAGGCCGCTCTGCGCAAACCGAATTTTTTTTAAAAGATATTAACAGGCAGATTACGACATTGAGTTCAGTGATAGAAAATATTATTTATCGAATGAGTTGCCAGTTTTAAGGCACTGGACTGTTTTGATCACGTTGATCAACTTACAATAAGAGAAAGGATGATGTTCATTCAAACACCATCAGTCCCATCTCTAGAACTCAGATTGTTTCAATGATATCTGCAACTCGATTGTGACCATTCACTGATTTATTTCCCATTGTTAGTGTAATTTATCTGGGTATTTCTACTGCACTCTTGAGTTGAAGTTGCTACTTTAACTGTCTACTCAATGAACGTGCAGCTGACATCTAACGACCAGGTGTGCATCTGGCAGTGTAGCCATCTAAGATGGACACCAGTGAATACAAAATGGAAGACTGCAAAGAGTGCAGGGAAAAACGGACATGGTCAAAAGCAAACAGCTTGCAGAAGCTTTAAGCATTGGGACACTTGCAAAAACCGGTTTCCCGACAGCTGCAGAGTTCAGGTGGTGCTGTTAATGGGAAAGCCATCTACATACTAATGAGGTGATACCGGGACAACCCCGGGCACAATAGATACACTCAAGTGCCTATTGATACTTTCAAAAGTGAAGCAGACACGATGGAGCTAGCGAAACCAGGACAATGAGTCCTTAGAACCGCCCCAGCCATCAAGGAACGACCCTAGGACAGGGGGATTCAAATCATATCGATTGGGGAAAGGCTCAATCGATACCCAGCAGGTGAGGAAGCCCGCCCCAAGGGGCACGGACCTCCTGGGACCTATAAAAGAAGGTCCCGCACATGGTTCGGTCTCCTGTCTCCGGCCTCCGACTCCAGCCTCCAGATCCTGTCTTTTACACCAGCCGTTGAGCAGCAGCCATCGATAAGTAAGTGCTAAAACGACGATCGCTACCTTGACCCAGGCATTACTTATACCCGTGCCGACCAGTAGTATCAAGAAGTTGCAGACCAGGACGGAACCAAGGCTTTGTTCCCTGACCTTGCCTGTTTCTTCTTAGATAAGTATTAGTCGTTTAATGGTAGAGAAGTAAGTTAGTCTTTAGCGTGCGAATGAGTATTTATTATAATTGTTATAATAAACTCTAACTGTTTGGACTTACTAATTGGTGTATAGCTTTATTGCTTTGAACGTAACTTTGATGCTTGTGACCGTGTCTCTGACGGCACCTGGCGACTCCAGAGCATAGAAATAAGAAATAGAGCCAAACGAGTGTTAAGCACACTGTCTCTATTGGAGGAGTGCTAAACACACTAACTCAGAACGAGTAACAGTCACATTCGACGATTTGTGACGTGTTCAAGATGCTCATCCGGCTAGGGGGGGGGGGGGGGGGGGGGGGTTGGGCTGCGGCTGGATCCTTGGCGACAGGTATTAACAGCTGTGTTGTGGCTGATGACACCTATCATAGATTATAGAATTTATAGTGCAGAAGAAAGCCATTCAGCCCATCGAGTCTGCACCGGCTCTTGGAAAGAGCACCCGACCCAAGGTCAACAGCCGATCCCCATAACCCAGTAATTCTACCTAACACGAAGGGCAATTTTCGACACTAAGGGCAATTTAGCATTGCCAATCCACCTAACCTGCACGTCTTTGGACTGTGGGAGGAAACCGGAGCACTCGGAGGAAGCCCAAGCACACACGGGGAGGATGTGTAGACTCGGCACAGAAAGTGACCCAAGCTGGAATCGAACCCGGGCCCCTGGAGCTGTGACGCAATTGTGCTATCCACAATGCTACCGCGCTGCCACAATCAGGAGGCCACAATCCAATGCAGAGACGTACCACAACAACGCCCATGCAGCGACCAGGGGCCTGATGGAGCGGTGCTTCAGCCTCCTGAATATGCGATTCAGGTACCTGGACGACTCTGTATGGCCTCTCAAGCATGATGGTGAGAGGATCTCACGCAAATAGGCGGCCTGCTGATTCTTGCACAACATCGCAACAGAAGGGCGACGTGGTAGGAAAGGAAAATGAACGCCAGTCCTCCTCCAAAGAGGAGGGGTTGGGGGTGAGCGACGGTTAGTAGGGGATTGGGTCAACATGCATGAGATGCTCCGATCGCCTCCAGGTTCAATGGCTGTGTGGGGGGGGGGGGGTGGAGAGACTGTATTGAGGCATGGACACCGCATCCCACCACCACAAACCCCCTTCCCCCAGCCAACAAACAGGCCTACATCCATGTCCATCATATATTCCTGCTACACTGCGGGGTGTGGGCCTGAGTTGGCAGTAACAGCGGGCATGGTTCATTGGCTGGAGGATGATGACCACCCATTCCGTGATGCCAATACTCGAGGCCCGCTCTAGCCATACCCCTGATCATGGAGCACAGGGAGGTTCCCAATATCATTTGGGAGTGCACCACATCATCCGATGCCTGTGACATCACCTTCTTGTTTGGTTAACGTCAGCCAATGACTGCACCATCTCGCTCTGAAACTGGACCAACTCTTTCTGCGTCGGTGTCACACCGACCAGCGCCTGGGAAATGCCTCAACCAACCCCTGCTGTGACTGGGCCACGCTCCGGAGCACCATTGCAATTTCCAGGAAACTCTGGGACATGATTGCCTGTTATTCAGCAACGCTGTCCTGGGCCCTGGCCAAAACCTGCACAGAATGCTCGAGGCCTTGGGCATGCTGATCCTTAGCCAAAACCATCCCCCCCAAATGTTTACATTGCGGGCGCCACCCATGCTCCCGCGGTTGGAGTCCCCCCCTGCAGCTGACGTCACTGGATGCTCGCAGACAAGAGTTGATGTGCTCACTGGCTCCATGTCAACATCTCCAAGCTACTGAAACTCGTTCACTCTCTCTCTCTCCTGCTGATGCGTCTGCCTTTCCAGACACTGACTTCAGGGCGCAACTAGACGCCATTATCCACCAGAACAACGATGTCTTCGAGGGCATGGGCACCCGTAAAACTACAAAATTTTACTGAAGCCAAACGCCACGCCCATGGTCTACACACCTCGCAGGGTCCCAGAGCGCCTTAAGGACCGCCTGAAGCAGCAGCTGCAAGACCTTCAGGACCAAGGAATGATCTCCAGGGTCACTGTGCCAACCGACTGGGTGAGTTCCATGGTATGTGTAAAGAAGCCTTCCGGCAAATTGAGAGTTTGCATCGATCCCAAGGATCTCAATCGCAATATCATGAGGGAACACGACCCAATTCCCAAGCATTAGGAGATCACATTGGAAATGGCTCACGCCAACCTTTTTTATTTTACCAAACTCGTAGCCTCGAAAGGATTCGGGCAAATCAAGCTTGACGAATTTAGCAGGAAGCTCTGCCCGTTCAACACCACCTTTGGAATATATTGCAACAACAGAATGCCGTTTGGGATCATCTCTGCGTCAGAAGTGTTTCATAGAATCATGGAACAAATGATGGATGGGATTGAATGTGTTCATGTTTGTTTCGATGACATAATCATCTGGTGCACCATCCCGGAGAAGCACGTGAATCGCCTCCGGCGCGTATTCAGATGCATTCCTGAGCATGGCCTCCGCCTCAACAGAGCCAAGTGTTCTTTCGGTCAACCAGAATTCGTCGCCCACCTCAGGGACGAAACTTGTGAACTTTGACAGTTTCTGTACTGGACTGGAGATGGGAAAATGTCCTGACCGCAAGGTTTGCTAGTCTCACATCAGAGGGATAAACTAGTAAAGCGGGGGAGGGGGGAATAGGTCAGAAGGTGAAAGCATTAAGGGAGAACCAGGGAACAGGGACAGTATGGCTCTGAGGCAGAGCAGAAAAAAACAACAAAGAACAAAGAAAATTACAGCACAGGTACAGACCCTTCGGCCCTCCCAGCCTGCGCCGATCCAGATCCTTTATCTAAACCTGTTGCCTATTTACCAAGGTCAACTTCTCTCTGTTACCCACCCGTTCATATATCTGCCCAGATGCATCTTAAATGATGCTCTTGTACCCGCCTCTACCACCTCCGCTGGCAAAGCGTTCCAGGCACCCACCACCCTCTGCGTGAAAATCTTTCCACGCACATCTCCCTTAAATGTTCCCCCTACCACCTTGAAACCGTGATCTCTTGTAACTGACACCCCTGTCCATACCACTCATAATTTTGTAGACCTCAATCAGGTCTCCCCTCAACCTCCGTCTTTCCAACCAAAACAATCCTAATCTACTCAACCTTTGTTCATAGCTAGCACCCTCCATACCAGGTAACATCCTGGCGAACCTCCTCTGCACCCTCTCTAAAGCATCCTCATCCTTCTGGTAATGTAACGCAGTATTCCAAAAGTTGCTCATCAGACCACTTCCTCCGGTGTGTGGAAGGGTGCATAGTTGAGAACGGTCTTTTCAGCGCAGAATTAAAATCAGAAACATACATAGTGTCGACGTAATAAGGATGTAAATTCACCTGTCTTTGAGTGACATTTGGAAAGCGTGATGCTCCAAAAACCTTTGGAGGTCCCGATGTTGCTGAAGAGACGATAGACCCCCGAGAGGCCCAGAAGTCACTTAAAGGGTTATGGGAACGGGCAGGACGGTGGAGTTGAGGTCAGAATGAGAACAACCATTATCAAATTGCGCTGCAGACTCGTATGGCCTAATGTTCTAATTCTGCCCCAATATCGTTTGAACTTAAAAATCAACAAACTGCAACAGGGAAGCAGGGAGAAAAACCAACGCTTGGCAGTTCCACGGGATCTGCCATGCCACTCGCAGTGTAACGTTAGAGTTCAAAATTCCAACAAAGGCCAACAACAGGCTCAAAAGAGGAAAAATGTCTCACAAAAGTTCAGGAACTGCGGACGGTTGGAAAAATCATCAGTTCCTCCCGCATCGATATGGAAGAAGTAGAGTTAACATATCGAGTTCATCGACTGATCATGAGAAGAAAACAGAAAATGTGGGACCGCGTTATATGACACCAATCTTCATGTTGCGTTCCACTTAAACTCAGAAACGTGCTCTCAGGCCAAGATTCCCGTCCTTGGTTTACTGCAATGCACCAGTGAAGTCGGTGCAACATGGGCGAGCAGCATATTAACTTCAGCTTATGTACACTACAGACAACAGGACTCGACGTTGAGTCCAGCTAACTTTAGATTTTGGCCTTTCTCCTCCACCTTAAAGCATATTTTACAATTGTCCATGAGTAGTTTAACTCAATGCACAACTTCCTCACACAGAATTCTGTTTTTTGTTCTTAAAGTTTGTACTGGTTGATGCAATTTTGACAGTTCCAACAATTTTCACTCCTTCAGTTCTGACGAAGTATCTAAGAACTCAAACCGTTAACTCTGTTCCTGTCGGGATAAAATACTGGCAGACGAGGTGAGTTTTCAAGAGCCCAGTGTTGTTGCTTCAGATTCGACAACACTCAGTAAATTGCTTATTTTTATGAAGATGCATAATTGCGTCAGGGTGGCAAAAGACAAACATAGGGAAACAACCGCCTTAGTTGGCGGGTGGGGTGAGGTGTTTGGAGAAAGAAAGCGGAGAGCTGAACTCAGAGATGTACTAGGATGTTGCCTGGTATGGAGGGAAGGTCTTACGAGGAAACGCTCAGGGACTTGAGGTTGTTTTCGTAAGAGAGGAGAAGGCTGAGAGGTGACTTAATAGAGTGATATAAGATAGTCAGAGGGTTAGATAGGGTGGACAGTGAAAGTCTCTTTCCTCGGATGGTGCTGACCAACACGAGGGGACATAGCTTTAAATTGAGGGGTAGTAGATATAGGACAGATGTCAGAGGCAGTTTCTTTACTCTGAGAGTAGTAGGGCTGTGGAACGCCCTGCCTGCAACAGTAGCAGGGAGGGTAGCATGGTGGTTAGCATAAATGCTTCACAGCTCCAGGGTCCCAGGTTCGATTCCCGGCTGGGTCACTGTCTGTGTGGAGTCTGCACGTCCTCCCCCTGTGTGCGTGGGTTTCCTCCGGGTGCTCCGGTTTCCTCCCACAGTCCAAAGATGTGCGGGTTAGGTGGATTGGCCATGCTAAATTGCCCGTAGTGTCCTAATAAATGTAAGGTTAAGGGGGGGGTTGTTGGGTTACGGGTATAGGGTGGATATGTGGGTTTGAGTAGGGTGATCATGGCTCGGCACAACATTGAGGGCCGAAGGGCCTGTTCTGTGCTGTACTGTTCTATGTTCTAAGTAGTAGACTCGCCAAGTCAAAGGGCATTTAAGTGGTCACTGGATAGACATATGGATGAAAATGGAATAGTGTAGGTCAGATAGGCTTCAGATGGTTTCACAGGTCGGCGTAACATCGAGGGCCGAAGGGCCTGTACAGCGCTCAAATGTTCTATGTTCTATATAAACGGCATGGATACAGCTACAATAAGCCAAATCATTGGGTGCGTTCAAAAGTGACATTCTATGCGCACTATGTATTCAGATCCCGACAATGGAAAATCGTGGAACTGTTAAAGCTGGAGCGTTATTGATATCCTGAAGCATGCATGTGCTGAACATGCGGTAAATATAGCAGCATGTCTGTGCGCAATTTGTGGCTGGGTATAACATAACAAGATGGTAATTATGACCATTTTTCAAAAAATATTGTTGTTCTCCTTTTTCACATTTTCATCCAAATTTACACCCACCAACAAACAATCAACGGTGACAAATACAATGTCAACACCGTGGCCAACAATTTCTTCGACCCACCAACAAAAACCCCCTCAGCATTTCAAATACAAACATCAAAGAAAAGGAATCAGGAATCACCATCCACCCCTATCTAGCCATGCACAATCCAACACCTTCGCGAATGTTCAAATTCATTCAATTCTTGAAAGCCTATGTATTGTAGAAAACTTTCATCGTTCCCCTCAACTCAAGCTTCACAATCTCGAGTGTTAAAAACACCAACAGACCCGCCTGCGACGCCAGGGCACAGGATGGAGTAGCTGACCTCTTCCACAACAGGTTCAACCTTCGTGCTAGCAGCGAAGCGAAGGCAAAAACATGTTCTCGCACCTGCTTCCAACCCTAGCTTGACTGACACCCGAGCATGGCCTCCAGAGGATACGGCTCAACTCATATTTACCACATTCGAAATACCTGAACACCTCCCTCAAATCCCCCTTCAGCTTTGGACAGAACCAAAACCTATGAATGTGGTTTGCGCAACGATCACCAACATCCTCTGCCCTCTCAAAGTGTCGTCTCATCCTCCCCTTTGTGTGGTGCGCCCTGTACACCATCTTCAGCTGTATCAGGCCCAATCTCGCGCAAGAAGTTGACGCATTCACCGTCCGGCCTAACTGATATTACAGCTCCTCCTACATAGCCTCTACCAATTCCACCTCCCACTTTGTCTGAATCCCCTGCAGCTGTATCTTCTCTTCTCCCAGAATCGCCCCATGAATCGCCTACACCATCCCTTCTACATTCCAACTGTCATCAGCACCACGTCCAACAATGTGGAGGCCAGTACCACCAGAACGCTCTGTATCTCCCTCTTAGTGAAATATCGGGACTGCATACAACCAAACATTTCCCCCTCCCCAACCCATGTTTCGCCCCAACTCCTTGAATGCCGCAAAATGGCCCCCTGGAAACAAACCCTTACGTGCCGCGATTGACGTCTTCGCCCATCTCCGAAAACTCCCATCCCACTTCCCTGGCTAAAATATGTGATTGCCCCCGAAACTGCATTTATCTTACCCCTACCCCCAGCCTTAAATACTTTGGCAGGACGATCGGCAGGCACTGAAAAATAAACAAGAATCGTGGCAACACATTCATTTTAATTGCCTCCACCCCACCTGCCAGCGCCAGAGGGACACCGTCCCATTATGTCAGATCCGCTTTCACCCTCCCCACCAGACTAGTGAAATGAAATGAATGAAAATGAAAACCACTTGTTGTCACAAGTAGGATTCAAATGAAGTTACTGTGAAAAGCCCTTAGTCGCCACATTCCACCGCCTGTTCAGGGTGGCTGGTACGAGACTGTTATTCGTCCGGAACCCCCCACCCCAATCCTATGCCACCTGTATCTCCAGGTATCTAAAGTGAGTCCACGCCCTCGAGAATGATGCCCCACCCCCCCCCCCCCCGCCACCAGCCCGAACACGGCCGAGACAACACAAAATATTCACTTGTATTTAAATTTAGCTTTATACCCCGAAAAAGATCCAAACACTCGAACCAGCTCCAATATGCCCCTCATCATCACCCTCGGTTCCGATACATATTATAGCAAGTCGTCTACATACAAATATACCCTATGTTTGAACCCCAACCACACACTATCCCTTTCCACACCTCCAAACACATCAACATAATGGCTAACGGTTCAATCGCAAACATGAACAATAGGGGTGACATAGGAAATCCCTGCCTAGTCCAACGGTTTACAGCACAACATCGCACATTTGTGTCATTCCTGCGGACACTCGCCTTGGGTTGCCTGTACAGTAGCCTTACCCAATCTAGAAATCGTGGCACAATCCCAAACAGGTCCGGACGGCCATCAAATGCCCCTATTCTGTTCTGTTAAGCATCTTCACGGCGTCCAGTACCACAATCACCTCTGTCTCCCTCCCCTCCGTGGGCACCATAACAACATTTATTATCCTCCTATTGTTCGAAAAAAGCTGCCTCCCCTTCACAATCCCAGTCTGATATTCCCCTATCACCTTCGAGAGGCACTTCTCCAACCTACCCGCCAGTTCCTTTGTCACATGTGCCACAGTCAAACGATCCACATTCGGCTATATCCTTACCCTTCTTAAGCAATAGAGAGATCGATGCTTCCCCCAAGTCTGTGACAACACCAACTTCCCTATCGCCTTCTCAAACATCTCCACCATCAGCGGTGTGAACGGATCTTTATTTGTTTTTGTAATACTGCACCAGAAACTCATCTGGCACTGCCACCTCCCCCAACTGCATCCTCTGAATGGCATCTTTCATTTCCTGCGCCGCTATCGCCTCCCCAAACTCGGGTATTTCAAACAATTCAGGAATTCCTACATTTCATGATCCTCCCCACGTGGCTCCGACTTACGCAATCTCTCCCGAAGCTCCTCAAACACCCTATTAATCTGATGTGGACCCACCATCAACATGCCTGCCCTGCCACTACACAGGAACAAATTCCCTCGCCACTGACTCGCTTTGACGTTAATGAGCAGCATGCGTCCCAGCTTTTCTCTATACTCGTAGACTGCCCCTCTTGCCCGACCAATTGTAGCAACGCCTTTGTTGCGGAGAGCTAGTCAAACGTCGGCTGCAACTCCTTCCTGTTTTCCAACAGTGTTCGATCCACATGTTTGCATACATCCTGTCCACTTTCAACAGCTAGCAATTACATTTTGCCGTTCCACCCTCTACTCCTTTTCCACATTTGACTTAAATGATAACTCCTCACCCTCACACCACTGCCTTCAAACTTGCCATATCACCACCTGCCAGACCTAAGCCGGACATTTAAACAGCACATATTCCTCAATCTCTTTTTCAATCTTTCACAAGACCCTCGGACCCAAATAGCCCACATCCAAGATCCACCTCCGCCTCTGTACGAATCCCTTCACCAGCACCATATCAACCCAATGTGGCGCATGGTCCGATATTGCAATTGCCGAATATTCTGACCCCTTGACGCCGGCCAACAGCAACTTCCCACCAGAAACAAATATTTCTGCGAATAGCACTTATGAACTGAAGAGAAGAAAGAATACTCCCGCTCCCCCAGGTGCAAGAACCTTCAAGGGTCCCCTCCTCCCATTGCCATCATTAGCCCAGTCAACGCCTCCGCTCCCCCCTGACTGGCCAAGCGATCGCGGACGTGACCTGTCCAATTTTGGCTCCTGCACCATATTGCCATCTCCATCCACGACCAATTCATGTGTATCCAAGTCGTGGATGGCCCCACACACCTTCCTTACAAAGCTTGCATCATCCCAGTTGGGTCAAGACACGCTGACCAACGCCACCAACTTCCTTCCAATGCCCTGTCACTACTACCTGATCTGCCACAACTGTATCCACTTGGAACCACACTCTTTTATTCACCAGAACCGCAAGCCCGAACTTCGTCCTATTAAAACACGAGTTAAACACTTGTCTAACCCAGCCCTTTCTAAGCCTCCTCTAATCGGTCACCCTCAATGACTCTCCTGCAGCATTACCACATCTACTTTTAAACTTATTAAATGTGCAAGCGCCCTCGGCTCTTCACTGGGCCTCCCAGGCCCCTCAGTTCCGTAACTATCCTAACAGGATGTCTCTCCCCTTTCCCTGCTTGTCCACCATCATAATAATTTCGGGCCCCACCCACTGAGTCCGGACAGTCCCTATTCATTGTTGACATCGAACACCATCCCTTCGCCAAGAATCCCCATACACCCCTTCTCGAGGAAACCCGTCCTTGTGTCCATCCCCATCCAGTCCCTGTTATCACTTCCATTGAAAGCTGATAATTTTCCTCCCCTCTCGGACAGTCCCACAAAAAAACAACCAATCCAATATATACTTTTCAAAAAATATCATCGCTCCAAAGAACAGCAACAAAAATATTTAACCGCTGTAACAGTTTGGTATGATCATTCTGCTAAGGTACAAATGACAACAACAAAAACACTTTAATCTCTATACCAGTGTGAAGTAGAAACATTACTCAAAGTTACATATATACATTCTCCCACTATTTACTTCCGTTCCAAGCCTGTGTCATCAATGCCTCCACACTCTTCACCGTCTCATATTAAAAGTATCTGGAGTTGTAGGTCAACCACTCCACTGTCGCATATTGCCGCCTTCAGGTGAACGAAAACCGTTCGCTGCTTTGCCAGTTCCACTGTCACGTCCTGATAGATAGGAACCTTGGCTAATTGCAAATTTCACCTTCCGCTCCTTCTTTGCCAATTAAATATCTTCCCCTTAATGTGATAACAGTGAAAACAGATAATCATTGACCTTGGCGGCTTGTTAAACTTAGGCCTAGGCCTCAGCAGCTGATGAACTCTGTCAAATTCATACCAAGAGGGTTCTTCTCTCTCCTCCATCAGTTCTCCCAAAATCTTGGCAAAATATTCTGTTGGTTTCGGTTCCTCCGCCCCCTCGGGAAGTCCCACAATCTTTATTTTGTTTTCATCTTCTGCTGTTCTCCATATCCTCCAGCTTTGCTCGCAGCCCCTTATTGGCCTCAACCACCCTCGGGAGCTCATATGCCATCGAGATGAGATGATCACTTTGCCCCGTCATGACGTCCTCCACTTTCTTCATCTTCGCAATCTGTTCTCTCACCACAGCTGATGCCTTTTCAACAATTACCATCACCGGGGTAAATGCCTTCTCTAACAACGCCGTCAGTGCCACGACCATTTTCGTCACCTCCATTTGCTTTGTCACCTGCTTTTCTAGCTCTAGAGATACCACCTCAGCCAACTTCTATGCTTTAAGACATGCGGCTCCACCCAGCGGCCGAGAATCCGCCCTCGTATCATCCCTTTGTTGGTCCTCACGCTCGACGGCGAGCTCTCATATTCTCCCTTCCTGGCAGATGTCTTCCTATGATGTGTGGAGATCTTTCGCCTCGCTGCCGGTTATTAGTTCTACATGAATTTCCCCCAAGACCGTGCATTAAAAATTCCCAAAAAGAAAGAAAAACTGATACGCCTCAGGCAGGAGCCACCCAAAGTAAGGTGACCCTTCTACATGCCACTGTCGGCTGCCTCCTGTTCTGTGCCCTGCCCCACTTCTCCGGTTGCTTCAAGCACGGACATCAGTCTCACTGCTCCAGCTGCTCCACACTATGCCCTCATTCCTGCTGCAGCAGCTGTTCCGCACTTTGCCTTCAGTCCTGCTGCTCCCGCTGCCTCAACCTCTGCCAACGTTTAGGCTGCTTCGCCCCTGGATTTGGGCCTGCTGCCTCGAATGGCACCTGTCAGACTCCGCCCCGCCGCGCCAACAGCCGCGCACTCCGACAAGATGCATCTGCTCCGGCTTCCCAAACCCCGGCGGAGTATTTCACCGGATTTAAACCGCATTGGGTTGTCGCCCGTCACTTGGGTTCGAAAGGCCAAAAAAGATTGTCGAACAAAACGGGGAAAATACCCCCAAAAAGTAGAATAAAATATCTGTCGGGGGCACCTCCTCCTCCTGCAACCGATGCAGCTCCAGCTCCTCAAAAACCGTGTTAGGGACCTGGAGCTTGAGCTGGATGAACTTCGGATCATTCGGGAGGCAGAGGGGGTCATAGATAGGAGCTTTAGGGAAGTAGTTACACCAAAGACTGGAGATAGATGGGTAACTGTAAGAGGGACTGGGAAGAAGCAGTCAGTGCAGGGACCCCCTGCGGTCGTTCCCCTGAGTAACAAGTATACCGTTTTGGATACTTGTGGGGGGGGGACTTACCAGGGGTAAGCCATGGGGTACGGGCCTCTGGCACGGAGTCTGTCCCTGTTGCTCAGAAGGGAAGGGGGGAAAGGAGTAGAACATTAGTAATTGG
This sequence comes from Scyliorhinus canicula, assembly GCF_902713615.1. NCBI lineage: Eukaryota > Metazoa > Chordata > Chondrichthyes > Carcharhiniformes > Scyliorhinidae > Scyliorhinus > Scyliorhinus canicula. The sequence continues at coordinate 9,961,131 of NC_052166.1, read as the reverse complement.
GGACTCAATAGTCAGGGGCACAGATAGGAGATTTTGTGGGAGCGAGAGAGACTCACGTTTGGTATGTTGCCTCCCAGGTGCAAGGGTACGTGATGTCTCGGATCGTGTTTTCCGGGTCCTTAAGAGGGAGGGGGAGCAGCCCCACGTCGTAGTCCACATTGGCACTAACGACATAGGTAGGAAAGGGGACAAGGATGTCAGGCAGGCCTTTAGGGAGCTAGGATGGAAGCTCAGAGCGAGAACAAACAGAGTTGTTATCTCTGGGTTGTTGCCCGTGCCACGTGATAGTGAGATGAGGAATAGGGAGAGAGAGCAATTAAACACGTGGCTACAGGGATGGTGCAGGCGGGAGGGATTCAGATTTCTGGATAACTGGGGCTCTTTCTGGGGAAGGTGGGACCTCTATAGACAGGATGGTCTACATCTGAACCTGAGGGGCACCAATATCCTGGGGGGGAGATTTGTTAGTACTCTTTGGGGGGGTTTAAACTAATTCAGCAGGGGCATGGGAACCTGGATTGTAGTTTTGGGGTGCGAGAGATTGAGAGTAGAGAGGTCAGGAGCACAGTTTTGACTTCGCAGGAGGGCGGCAGTGTTCAGGTCTGTGGTTTGAAGTGTGTCTATTTCAATGCCAGGAGTATACGAAATAAGGTAGAGGAACTGGCAGCATGGGTTGGTACCTGGGACTTCGATGTTGTGGCCATTTCAGAGACATGGATAGAGCAGGGACAGGAATGGTTGTTGCAGGTTCCGGGGTTTAGGTGCTTTAGTAAGGTCAGAGAAGGGGGCAAAAGAGGGGGAGGTGTGGCGCTGCTAGTCAAGGACAGTATTACGGTGGTAGAAAGGATGCAAGATGGGGACTCTTCTTCCGAGGTAGTATGGGCTGAGGTTAGAAACAGGAAAGGAGAGGTCACCCTGTTGGGAGTTTTCTATAGGCCACCTAATAGTTCTAGAGATGTAGAGGAAAGGATGGCGAAGATGATTCTGGAAAAGAGCGAAAGTAACAGGGTAGTTGTTATGGGAGACTTTAACTTTCCTAATATTGACTGGAAAAGATATAGTTCGAGTACATTGGATGGGTCGTTCTTTGTACAATGTGTGCAGGAGGGTTTTCTGACACAATATGTTGACAGGCCAACAAGAGGTGAGGCCACTTTGGATTTGGTTTTGGGTAATGAACCAGGCCAGGTGTTAGATCTGGAGGTAGGTGAACACTTTGGAGACAGTGACCACAATTCGGTGACCTTTACGTTAGTGATGGAAAGGGATAAGTATACCCCGCAGAGCAAGAGTTATAGCTGGGGGAAGGGCAATTATGATGCCATTAGACATGACTTAGGATGTGTTGGTTGGAGAAGTAGGCTGCAAGGGTTGGGCACACTGGATATGTGGAGCTTGTTCAAGGAACAGCTATTGCATGTTCTTGATAAGTACGTACCAGTCAGGCAGGGAGGAAGGGGTCGAGCGAGGGAACCGTGGTTTACCAAAGAAGTGGAATCTCTTGTTAAGAGGAAGAAGGAGGCCTATGTGAAGATGAGGCGTGAAGTTTCAGTTGGGGCGCTTGATAGTTACAAGGAAGCGAGGAAGGATCTAAAGAGAGAGCTGAGACGAGCAAGGAGGGGACATGAGAAGTCTTTGGCAGGTAGGATCAAGGAAAACCCAAAAGCTTTCTATAGGTATGTCAGGAATAAAAGAATGACTAGGGTAAGAGTAGGGCCAGTCAAGGACAGTGGTGGGAAGTTGTGTGTGGAGGCTGAGGAGATAAGCGAGATACTAAATGAATACTTTTCGTCAGTATTCACTCAAGAAAAAGATAATATTGTGGAGGAGAATGCTGAGACCCAGGCTATTAGAATAGATGGCATTGAGGTGCGTAGGGAAGAAGTGTTGGCAATTCTGGACAAGGTGAAAATAGATAAGTCCCCGGGGCCGGATGGGATTTATCCTAGGATTCTCTGGGAAGCCAGGGAAGAGATTGCTGAGCCTTTGGCTTTGATTTTTAGGTCATCATTGGCTACAGGAATAGTGCCAGAGGACTGGAGGATAGCAAATGTGGTCCCTTTGTTCAAGAAGGGGAGTAGAGATAACCCCGGTAACTATAGGCCGGTGAGCCTAACGTCTGTGGTGGGTAAAGTCTTGGAGAGGATTATAAAAGATACGATTTATAATCATCTAGATAGGAATAATATGATTAGGGATAGTCAGCATGGTTTTGTGAAGGGTAGGTCATGCCTCACAAACCTTATCGAGTTCTTTGAGAAGGTGACTGAACAGGTAGACGAGGGTAGAGCAGTTGATGTGGTGTATATGGATTTTAGTAAAGCGTTTGATAAGGTTCCCCACGGTCGGCTATTGCAGAAAATACGGAGGCTGGGGATTGAGGGTGATTTAGAGATGTGGATCAGAAATTGGCTAGTTGAAAGAAGACAGAGAGTGGTAGTTGATGGGAAATGTTCAGAATGGAGTTCAGTTACGAGTGGCGTACCACAAGGATCTGTTCTGGGGCCGTTGCTGTTTGTCATTTTTATAAATGACCTAGAGGAGGGCGCAGAAGGATGGGTAAGTAAATTTGCAGACGACACTAAAGTCGGTGGAGTTGTAGACAGTGCGGAAGGATGTTGCAGGTTACAGAGGGACATAGATAAGCTGCAGAGCTGGGCTGAGAGGTGGCAAATGGAGTTTAATGTGGAGAAGTGTGAGGTGATTCACTTTGGAAAGAATAACAGGAATGCGGAATATTTGGCTAATGGTAAAATTCTTGGTAGTGTGGATGAGCAGAGGGATCTCGGTGTCCATGTACATAGATCCCTGAAAGTTGCCACCCAGGTTAATAGGGTTGTGAAGAAGGCCTATGGTGTGTTGGCCTTTATTGGTAGAGGGATTGAGTTCCGGAGCCATGAGGTCATGATGCAGCTGTACCAAACTCTGGTACGGCCGCATTTGGAGTATTGCGTACAGTTCTGGTCGCCTCATTATAGGAAGGACGTGGAAGCTTTGGAACGGGTGCAGAGGAGATTTACCAGGATGTTGCCTGGTATGGAGGGAAAATCTTATGAGGAAAGGCTGATGGACTTGAGGTTGTTTTCGTTAGAGAGAAGAAGGTTAAGAGGTGACTTAATAGAGGCATACAAAATGATCAGAGGGTTAGATAGGGTGGACAGCGAGAGCCTTCTCCCGCGGATGGAGGTGGCTAGCACGAGGGGACATAGCCTTAAATTGAGGGGTAATAGATATAGGACAGAGGTCAGAGGTGGGTTTTTTACGCAAAGAGTGGTGAGGCCGTGGAATGCCCTACCTGCAACAGTAGTGAACTCGCCAACATTGAGGGCATTTAAAAATTTATTGGATAAGCATATGGATGATAAGGGCATAGTGTAGGTTAGATGGCCTTTAGTTTTTTTTTCCATGTAGGTGCAACATCGAGGGCCGAAGGGCCTGTACTGCGCTGTATCGTTCTATGTTCTATGTTCTATGTGTTCCCTGGAGCCTCCGGAAGTCAAGACGTTAATTATATATTAGGTAATTTCAATTTGCCCAAAATTATTTGGGATAGCCGTCATGTTAAGAGCTTAGATGGTAAGGAGTTCTTAACATTCATACAGGAGAACATTTTTGGGTGGGGTGGGCGCAGAAATGTAGTGTACTCTCAGTTTAGAATCAGCAGCGAATGGACAGTGGTGGGTAATATAGGAGGATTAATCAGTGTAACAGCTGAATACAGGAAGGGGAATTAGTCAGTTTAATGGCTGTTGAGAGGCAGTGGGTGAATGAGTAAGTTGTAAGGCTGTTCACAGGGAGGGTGAACCCGGCTTACTCGCTCTTCCAACGTCTGAGAACACGCACGGACAGACTCAAAAACAGCTTCCACCCCGCTGTCACCAGACTCCTAAACAATCCACTGATGCACTGACCTCATCAGCACTACACTCCCACATGCATCATCCAATGCCGATGCTTACCTAGTTCCATTGTGTACCTTGGGTTGCCCTATTACATGTTTACTTTTATGTCCATTTCTTTTCACGTACTGAATGACCTGTTAAACTGCTCACAAAAATATACTTTTCACTGTCCGTCAGTACACGCGACAATAAACAAATCCCATCTAATCCAGTCAGTGTCAGGGCGATTCATAGTGAAGGCCAATTAGTACGCGTAAGGGCTGTTCGCAGGAAGCTGAATAATTCAGAGAACCAGCTGTTCAAAGTGAGGGTGGTTGCCTGGGCATATAAGAACATTATAACTACGAGCAGGAATACGTAATTCAGTCATTCCAATCTTCCAACTAAAATGGAAAACCTCACACTCACCCATTTGAAACTCGGTCTGCCAAATTTGGTTCCACGTACCTGACCCATCTATAACAATTTCATCATTGTAACTTATTATCCTACCTATTTTAGTGCCACAGACAATTTAGCTATCATACCTTTCATCTCGACTTATAAGTCATTAATACATAATCTAAATAGTTGCTGCCCACGTTTCGAACATAGTGCCACCTCAATAGTTACATCGTGGCAACCAGAAGATTGCGTATTTTTCTGACATTCTGCTTTATGACTGTTATCTATCGAAGATAATGAGTTACCCTTAATCCTATTCGATCTCACCTTCTATATTAATCTGTTGTGTGCCACCTTATCAAATGCCTCCTGTGTGTCGAGCTACACGACATCTACATGATCCCATTATCCATTTCGTTTGTTACATCTTCAAAAAACTCGAACGTTTTACATTCTAGAGCTCCATTTATTACTTACTGAATGATGGATTCTAACATTTTCCCAGTGGCAGATAGTAAACTAAATGATGTACAGTTTCATACTTTCTGACTGTCTCCCTTTTTGAATAAGGGAGTTAGATCAGTATTTCCAATCCACTGGAACCTTTACCGCATCCAGAGCATTATCTCCCATGCCACGTCCTTTGGGACCGGAGGATGTAACCTCAGTCCTTGGGGACGTGTTTGCCTTCAAACCCAATCGTTTGTTTCGCATATTTCCCGATTTACGATGTTTCCTCTAAATTTCAATTTACTATTAACTGTGCAGTACCTGTCACAATTAAGATGGGTCTATTGCCCTCCACCGTTAGAACTGAGGCTAAATATTTATTTAGTGTCTCTTCCATTTCTGTGTCAAGATCAATAACTCCTAAATTGAAACATCTAAGGGACCAACTATAACTTTAGCTCCTTTTATATTGTACTTTTAGGAACTTTTTCTCTCCTTTTTACATTTTGCGCTAGTTTTCTTTACGAATTTACCCGTACTTTTTGTATAACTTTGCAGCAGCACTTTGTTCATCTTGAAAAGTGTCTTCGTCTCCCAGAATGCCACTGGCATATGCAGCATTGTTTGCCTTAGTTTATGTCTTTCGTTATCTTAAACTTTCATGCTTAGCCATGGGTATCAAACATGTCTTTCCATCAACTCAGTCTTTCTTTCTCTCGTGGGAATAACTCAGTTGGGAGTAATTGAATATCTCCTTGAACTGTTGCCATGGCGCATCGCCTGCCCTACCTTTTGGTAGTCGTGCGAAGTCCATGAGGGAAAATCTCGTGGCATTCATCTGAATTACCTTTGTGTAACTCCAGAATGCGATTGAATCTCCTCTTTACCACCCTCAAAGACAATTTGAAGTTATGACATGTTATGGTCACTCTTCCGAAGTTGACCCTTAGCTTTGTGGCCATTGATTAGTTCCACCTCCCTACACAATACAACATCCACAATAGCCTGCTTACTGCTTCTTTCCACAATTTTTCTCCAAGCCACAATCACGAATACATTCAATGAAATAGCAACTGGAAATTGGACAACGCTCTATAACTACATATAATGAGTGTAAAGTGAATAGGAAATTCATAGCAAATGCGGAAAAAGTTCTAAGGCTCATACATAGTGCCAGGAATAACAATAACTGTGTTAAATACTATTCCGGGACTTCAGGATTACATATGAAGAGTTCAATATGAATATCAATAACGATGTACCATGAGGACGAAACCATACTTAAGCCTCGTAGGTTCACCCACATGAGAACGAACATCCTCAGGCATCTTACAAATCACGATATTGTACAAATATACTGTTTCCTCCTGGATGACCATCTGTTTGAGTTGTACGTTGCCCACAAAAGAACCGGATATATCATGCCAAACCGAATGCGGTTCTGAGACGGAGCAGCGCTGGCTTCATCAAAGCTATCTCTTCTCATGACCAACTCTGCTCCCAGGTCTTGCAAAATCCGGACTGTGTGACCTTCCCAGGTACATTAACCTTGATCATGTAAGGATCATCTCCGGGTTGAGATATTGATGTATCCTCAGAATAATTACACATAGCAGCTGTCCTGCTTGCGCCTCCCACCCCATCAGCCAATGAGCACGGTCTAATTGATGAGGACGGTGGAAGATTCCTTCTCCTTCCAGCTTCACAAACTGTTTGTGCATTCATTCCGTGCCATTCGTTCCTTCGCTGCCTACAGATTGATCCAAGGTCCTTCAGTGCTGCCTGAGTGAGCGGCTCTGCAGGTAACTTGCCTTCTTCCTCATTTTTTCTGCGCCTCTGTAGAGGCAGTCGGGTTCTAATGGTTAGGCATAATTCTTCAGTCTCCTGGATCATCTCCTTCAGCGACTTTAAAATATGCTCTACTCTCTCGAGGGTAGATAACTCGTGTCCAGAGCTCTATTAAGGTCCCCTGAGGCCGGTAATCTCTTCTTCCTGAATTCAGCTGTGATAAATTCGGTCAACTGCTCCGTCGACTGTTTGGGAGGCGACGGTGCAAGGCTCTCCGCCGTTTTATTTCTTTTGCAGCTTATCGTGTAAGCTCTTGCCCTTTACAACTCGATTTTCAATTCTAGAATCTCGCCCGCTTATGGTGAAAGACAGTTGCCGTAATCCTACCTATTTTTCTACATGGAGTGTTCCTGCGAATCTGGCAAAAACGCCTAAAAAAGGTCTTCGGTCGGAGCCACCTCCTGAGCGGCGACCTCCGGTTTGCCCGCCACCGATGTCACTACATTAGCTCTTTTTATGCCCTTTTAGTAATCCTTTTTTTTATAGGTTTGAAAGTTTCCCAATCTTCCTGCCACTAGCCTTTGAAACATTGTAAACCTTAGACTTTATCTTTATAGGAAGCAAAGTACTGTACACACCCTTGTCAGCATCAACGGGGCCGAGGTGGAGATGGTTAGCAGTTTCAAATTCCTAGGGGTGCACATCACCAAAAATCTGCCGTGGTCCACTCACGTCGACGCTATCACGAAGAAAGCACAACAGTGCCTTTACTTCCTCAGGAAAGTAAGGAAATTCGGCATTTACACATTAACCCTTACCAACTTTTACAGATACACTATAGAAACCATCCTGTCGGGCTGCATCACAGCCTGGTATGGCAACTGCTCGGCCTAGGACCGCAAGGAACTTCAGTGAGTTATGAACACCGCCCAGTCCATCGCACGAACCTACCTTTCATCCATGGACTCTATCTGCACCTCCCGATGTTGGGGGAAAGCGGGCAGCATAATCAACGATCCCTCCCACCCAGTGTACTAACTTTTCTAACTTCTTGCATCGGGCAGGAGATACAGAAGTCTGAGAACACGCACGAACAGACTCGAAAACAGCTTCTTCCCCACTGTCACCAGACTCCTAAATGGCCCTCTTATTGACTGACCTCATTAACGCTACACCCCTATATGCTTCGACCGATGCCAATCTTATGTAGTTACATTGTATATCTTGTGTTGCCATATTCTGTATTCTCATTTATTTTCGACCACAGTACCATCACCTTTGCTATTAACCTGGCATCCGTATTGTACTGTAAAATAGATTGATACGACTCACACCCTGTTGGGCTCTTGTTTTTATTTAGGATCAAGGAAATTGAGGTCTACGCGAGTGTAAACAGCAATGAACACTGGTGTAATGAGCCACTAAAGATAGATGACATTGGATATACGGGTTGCTCCTCAAGCTCCTGATAAATCTCAAAGAGGAAACTCTCAAGGACATGAACGTTACCCATCTGCATCAACCCACAGCATGTCATAATTTCCTCTAGGCCCAACGGAAATCCCAACACTTCACACCTCTTCCCCTCCATGTCTGGGATAAATAATCTATCCAAAATATCAGTCTTGACCAAAATTTCTGCTCAGGGATCTGATCTATAGAAATTCAGGCAAAATATTTCAAAAGCAGCATTAGAGATAGAGAAATACAGCACAGAACAGGCCCTTCGGCCCACGATGTTGCGCCGAACTTTTGTCCTAGGTTAATCATAGAATTTTGGACAATTTGTCATGGCCAATCCACCCAACCTGCACATCTTTGGACTGTGGGAGGAAACCGGAGTACCCGGAGGAAACCCACGCAGTCACGGGGAGGATGTGCAGACTCCACACAGACAGTGACCCAAGTCGAAATCGAACTTGGGACCCTGGAGCTGTGAAGCAATTGTGCTATCCACAATGCTACCGTGCTGCCCTTAAGAAGTTAACCTACACTCCCTTATTCTACCCTAATCCAAGTACCTATCCAATAGCCGTTTGAAGGTCCATAAATTTTCCGACTCAACTACTACCACAGGCAGTGCATTCCATGCCCCCACTACTCTCTGGGTAAAGAACCTACCTCTGACATCCCCTCTATATCTTCCACCATTTATCTTAAATTTATGTCCCCTTGTAATGGTGTGTTCCACCCGGGGAAAAAGTCTCTGACTATCTACTCTATCTATTCCCCTGATCATCTTATAAACCTCTATCAAGTCGCCCCTCATCCTTCTCCGTTCTAATGAGAAAAGGCCTAGCACCCTCAACCTTTCCTCATAAGACCTACTCTCCATTCCAGGCAACATCCTGGTAAATCTCCTTTGCACCTTTTCCAAAGCTTCCACATCCTTCCTAAAATGAGGTGACCAGAACTGCACACAGTACTCCAAATGTGGCCTGACCAAGGTTTTGTACAGCTGCATCATCACCTCACGGCTCTTAAATTCAATCCCTCTGCTAATGAACGCTAGCACACCATAGGCCTTCTTCACAGCTCTATCCACTTGAGTGGCAACTTTCAAAGAACAATGAACATAGACCCCAAGATCTCTCTGCTCCTCCACATTGCCAAGAACCCTACCATTAACCCTGTATTCCGCATTCAGATTTGTCCTACGGCAGGACGGAAAGTAGGCTGCCATTTGAGTAACGTAGCTGTACATCACCCGGAAAGCGGCCTGTCTTCTTCGTTAAGTGGCGACTGACCTTCCTTCTCCTTTGACAATTCAAATTGTTGTGGAAACTTTTTACTACATGCCTAAAATTCCAGTTATGGAGTAAGTGGTTCACCTCAAGAATGGAGTCCACCAACCTCTGCCACTCAGTCCTTACTGCCCTTATCATGTTCAGTTTGTAGGAAATTATCCTGCCCTGAAAACCAGCTTAAGTGCTCCTACAGTGAAAAAAGTGTGTGATAAACTTCCTGTATAAATTTAGTACATTCCGCAATGTGGTCACTAAATCTCTTGTCCGATCGAATTTCCGTATCCAATCTCCTTGAAGACGCTGTGAGGGACCTGGCTGCAGTATAACATCAATTGAATATGATGCATGGTCTGAAATATAGATCAATGCCTGCACTAAATGCAGTAGAGAACTGTCGAGTACCAACAATTATTACGAGTAGACGTGGCGCAGATAGGAGAACAAAGAAAAACATGTATTACCTGTTTGAAAAAGGGCGCCAAGGGCCTTTACTATCACACCCCTGCCCTCTCCACACTGCCTATTCTGTCTCATGAAACTGAACAAAGACCTGGACACCCCTGATGGAGACAGATTTGTTCCTGAAGAGATCCAGTACTGCGTTCCAGGACACAGTTTAGGTCACAATCCACAATAGCCAATCCAGATCGTCACCGTTTGGAGCACAGACCTTCGAGAGAACTACCTGACGTTCCCGAGAACGCACAGGAGAAAATATAATGTCTACAATTGGGGTTAGGGGAGATCTTCATGGCAGAAAACATAACACTTATATTGATTAATATTACCACTCTCCGGGCCGAACCATGAAGGGCAAAATCTAAAATGTGTCCAACCACCCCTTTCGCAATGTTGTCTTGACCCTCAAGTGTCACTTATCCAACAGTTACAAACAGGCCCGCCCAAGATGGTCTCTTATGACTCCACGGTCAAGGAATATGGATGATCGGATTCTCCGGGATCTCCATGGAATATGAAATCCGTCAGCAACAAAGGATATCTCCCTATTAAAAACACCTTGATCTGTGTGCAGGTTGTTGAGTGAGACGCTTCGAGGAGTGGTGAGTTTTGGTGTACAGCTGATAAATCTTCATCGATTTCCACCTTCTGTTTCATGAGTGCCGCTTTGGCGGATGCAACACTGATGATGAGGATAAAGTAGAGCTGCCATCGGGCCCAAAGCGCGCAGTTTTCAATTCCAGCACAGGAGCATGCTCCTGACAGTGGGATGGCTACCGCAGAGACACTGGCCGCCGCAACCAGGGGATGGTGTGCCGCCACACATTTTCGCATAACCGAGACGACAAGGAGTAATAGTACCGACCAAGAGCCACGGGGCACATACACCACAAGGGCTGTTGAGAGCACTAAGGACTACTTTCTCCCTGTCGCCCGCGCCGTTATCGCTGGTCCAGAGATCCAGTCACTACAGCAGGCCAAAGACAGCTCTAACCAAAAGTTACACTGCTGAGCTTCAACATAGTCGTTACCCTGGACACGTAAATGGGCAGGCACTTCGGATGGAGGTGGATACTGTAATAGAGGTATCCGTGGACATCTGCGGCACTTTCAACTAGAACAGGTTCAGCCTCCAAACATTGACCCTTTGAGACGCCAACATCTACCGTGTTACTTATACAGGGGAACGCCTGGTGATTTCGGGCGCCCCAAATCTCACAGTCGAATTGGGCAGCAGTTGGCTAATTTGCCTCTGGTGGCAGTGCACAGCATCGGGCCAGGTCTTCAACGATGGGGCCGACTGCAGAATTTACAGTCGGATTGGCAGCGTATCGACTGAATGCACCCGCTTCGCCCTGAAGGCTTTCTGGTGAGATTTCTGTTCTGTTTCCAGGATGGTTTAGCCACTATAAAGGGAACGATATCCGCTTCAGCGTTGGCCCTCTGGAACTGCCACCATACGTTTGTGTACAACCGGTGACTTTTAAAAAAATGTTTTTTATTGAGTTTTCATATTTTATATTGAACAAATTACAAATTATTAGAGAGAGAAAAAAAAACACGCAAAAATTAACATGTATATTTACAGGTAGGCATCTTCGTAATAACAACTGTGGCCGCCCCCTTTTGCCGGCATACATATTTTACATTCTCCAATATGGCCGAGGCACATGTTTATAGGCATTTATTTACAGTTTGGTTTTGAGCCTTAGCTAGCCATCATACCCCCATAACGAACCCGTAGCCCTCCCCCCCCCCCCACCCCCCCCCCCCCCCCCCGCCCCGGGTACCTTCCCCCGATTCCCGTCCATTTTCACCAGATTCGTTGCCACCCGACTATTCTTCCTCTCGTACGTTGGACACAAACAGGTCCCGGAACAATTGCATGAATGGCTCCCACGTTCTGTGGAAGCCGTCGTCCGTCCCTCAGATGGCGAAATTGATTTTCTACAGTTGGAGAGATTCCGAGAGGTCGGACAGCCAGTCTGCAGCTCTGGGAGGTGCTGCTGACCGCCAGCCAAACAGGATTCTATGGTGGGCGATCAGGAGGCAAAGGCAAGGGCGTCCGCCCTACTCCCCAGGAATAGATCTGGCTGGTCTGAAACCCCGAAGACCGCCACTATCGGGCATGGCTCCACCCTCACCCCCACCACTTTGGACATAGCCTTGAAGAAGGCTGTCCAGTACTCCAAAGTGTGGGGCAAGACCAGAACATGTGGGCGTGGTTGGCCGGGCCTCTTTGGCACCGTTCACATCTGTCCTCCACCTCCGGGAAGAACCTACTCATATGGTTTCTTGTTAAGTGCTCTCTATGAACCACTTTTAGTTGCGTCAGGCTGAGCTTCACTCCAGTGCTTCACTCCAGAGTCCCCACCCTATCTCAGTCCCCAGGTTGTCCTCCCATTTCATTCTTGTTGCGTCCAGTACGGTGTCGTCCCTTTCTACCAGTCGGTCATACATGTCGCTACAGTTCCCTTTCTCCAGGATACTTGCGTCCAGTAGGTCTTCCAGTAGTGTCTGTCGTGGCGATTGTGGGGACGTCATTGTCTCCTTTCGTAGGAAGTTTTTGAGCTGCAGGTACCGTAGCTCGATCCACCCAGCTAGCCGAAATTTCTCTGTCAGTTCGTCCAGTGTTGCGATCCTGTCGTCCATGTGTTGGTCCCTGGCTGTCAGTGTTCCCCCGTCCTGCCTCCACCTTTTGAAGGTGGCGTCAGTCAGTGCTGGTGTGAACGTATGGCTGTTGCAGATGGGAGCCTTGTCCGACATTTTGGTCAGGCCAAATTGCTGCCGCAGTTGGTTCCAGGATTGGAGGGTGGCTGTCACCAGTGGGCTGCTGGAGTGTTTTTTGGGTGGGGATGGGTGTGCTGCCGTGGCGAGGGCCCGGAGGGAGGTCCCCATGCAGGAGGCCCCCTCCACACGCACCCACGGCTTCTTGCTCCTGGATCCATCCCCTTACTCGCTTGGCTGTTGCCGCCCAGTGGTAGAATTGTAGATTCGGGAGGGCGAGCCCCCCCCCCTGGATTTTGTTTTTTGTAGGACCTTCTTTGGGATCCTAGCATTTTTAACCCCCCCCCCCCCCAATACGAACGCCATGAGAAGTTTGTCCAGCACTTTGAAAAAGGCCTTGGGGATGTAGATCGAAATGGATCTAAACAGGAAGAGGAACCGGGGCAGTACGTTCATTTTGATCATCTCGACTCTCCCCGCGAGGGAGAATGGGAGTGTAGTCCATCTTCGCAGGTCCTTTTTTACTTCCTCCGTCAGGCTGGTGAGGTTCCATTTGTGGATCCCTTTCCAGTCATGGGCTATTTGGATCCCCAGGTAGCGGAATTTGTGTCGGGCTTGTTTGAACGGCAGCCCCTTTAGTGCAGCCCCCCCTCCTTGCGGGTGTACTGGGAAGATCTCGCCTTTGCTCATGTTGAGTTTGTAACCCGAGAAGGTTCCAAACTCATTCAGGAGCGCGATGATTCCGTCCATGCTGCTTTGTGGGTCCGAGATGTAGAGGAGCAGATCATCTGCATAGAGTGAGAATGAATTCAACCGCTTCGCCCTGAAGGCTTTCTGGTGAGATTTCTGTTCTGTTTCCAGGATGGTTTCGCCACTACAAAGGGAACCATATCCACGTCCGCGTTGGCCCTAGGGAACTGCGACCTTTTGTGTACGACCGGTAACTTATGTATTGCAGCCTCAAATGGACGCTGTGTTAGACCATTTCGAGGGCCTGAAAATCATACGGTACACCCAATTCGCAAATTTGGTAATGACAGTCGTACTCGTCAAAACATAGACATAGACATAGAACATAGAACAGTACAGCACAGAACAGGCCCTTCAGCCCTCAATGTTGTGCCGAGCCATGATCACCCTACTCAAACCCACGTATCCACCCTCTACCCGTAACCCAACAACCTCCCCCTTAACCCTACTTTTATTAGGACACTACGGGCAATTTAGCATGGCCGACCCACCTAACCCGCACATCTTTGGACTGTGGGAGGAAACCGGAGCACCCGGAGGAAACCTACGCACACAGGGGGAGGACGTGCAGACTCCACACAGACAGTGACCCAGCCGGAAATCGAACCTGGGACCCTGGAGCTGTGAAGCATTTATGCTAACCACCATGCTACCCTGCTGCACCTCATGAACCCTCATTGCTCGGCGTACCTATGTGGGGGCTATAAAATAACGGTCATCCATGCCACACGATTGAGCTCAGCTGAGCTTAGCACATTTGCCTTCAATTTGAGGAATGGGATAGTGTTTCAATCGTGTGGCCCGGATGACCGTTATTTTATAGCTTTCCAAATTTGACATGAGCCATATATACCTCTCAGATTATGACCTGATAATCCTGAGGTGTGTGATCATAACAACATACTGTGGACGTTATGCGTCTACCAAACTGCCTTTTGGTTACAAAGATCAAAGAAAATTACAGCACAGGAACAGGCTCTTCGGCCCTCCCAGCCTGCGCCGGTCCAGATCCTTTATCTGAACCTGTCGCCTATTTTCCAAGGATGTACTCCCCTCTGTTCCCCGCCCGTTCAAGTACCTGTCTAGATGAATCTGAAATGATACTATCGTGCCCACCTCTACCACCTCCGCTGGCAAAGTGTTCCACGCACCTACCACCATCTGCGTAAAAAACTTCCCACGCACATCTCCCTTAAACTTTCTCCCTCTCAACTTGAAATCGTGACCCTCTTGTAATTGAAACCCCCAGACTTGGATAAAGATTGTTGCTATCCACCCTGGCCATACCTGCCATAATTTTGTAGACCTCAATCAGGTTTCCCCTCAACCTCCGTCTTTCGAACGAAAATAATCCTAATCTACTCCATTTTCCATCATAGCTAGTACACTCCATAACCAGGCAACATCCTGGTAAACATGCTCTGCATCGTCTCTAATGTATCCACATCCTTCTGGTAATGTGTGGACCAGAAATGAACGCAGTATCCCAAATGTGGCCTAACCAATATCATATACAACTGTAACATAACCTGCCGACTTTTGCTCAATACCACGTCCAATGAAGGCAAGCATGCTGTATGCCTTCGTTACCACTCTGTCGACCTGCGTTGCAGCCTTCAGGGTACAATGGACCTGCACTCCAAGATCTCTCTGTACATGAATTTTCCCCCAGGATTCTTCCATTGACCATATTGTCCGCTCTTGAATTAGATCTTCCAAAATGCATCACCTCGCATTTGTCTGGATTGTACTCAATCTGCCATTTCTCTGCCTAACTCCCCAGCCAGTTCTTTATCAATCTAGCTAGTACGCTCTGAACCCCAAACGATTTTATTTTTTAAATCAATCTGCCATGGGAAACTTTATCAAATGCCTTACTGAAGTCCATGTATATGACTGCTACCTTTCTTCCCTCATCAATTTACTTTGAGATTTCCGCAAAGATTTCTATTAGGTTTGTAAGACACAACCTTCCCTGCACAAAACAAATGCTGCCTATCACTGATAAGTCTAATTTCTTCCAAATGTGAAGGGATCCTATCCCTCTGTATCTTCTCCAACAGTTTGCCTACCACCGACGTCAAACTCACAGGATTATAATTCCCTGGATTATCGCTGCTTCCCTTCTTAAACAAAGGGACAACATTAGCAGTTATCCAGTCCTTCGGGACGTCATCCGTGCTCAAAGACGCTGCAAAGATATATGTTAAGACCCCAGCTATTTCGTCCCTCGCTTCACTCAGATCAAACCGGACCTGGAGATTTGTCCATATTAATGCCTTTTAGAATGCCCCAAACCTCCCCCTTCCTTATGCCGACTTGACCTAGGTTATTTGAACATCCATCCGCAGCCTCAACATCCGTCATGTCCCTCTCCTTTGTGAATACCGATGTAAAGCTCTCATTAAGAATCTCACCTATTTCCTCTGACTGCACGGATAAATTCCCTCTTTTATCTTTGAGTGATTCAATCCTTCCTCTAGTTTCCCTCTTGCTTCTTATATACGAATAAAAGGCTTTGGGACTTTCCTTAACCCTGTTAGCCAAAGATATTTCATGACCCCTTTTATCCATCTTTATTGCGCGTTTGAGATTCGTCCTATGTTCCTCCAAAGCTTCATCAGTTTCAAGTCTCCTTGATCTTTTGTGTAATTCCTTTTCCACCGTAGCTAGACTCACAACTCCACCCGTCATCCATGGTTCCCTAATCATGCCATTTCTATCCCTCATTTTCACAAGGATATGTCTGTCCTGCCTTCTATTCGACCTTTCCTTAATAGACTCCCATATATCAAATGTGGATTTACCATTAAACAGCTGCTTCCAATCCACATTCCCTAGCTCCGGCCGAATTTTGTTAAACTTGGCATCTCCCCAATTTAGCAACCTTCCGCTAGGACCACTCTCGTCTTTGTCCATGAGTATTCTAAAACTTACGGAATTGTGATCGCTATTCCCAAAGTAATCACCGACTGAAACATCAATCACCTGGCCGGGATCAGTCCCCAATACCAGGTCCTTCTCGAGTTGGACTATTTACAAACTGCTCTAAAAGATCTTATGGATGCTCCTTGCAAATTCTGCTCCATCTCCGCCTCCAACACTACAAGAGTCCCATTCAATGTTGAGGAAGTTGAAATCTCCCATCACGACCATCCAATTGCTCCTACGTTTTTCGATAATCTGTCCACATGTTTGCACCTCTACTTCACGCTCGCTTTTGGGAGGCCTGTAGTAAAGTCCTAACAATGTTACTGCACCCTTCCAATTTCTTAGCTCTACACACAGTGCCTCAGTGCTCGAACCCTCCATCGCGCCCTCCTTAATCACAGCTGTGATATCATCTCTAACCAGTAATGCAACTCCTCCACCCCTTCAACCTCCCTCTCTATCCCTTCTGAAACATCTATACCCTCGGCTATTTAGTTGCCAGTCTTGCCCTTCCCTCAACCTAGTCTCAGTAATACCAATAACATCATATTCCCAGGTACTAACTGAAGCCCTTTCATCTGCCTTACCTGCTGCACTTCTCGCATTAAAACAAATGCACCTCAGACCATCTGTCCATTTGCGTTCATCGTCTCTTCCCTGTCTACTCTTCCCTTTAGTCACATTGAGTTTATTATCTAATACCTTATTGGCTTCAGTTGCTGCCTCTTTAGTGACGTCTAACGTCCTAATCTGGCTCCCATCTCCCAGCCACAAAAGCTTTTAATATCCCCAACAGTGATCGGAAAAGCAACCCCGATGTAATGGCCCCACCGCCCCAAGAACCGGTTCCAATGTCCCAAAAATCTGAACCCCTCCCTCCTGCACCGTCTCTCAAGCCACGTATTCATTATAACTATTCTTGAATTTCGGCACTACTGTTTCGTGGCACAGGTAGCAATCCTGAGATTACTACCTTTGAGGCCCTACTTTTAAACTTATCTTCTAACTCTAAATTCTGATTGTAGGACCTCGTCCCATTTTTTACCTATGACGTTGGTGTCTAAATGCACCACGTCAACTGGCTCTTCACCCTCCCCCTTCAGTATGTCCTGCAGCGGATCTGAGACATCCATGACCCGTGCACCCGGGATGCAACATACCATTCGTGTCTCTCGTTATCGACCACAGAAACGCCTGTCTACACACCTTACGATTGATGGTTGATCCATTATATCTACCGTCTTCCAAGAGGGTGGTATAAAACCTCCTACGCGGGCTCTCACATCTGTCTCTATGCCCGGAAAATGCTCTAGTTCCAGGATCATCTGACCAGGAACGGTTGGATAATTGAACCAAAGTCCTCCAGCGATTTGAGGAGGCTAGCGTTTACCTCGGGGGGGGGGGGGGGGGGGGTTGGACTACCCAGGCGAGATCATTTACATCGGCTGCCACATCGACCACCACGGGTTGCATCCTCATGAAGCGAAGTACAGACAATTTAGGAGTCCCCATACACAGCGGGCCGACAGAACATCACTAATTTTTATGCCTCGTGAACTATCACAGGAAATTTAACCCGAATCTGGCCACACTATTAGACTCCCACCCCCTCCCCAACGCCTGTTCAAAGAGGGAAAACTGTGGTAATTACCCCAGGCGCAGGACACAGCTCTAGCAAGGATAACGACTATCAACCTCAAAACCGCTTCCCCATCGTGACCCATCCGAACTACTACTACTGACGTTCAATGCTTCCCCCTCCACTGGTGGGACTGTCCTCACCTACCAATTGAACGTCAAGTCGGTTGCAGCATGGACGTTTGAAGAATTTGTGAACAACTATACTCAGATCGAAAATGAAGGTTTGGCCATGGGTTTTCTGGTGGAAAATGTTTTCTCAACATTCGCATTTCCACCGGGCCACTCCCACGAACCTTGGCCGATGAGGTCTCCATTTTGTGGTCTCCCTGCTGGTCATGGTCTCTCACATCCTGGCCTGGACTCAGATGGACAGTTGTCCCCTCTCAATCACATCATTCTGTGTGGACCGGGACCGAGCGATCAGAAAGTGTACATTTGCAAGACACAATAGTTATCCTGTGGGGAGCACGTGAGGTGCGATGGATCGGTCTGCTGTTTCAAGACATAAGAACATAGAGGAGGAGTAGGCCATCTGGCCCCTCGAGCCTGCTCCGCCATTCAGTGAGATCATGGCTGATCTTTTGTAGACTCAGCTCCACTTTCCGGCCCGAACACCATAACCCTTAATCTCTTTATTCATCAATAAACAATCTATCTTTACCTTAAAAACATTTAATGAAGGATCCTCAACTGCTTCACTGGGGAAGGAATTCCATAGATTCACAACGCTTTGGGTGAAGAAGTTCCTCCTAAACTCAGTCCTAAATCTACTTCCCCTCATATCAGGCTATGTCCCCCAGTTTTGCTTTCACCCGCCAGTGGAAACAACCTGCCGGCATCTATCTTATCTACTCCCTTCATAAATTTAAATGTTTCTAACAGATCCTCCCTCACCCTTCTAAATTCCAACGTGTACAGTCCCAGTCTGTTCAACCTAACCTCATAATCCAACCCCTTCAGCTAGTGAACATCCTCTGCACACCCTCCAGTGCCAGTACGTCCTTTCTCAAGCAAGGAGACCAAAACTGAACACAATACTCCAGGTGCGGCCTCACTAACACCTTATACAATTGCAACATAACCTCCCTAGTCTTAAACTCCATCCCTCTAGCAATGAAGGTCAAAATTCCATTTGCCTTCTTCATCACCTGTTGCACCTGTAAACTAACTTTCTGTGACTCATGCACTAACACACCCAGGTCTCTCTGCACAGCGGCATGGTTTAATATATTATAGTTTAAATAATAATTCCGTTTGCTGTTATTCCTATCAAAATGGATAACCTCACATTTTTCAACATTGTATTACATCTGCCAGACCCTAGCCCATTCACTTAACCAATCCAAATCCCTCTGCAGTCTTCCAGTATCCTCTGCACGTTTCGCTTTACCACTCATCTTAGTGTCATCTGCAAACTTGGACACATTGCCCTTGGTCCCGAACTCCAAATCATCTATGTAAATTGTGACCAATTGTGGGCCCAACACGGATCACTGAGGGACACCACTAGATACTGATTGCCAACCAGAGAAACACCCATTAATCCCCACTCTTGGCTTTCAATTAATTAACCAATCCTCTATCCATGCTACGACCTTATCCTTAATGCCATACATCTTTATCTCATGCAGCAACCTTTTGTGTGGCACCTTGTGAAAGGCTTTCTGGAAATCCAGATATAACACATCCATTGGCTCCCTGTTATCTACTGCACTGGTAATTTCCTCAAAAAATTCCTCTAAATTAGTTAGGCACGACCTGCCCTTTATGAACCCATGCTGCGTTTGCTCAATGGGAAAATTTTCTATCCAGATGCCTCGCTATTTCTTCCTTGATGATAGATTCAACCATCTTCCCTACTACCGAAGTTAATCTCACTGGCCTATAATTTCCCGCTCTCTGCCTATTTCCTTTTTTAAACAGTGGTGTCACGGTCGTTAATTTCCAATCCACCGGGACCACCCCAGAGTGAATTTTGGTAAATCATCATTAGTGCATCTGCAATTTCCCTAGCCATCTCTTTTAGCACTCTGGGATGCATTCCATCAGGGCCAGGAGACGTGTCTACCTTTAGCCCCATTAGCTTGCCCATCGCTACCTCCTTAGTGATAACAATCCTCTCAAGGTCCTCACCTGTCATAGCCTCATTTCTATCAGTCGCTGGCATGTTATTCGTGTCTTCCACTGTGAAGACCGACCCAAAAACCTATTCAGTTCCTCAGCCATTTCCTCATCTCCCATTATTAAATCTCCCTTCTCATCCTCTAAAGGACCAATACTTACCTTAGCCATTCTTTTTAGTTTTATATATTTGTAAGAACTTTTACTCTCTGTTTTTATATTCTGAGCAAGTTTACTCTCATACTCTGTCTTACTCTTCATTTTAGCTTTTCTAGTAGCTTTCTGTCGCCCCCTGAAGATTTCCCAGTCTTCTAGTCTCCCACCAATCTTTGCCACTTTATATGCTTTTTCATTCAATTTGATACTCTCCCTTATTTCCTGAGGCCTCCACAACTGACTCCCAGGTGCATCAAAGATGAAGATAATGGCCTGCAGGTACGTGCGGTGGGCAGGGATTGACGCACACGTTGAAAAACTGGCCTACATTTGTACGCTATGTCAGGCTCCCTCTAATGGCACTGCTACAGGCTGGTCGTGGTGGTTCCTTCTCTTCCACTTCACGGGTTGAAGCACACAGTGGCGGAGCCACATGGTCCCAGAAGAAATCGCCAAATCATTCACGTTGATATTCAGCACTTTATACGCATTGGCCATTACAAGCATCCCCACTTCCAGAGAGGCAAATGGTCACAATGCCTCTAAAGGCTACCTCCGTGCGCATCAAGCGTGGATCCATGTGCCTTTGCCGTTTAGGTGGTCCCTTCCAACACCAAATTAGTGGGAGCTAAGGCCTCGTCCATTGGTTTGAGGAGGCGCCCAGGTACAATTCCCCAGTGTTTGTGAAATGCCATCGGCAATGTACTCGGAATAGTCTCGGCCGTCACTGGATGGGCCAGAGTCCCAAAGGCTGCACCTGTCATCGTTTTTCAATGATGAGACAAACGGCTGATTCTGTTGTCAAATTTCTACCTTTCGCTCACTTTCGCGTGGCATTCCAAACACTTCAATTATGTGTATAAATGATCACTCCAAGGTTCTTGGTTTGTAAGCGAATATATGTTGCGGTGTAAATCCCACCCATTGTGGGCTAGATCAGTTTTTAGTAATTCTGCACAATTAAGTGAGTTAGTATGGGCACAATCTAAAATGCCAGAAAGGAGAACCACACCACGTTCCGGTTTTATTGCGATCGAACAGGCCCGCTCTCATTTTCGAAATCAGGATCTCGTCTCATCGTGACGAGAAATCGAGAATCAACACTTAAGCCCAATCTCCATGTAATTAAGGGGTTGGATCCCCTATCTAACGACCTCCGGCGATCTAATCAGCTACATTGCAAGTGGTCACAGATAGTATTTCATTTGAAAAACGTGAACCTGGCGGGAGGCCTGCTTTGGGGATTCGAGGTGGTGAGTAGCAATCTTCGCTCACAGACAAAGAGACCAAGGCACTGCGCTTCCGGCTCCGTCCTCTGCGGTGTTCCTGGGAGATCATATTGGGTCGGCCTCTTCGGAAGGGTGGTTGAAGTACAGCGACGGAGGGGGGAGGGGTTGGCGCGGGGGGGGGGGGGTGATTGCATCAAATAGCCTGGGTTGGGCTCGGGGGCAATGGACACTTTGGTGCCTCAGTGCCTGGTGTCTGCCATGGAACACCCGCTCTGGAGGGTCGTTCCACGGGCTAACCCACCTCCTGCCGGCCTGCCCACCGAACACCCATAACTCCCATGGACACGTGGCTGAAGGAAATTGCTAATAAGGCGTCAGCAATCATCGTCAAGAGAGCCATTCCACATCCCAAGTGGTCTCTCGTGTGTTACCTTGCCATGTAGCATGTGGGAGGCAAACAGACTGTGCTGCCTGGGCACTGCGCTTGAACACTGCGCGAGAGAACACCGAGGAAGTATCGGCCAACATTCGAAAAAATAACGGCTGAGCCCAGTATCAGGAACATTTGCACGGCTACATACTTCCCAGGGACTGTGCATGACATCTACATCCTTGGGAAGCCGGTCATCCCCGGCCTCTTCAAGGATACGCGGGGTGGCAAGTGGGTTCCTTGTGTATAAGGCGTACACGCTGAGATCTTGGCTAATACCACCAGCACAGAAGATGGTAACCGATGATAATACTCGATACCACGACCTCCATATGAAAATGAAAATTGCTTATTGTCACGAGTAAGCTTCTATGAAGTTACTGTGAAAAGCCCCTAGTCGCCACATTCCGGCACCTGTTCGGGGAGGCTGTTACGGGGTGTTTTTGAGTGGTGCATTGAGTTTTTGAGCCAGCCGAGGTGTTTTTGAGTGGTGCATCGAACTCCTCAGAATAGATTTCCAATGACATGGCAACTATGCTGGCACTACGTCCCGGACAGACGCACGCTTTCTGTTGGTCTGTGGTGCCCTCCATAATCTGACAGAACAGCTTTACTCTGAACACCACACATGGTCTAATTGCTCTGAGAAACTTACTCGGGACAGAAAGATACTTATTCCCAATTGAAAAATACAAGATAAATACACTGGACTCGAAAAAATGCAGGTAGAAGAATATCCCAGATATATGCAAATAGTATAACAGAATAGTCATCTCATTTAAAAATAGAATTCAGTTTTGGAAAAAGCTTTGGGAAATGAACATTGTTCGAACGTTTAACAATAGTGGACGACCAGTGAAAATAAATGTTAGTCCGAAGTGTCATGTATTTCCAGGCACATCATAGTTAAACATGCCTTGTGTGAAACAAAGAATAACTAAAATTGGAGATGAATACCTATCCAATCATCTGCTAAAGACAACACATAATTGTTTCAAATTCATGCATCACGTGCAAATACCCGTGGTGGAGCCGGACAAAGTCTGCTCGAAGCAATTCTAAACGCCACACAGCAATATATGATACACTGACTATGCAGGCAGTGCAGCTTATCTTTGTCGCACAAGTATTTTATGGCCTTGTGTATAATTCCGGTTTTGGTATGTCAGAAAATAGGTTTGCATTCCCTGAAATATGAATGTTGTGGAAGAATTTGTCTACTGTTTTCAAAATGTTACATGGAAGAAATGAGGTAGCATTGGGTAATATATGCACGGCCCAAATGGAAAAATCTCGTTCAGCAGCATCCTCGTATGCTCATTTGTCTGGCAGCTGAAAGAAGGCAGCATGTGCATTATAAGTGGGATTAATGGATTAGGCGGTAAATTTGAAATGGAAAATGAGACGGGTGTAAATAACGAGTTGATGATTACGTTTTGAAAACGGTCACAGCGGGGATATTAAGGAAATTCACCCCAATTTCAGCGAAATATTGGAGTTGCAAACTCAAGAATATTGTGTTCCTTTGGACAGAAGCTTGTGTGCATCAGCCGAGAAAAATATTTCAATAGCAGACAGATGGGATTTGTAATTCTTCAAACAAGCCAACGTTTTCAAGGTGAACAATTTGCAGGGAATTAATTTAATTATTATCTAAAATTGAAACCATGACAGAATCCTTCAAATGCATGTTATGTGCCAACAAAAGAGCATGATCTTCTCGTGTTTAAAATGATTGGGAGTTAGCATTTCCCACAATTCTAACTGTCTGGAGAAGGAAAGTAATGTGAGGAATTATTAATTGCTTTGGACCGCTTAGAAAATATGCTAATATTAGTTGCTATTATAAAACAACACTCGATAAAGCATGCTAGGATTCCATGACTATATTTTAAAACTGGTTTAGCCATAACTTAGAATGATGGGTAAAGTTCAAAGTACTTGAAAACAAGGTTTAGATTAATCCAATTGTGCTGACGAATGTTTCTAACCAAGGACTGCAGGAGGATGTTGTCAGTTAAGAGATAATGGGGAAGAGCACTCCCAGGTTTGTTTCACATAAGCATGACCAGACTAGAGATGTTTCGCATGAAAAGCTGTTTATTACGGTGTAAAGATATGCTCTATTTCTGCTGTAACACAGAGTGCTAAAGAATGGTCATTAATCGTTGCAGCCTCTCCACCATATTGTGCTCATAATTTCCTGAAACGAAGCTCGAAGTCTCAGTATAATATTATTTCCCGGACACTGCCCAACCAAAAATACCTGATGAATCCATAGACAGACAATGAATTCTATGAGAAAGTGTATCAATTTGCTCTGGTCTCAATTCTAAGTCCGTCTGACTAGGACAGAATGCAAACTTGAAATGAGTTGCGTCCAATGACCTCGCTGTGCTGTTGACAGGCGAACGTAGGGAAAAATAATCTTCATTGTGGAAGATATACGAGACATGTCACAGGTAGGTTCTTTACTCAGAGAGTGCTTGAAACGTGGATCGCACTCCCACATATGGCAGTGGAGTGGGACACTTTAGGAACTTTCAAGCGGTTATTGGATATGCATATGGAGTGCACTAGAATGATTGGGAGAAGCTTGATTTGATCTCCTTTCAGACTAGTTCGGCAGAACATCGTGGGCCGAAGAGCCTTTACTGTGCTGTACAGTTATATGTTCAATTTTCTAAATGTTGAAGTAGTACATGGCTGATTTCGCGTGCCACAAGACTGGTGGTGCTATACGGATACTTCAGCCTTTCTTACATCTGCTCTTATCCTTAAAAAACACGATTGATTTAAAAAAATCATGATTGCATTTCCGAATTTCATTCACTGTATGCTTCTTTGTCTTCAGAGGCGCAGGAAAATGAAATAACATCGCCTCTATTAGGCTTAACATGTAAAAACGGCGGATGTCGTTTCACTGGAAAGCTTTTCAACATAAGGAGCATCAGGGAAATCGTGGAAAGTTTGCACAAAGCAGGACACTTGAAGGGACTAGTTTTCATGAAGTTATACATGTATAATATATTTCTGGATTTGATTTTGGGTTTTACATTAGTTCACTAATTGAAATAGTTGGTCTTCAATTACTGTTCGAATCATAGAATCCCTACACTGTAAATGAAGGCAATAAAACCCATCGAGTCTGCACAATGCTATCCCCGTCAACCCATAACCTAACCGGCACCTCTCTATACGCACCTAACTGGACATGGGGCAATTTCACATGCCAATCTACCTAACCTGCACACATCTTTACTTTGGGAGAAAACCGGAACACGCGAAGGATATCCACGTAGGCAAGGGGAGAATGTGCAAACTCCACACAGACACTCGCCCAATGCCTGAATTGAAGGATCTCTGGTGCTGTGAGGCAGCAGTGTTAACTAATGTGCCACTGTGCTGCCGTTTAATGTATAATTGCATGACACATTGAATATTTCACTCTTCGTAACAGTGGATTTGGGATTGGAGATACCTGGCATGATTCTGCTCCATCCATATAACTAGAGTGACGTTGAAATGCCACATGAAAGAGGCTGCCAGCTTGTTGAACGCCTCGTGGCGTTAAACATTACAGAGAGTCTAGCCATTTGAAGGTTTCTGCGAGTATAAAACGAGATAACGCCCCAAGTCTGGAATCACAACATCTCTGCATGTGCTTTCCAATCCTGAAGAAGTGTGTTTAAGATGAGATACGTGTTGCTTTTGGTTCTTTCTTTCCTGGTGTTGACTGATTCCATAACTGCTCGACGCAGAGAGGAAAATGAAAGGAACGTTAGAGGTGGACTAGGTAGTTTATTTTGATATCTTTTGTGGGACACTGTTGAAAAAGTAGAAGCTGTATTTGAAAACCAAATTGTGTCCCCCGAATTGAATCTGTTTTGAGTAGTTAAAAAGTAACATTTTGTGGGAAAAGCATAATCTGATCAATCCATATACGACAGTTTTCCGTGATCAACAGTTCGTGGGATTGATTAACGTGCGCTGATGCAAATAGACCAGATACAAATGTGTTTGAATGTGAACTTCAGTATTGACCTAGCTATGAGTCACTGGTCTTGCCGTAATTGTCCGGGTATCACGGTACAGAAACTTTGACTGTATCCTTCTGATCATTGATATCTACTACAGTCTGTTAGTGTGCCAGGTTTCCTTAATGGACACCATTGTTAGCTATTTAGGTCACTTTTCTCTAACAGTCAGTATCTATTAGGGCAGCACGGTAGCATAGTGGGTAACAAAGTTGTTAAACAGCTCAAGGATCCCATGTTTGATTCCCAGCTGGGTCACTGTCTATGCGGAGTTTGCACTTTCTCCCCGTGTTTGCGTGGGTTTCCTCCGTGTGCTCTAGTTTCTCCCCACAGTCCAAAGATATGCAGGTAAGGTGGACTGGCCATGCTAAATTTCCCTTAGTGTCCAATATTACCCTCAATGTTGGGTGGGGTTACTGGGTTATGGGGATACGGTGGAGGTGTGGACTTGGGTGGCCTCCTTCTGCACTGTAAATTCTATGATTCTATTATCACAAGGGAGCAATGCTGATTCAGGAGGGGCGTTGCCTGCAGAGCTGATAACCAAACTAGGTTAGGTGTATATTGGATGAGGCGTAGAGATGAGAATCAAATAATTTAGCCTAATTTTATTGGAATAGATCAACATTCGAGCTTCGTCGGGTGGGGGCAGGTTGGGGGGAGGAATTGAACATTAGAACTAGTAAACCAATGAATTTCATCCATTTATGTCAATCAGTTAAACTGGGAATTAAGATGATAAATCACATTGTCATCCTGTGCTCAGTTTTATTCAACGGTGATTGTCTGGCTCATTATTTCAACCGGTAGGAAGGAGATCTCTCCTTATCACGCACAAAACAATGGAACACTCTGTAGCAAAGTGAGAGAATTTCTCCACCCTCGCACGTCCCATTCGCTGTTGGTGGTCATTTTCTGTTCACAGATTTGCTTATAAAGCAGTTTTGGCTGATATAAGACATCAGAGTCTTCAGCAAAAGTTTGTATTTCTGCATTTTATGGGATAGGCTACAATTATTCAGCCCCTCTCTGCAAACAGGAATTCCAAACACGTTGACATATAAACAGGATTGGTTGACGGGCCCATGTTGAAATTACTGAACTCTGGGATGACGGCCTGTTCAAACGCTTAGCTATGAAATTGTTTCCAAAGGACAAGGATATGAAACGCAACAGGATTTCAACTATAATATTAGCTGAGGTTTCCATTAGGTGTCAGTACACGTTAAGCAGTTGCGTTCTCAAATTGATGATAGGCCAACGGCGGGCAGAGAACTGAAGGTGGGCGGGGAGGTGGTGTTGGGATGTGTTTCCAAAGAGATTGATCAGAGGAGATGTTTTTGCCACAAGTTATTGGCATCAAAGCACCGTGTACAACGTTATTGTGTCTCCCGGATTCGGTAAATTATTCTCAACTGATGCGAGTGGGATGCATTTTTGTCTAATTATCTAATGTATCAAGTTTTAACAGTTCTTTATTTTTTCTTTGCGAAACGTAACTAACATTCTTCAAATTATCTATGCCAGGTTTGCTTCCTGATTCGGTATCCGTGGACCACACCTAAATGTTTTCCTCAGTTCCACAGCAGGCTATACACTGAAGGGGAAGCTTCGACATAAATGTCAGATCTTTTTTAAATTATTGTTTATTTCACACGGTGTTTGATAGTGTGCAGTTGAGCCCTGTCTGTGATTTATGCCAGGAACATCGGTTAAAAGTGGGTGATGGAATGTCTTCATGCAAATTATATCTACAAAGGTTATCTATAGGTAGTCGCATTTTCAGACTTAGATTCGTGTTTTCATCATTGATTCTCCTATCTCCGGCGTTTTGTTCCCATCCCTCCCTCTCTTTATCGTTCTGTCGTCATAAGATCCTTCGCTAACTCAACCTTTCCTGCTGAATTTCAGGACTTTTTAACTGGTGTCAAGATAATAGAGGAACGTGTCGTCGATCCGGCTGTCAACAAGGCGAGAGAATTGACCATGGAGCAGATTGTTTCGGTGGCGCCAAATGTTGCATACGTGGTTAGCGTTGCCTTCAGGCGAGCTCTCCGCATCCTGGTTGAATTATGTATACATTCCTGGGAAACGTGCTCTATTTGATTGCTTTGCTCCCGTGATCTTCACCGTGCGTACCTGCTGTCTGCTTAGTGTGCTTAAGCCAGATATTAAATTTTAAAAAGTGCATTGGTCAAAGTTTCTGATTGTGCCGTTTTTGAAAATATAGTTTTAACACCAGCCTCAATAAGGAGAGAGACTATGGGGCACAGTGTGGTTGTGAGCAGTTCTGGCATTCGCGAAAAATGGGAGGATAATATCAATATCAGGAACTATGAAAATCTAGCGCATACCTTTCAACTTTAATTCAAATCAGCAAGTGGAGGGAACAGTGCTAACCTTCTTAAAGGTCACGGTCCTGGTTGCTTACAAATAACAAACCGTTTAGAAGGCGTCCCTGGGTCTGAAATAAGTACATGAAGAGAAAAATGCAGCAGAAGCCGGAAAACTGATTCTGTTGGTGGCTGGTTTTTCAAACGGCCGACAACTTGACAGTAGGGAGAAACATTTGTGATGGCAGAAGAATGATGACAACGGTTTTTGTAATAATGCACGGTGTCGCTAGGACTTTGGATAATATTTTGAGTGGTTACGGTGTGTTTCAGCGGGAGAGGCAATATGTTACACGAACTAAAAATATACCAACAGATTCACAGCTGCTTTGTCTGCAAAACGTCAAGGTGTTGAAGGGTGCTAAAGTGGGGATCACATTCTGAAAAATAATATAGTTAATTGGGAAAGTTATCGTACACCCGGGAATAGTCACCTGTTGTTGAGTGACATCTCGGAAACGTTGATGCTCCCAGAACCTTTGGAGGTCCCGATGTTGCTGGGGACGATAAACTCACCGAGAGGCCCAGAAGTCATGGGAATGGCAGCCGACAACTGTGAACCAGACGAGGGGACCAGACGACAGTGATCACAGGCCGAATAGGAGCGGATGCTACCTCACGTGGGGCATTCTAGAACGAGAGATCATAGCCATAGGATAAGAGATAGCAAATTTAAAACAGAGGTGAGGAGAAAGTACTTGTGCCAAATGGTTGTGAATCTGTGCAAAGCCCTAACCCAGAGTGCGGTGAGTAAATTTCAGGCTTTTAATTGGAAATGGGTGAAAGGGTTATGGGAACGGGCAGGACGGTGGAGTTGAGGTCAGAATGAGTACACCCATTATCAAATCGCGCTGCAGACTCGATGGGCCAAATGTTCCAATTCTGCTCCAATATCGTTTGAACTTAAATATCAACAAGCTGCAACCGGGAAACAGGGAGAAAAGCCAACGCTTGGCAGTTACACGGGATCTGCCATGCCACTCGCAGTGTAATTTTAGAGCTGAAAATGCCAACAAAGGCCAACAACAGGCTCAAAAGAGGAAAAATGTCTCATAAAAGTTCAGGAACTGCGGACGGTTGTAAAAATCACCAGGTCGTCCAGCATCGATATGGTAGAAGTACAGTTAACATATCGAGTTCATCGACTGATCACTAGAAGAAAAGAGAAAATTTGGGACCGCGTTATATGACACCATGTGTTGCATATCACTTAAACTCAGAAACGTGCTCTCATGCCTACATTTCCCTCCTTGGTTTACTGCAATGCACCAGTGAAGTCGGTGCAACATGGGCGAGCAGCATATTACCTTCAGCTTGTGTGCACGACAGCCAACAGGACTCGACGTTGAGTCAAGCTAACTTTAGATTTTGGTCTTTCTCTTCCACCTTAAAGCATATTTTACAAATGTCCATGATTAGTTTAACTCAATGCACAACCTCCTCACACCAGATTCTGATTTTTGTTTTTAAAGTTTGTACTGGTTGATGCAATTTTGACAGTTCCAACAATTTTCACTCCTTCAGTTCTGACGAGGTATCGAAGGACTCGAACCGTGAACTCTGTTCCTGTCGGAAAAAATACTGGCAGACGATGTGAGTTTTCAAGAGCCCAGTGTTGTTGCTTCAGTTTCGACAACACTCAGTATATTGCTCATTTTTATGAAGATTCATAATTGCGTCAGGGTGGCAAAGGACAAACATTGGGACACAACCGCCTTAGTGGTTCTACGCGCACTATGTATTCAGATCCCGACAATGAAAAATCGTGGAACTGTTAAAGCTGGAGCTTTATTGATATCCTAAAGCATGCATGTGATGAACATGCGGTAAATATAGGAGCATGTCTGTGCGCAATTTGTGGCTGGGTATAACATAACAAGAGTATAATTATGTCCATTTGTCAAAAAATATTTTTGTTCTCCTTTTTCGCATTTTCATCCAAATTTACACCCACCAACAAACAATCAACGGTGACAAATACAATGCCAATGCATCGGCCAACAATTCCTTCCGCCCACCAACCACCAAACGCCGTACAACATTTCAAATACAAACATCAAAGAAAAGGAATCAGGAATCCACCATCCATCCCTACATAGTCAAGCACAATCCAACCCCGTCGCTAATGTTCGATGTCATTCAATTCTTGAAAGTGTATGTATTGTAGAACCCTTTCATCCCGCCCCTCAAATCAAGCTTCACATTCTCGAGGGTTAAAAACACCAACAGACCCGCCTGCCACGCCAGGGCACAGGATGAAGTAGCTGACCTCTTCTGCAACAGGATCCACCTTCGTGCGATCAGCGAAGTGAAGGCAAAAACATCTGTCCCCGCACCCGCTTTCAACCCTAGCTTGACTGACACCCCGAATATGGCCTCCAGAGGACACGGCTCAGCTCATATTTACCTCATTCGAAATTACCTGAACACCTCCCTCAAATACCCCTCCAGCTTTGGACAGAACCAAAACATATGAATGTGGTTTGCGCAACGATCACCAACATCCTCTACCCTCTCAAAGTGCCGTCTAATCCTCGCCTTTGTTTGGTACGCCCTATACACCATCTTCAGCTGTATTAGGCCCAATCTGGCGCAAGAAGTTGACGCATTCACCTTCCGGCCTAACTGTTAGCACAGCTCCTCCTCCACAGCCTCTACCAATTCCTCCTTCCACTTTGTCTGAATCCCCTGCAGCGGTACCTTCTCTTCTCCCTGAATCGCCCCATTAATCGCCGACACCATCCCTTCTACATTCCAACTGTCATCAGCACCTCGTCCAACCACATGGAGGCCAGTACCACCAGAACGCTATGTATCTCCTTCTTAGTGAAATATCGGGCCTGCATACAATAAAACATTTCCCCCTCC
The DNA here is from genome assembly GCF_902713615.1 of Scyliorhinus canicula. NCBI lineage: Eukaryota > Metazoa > Chordata > Chondrichthyes > Carcharhiniformes > Scyliorhinidae > Scyliorhinus > Scyliorhinus canicula. The sequence goes on along the minus strand of NC_052166.1, from coordinate 9,930,118 downwards.
CCAACACATGTTTCGCCCCAACTCCTTGAATGCTGCAAAATGGCCCCCTGGAAACAAATCCTTTCGTGCCCTGCCTGACGTCTTCCCCCATCTCCGAAAACTCCCATCCCACTTCACTGGCTAAAGTATGTGATTGCCCCCGAAACGGCCATTATCTTACCCCCACACCCAGCCTTAAATACTGGCGCAATTGTCTCCAGATTGGCAACGCCATTACTACGACCAGAGTCCCTGAGTATTTCCCGTGGAGCCGAACTGTTGCCAAAGCCCTCATCCCAACCCGACAATGACTCTCTTCAATTCTAACCCACTGGAAGTCCCACTTCTAACCCAGGTCGTCAGCTTCTCCGCTTTCGCCGTCCAGTAACAATATAGTCAATTCAGACCATACCCCTTGACTCTCGTCCTCTCTGCAACTGCACGTTCCAAATCTTGACCACCTCTTCTCTGCCCACTACATAAAGGAGGTAATCATCTATTCGACCTCCTTGAAAAATGCCTTTGGCAGGAAGATCGGCAGGCACAGAAAAATAAACAAGAAACGTGGCAACACATTCATTTTAATTGCCTCCACCCCACCTGCCAGCGCCAGAAGGACTCCATCCCATCATGTCACATCCGCTTTCACCCTCCCCACCAGACTAGTGAAATGAAATGAATGAAAATAAAAACCTCTTATTGTCACAAGTAGGCTTCAAATGAAGTTACTGTGAAAAGCTCTTAGTCGCCACATTCCGCCGCCTTTTCGGGGAGGCTGGTACGGGAATGTGATTCATCCGGAACCCCGCACCCCAATCCTGTCCCACCTGTATATCCAGGTATCTAAAGTAAGTCCACGCCCTCGAGAATGATAGCCCCCCCCCCCCCACCACACCTGCCCCAAGCCGGTCGAGACACCACAAAATATTCACTTGTATTTAAATTTAGTTTTGTAAGCCGAAAAAGATCCAAGGACTCGAACCAGCTCCAATATGCCCCTCATCATCACAGTCGGTTCCGATACATAGAATAGCAAGTCGTTTACACACAAATGTACCCTATGTTGGAACCCCAAACACACACTATCCATTTCCACTCCTCCAAACAGTAGCCTTACCCATTCTAGAAATCGTGGCACAATCCCAAACAGGTCCAGACGGCCATCAAATGCCCCTATTCTTTTCTGTTCAACATCTTATCGGCGTCCAATACTACAATCACCTCTGTCTCCCTTCCCTCCGTATGCAGCATAACCACATTTAACAACCTCCTATTGTTCGAAAAAAGCTGCCTCCCCTTCACAAGCAAGTCTGATATTCCACTATCACCTTCGGGAGGCACTCCTCCAACCTACCCGCCAGTACCTATGCCACATTTGCCAGACTCAAACGTGATATGGGCTTATACGATTCACATTCGGCGATATCCTTATCCTTCTGAAGCAATAGGGAGATCGATGCTTCCTCCAAGTCTGTGAAAACATCCACTTCCCTATCTCCTTCTCAAGCATCTCCACCATCAGCGGTCTGAACGTATGTTAATTTTTTTTGTAATACTGCACCGGAAACACATCTGGCACTGCCACCTTCCCCAACCACTTCTTTTGAAAGGCATCTTTCATTTCCTGCTATCGCTTCCTCCAAAACGGCCACGTCGTCCTCCCCAAATTCGGGTATTTCAAACAATTCAGGAATTCCTACATTTCATGATCCTCCCCAGGTGGCTCCGAATTATGCAATCTCTCCTGAAACTCCTCAAACACCCTATTAATCTGACGTTGACCCACGATCAACATACCTGCCCTGCCGCCACACATGAACAAATTCCCTCGCCACTGACTCGCTTTGACGTTAATGACCAGCATGCGTCCCAGATTTTCTCTATACTCATATACCCATCTTGCCCGAGCAATTGTAGCAACGCCTTCGTTGCGGACAGCTAGACAAACGTCGGCTGCAACTCCTTCCTGTTTTCCAACAGTGTTCGATCCAAATTTCTGCATACCTCCTGTCCACATACAACAGCTATCAATTAAATTTTGCCGTTCCACCCTCTACTCCTTATCCACTTTTGTCTTAAATTATATCTCCTCCCACCCTCACCACTGCCTTCAAAGCTTGCCATATCACTGCCCGCCAGACATAAGCCGGACATTTAAACAGCACATATTCCTCAATTTCTTTTTCAATCTTATCACAAAACTCTCGGACCCAAACAGCCTAGATCAAAGATCCACCACCGCCTCTGCACGATTCCCTTCACCAACACGATATCAACCCAGTGTGGCGCAAGGTCCTATATTGCAATTGCCGAATACTCTGACCCCTTGACCCCGGATACAGTACCTTCCCGACCGCAAAACAAACATTTCTGCGAATAGACCTTATGAACTGAAGAGAAGAAAGAATACTCCCGCTCTCCCATGTGCAAGAACCTTCAAGGGTTCTCTCCTCCCATTGCCATCATTAGCCCAGTCAACGCCTCCGCTCCCCCCTGACTGGGCAAGCGATCGCGGACGTGACCTGTCCAATTTTGGCTCCTGCACCATATTCCCATCTCCATCCACGACCAATTCATGTGTATCCAAGAAAAAAGATCAAAGAAAATTACAGCACAGGAACAGGCCCTTCAACCCTCCCATCCTGCGCCGATCCAGGTCCATTATCTAAACCAGTCTCCTATTTTCCAAGGTCAAATTTTCCAGGGGCAGCACGGTAGCATGGTGGTTAGCATAAATGCTTCACAGCTCTAGGGTCCCAGGTTCGATTCCCGGCTGGGTCACTGTCTGTGCGGAGTCTGCACGTCCTCCCTGTGTGTGCATGGGTTTCCTCCGGGTGCTCCGGTTTCCTCCCACTGTCCAAAGTTGTGCGGGTTAGGTGGATTGGCCATGCTAAATTGCCCTTAGTGTCCTAAAAATAGGGGGGGGGGTTACTGGTATAGGGTGGATACGTTGGCTTGAGTAGGGTGATCATTGCTCGGCACAACATTGAGGGCCGAAGGGCCAGTTCTGTGCTGTACTGTTCTATGTTCTATGTTCTAACTTCCCTCTGTTCGCGCCCGTTCATATACCTGTCTCGATGCCTCTTAAATGATGCAATCGTGCCCGCTTCTACCACCTCCGCTGGTAAAGTGTTCTAGGCATCCACCACCCTCTGCGTAATAAATTTTCCACGCACATCTCCCTTAAACTTTCCCCCTCTCACCATGAAATCGTGACCCCTTGTAACTGACACCACCACTCTTGGAAAAAGCTTGTTGCTATCCAAGTCGTGGATGGCCCCACACACCTTCCCTACAAAGCTTGCATCATCCAAGTTGGGTCAAGACACGCTGACCACCGCCACCAACTTCCTTCCAATGCCCTGTCACTATTACGTGCGTATCACCCTGATCTGCCACACCTTTATCCATTTGGAACCACACGCTTTTATTCACCAGAACCGCAAGCCCCCACGTCCTCCTATTAAAATACGAGTGAAACACTTGGCTAACCCAGCCCTTTCTAAGCCTCGTACAATCTCTCACCCTCAAGTGCGTCTCCTGCAGCATTACTACACCTACTTTTAAACTTTTTAAATGTGCAAGCACCCTCGGCTCTTTTACTGGGCCTCCCAGGCCCCTCACGTTCCATGTTACTATCCTAACCGGCTGTCTCTCCCCTCTCCCTGCTTATCCACCATCATAATAATTTCGGGCCCCACCCACTGAGTCTGATCAGTCCCTATTCATTGTTGACATCGAACACCATCCCTTCGCCAAGCATCCCCATACACTCCTTCTCGAGGAAACCTCACATTGTGTCCATCCCCATCCAGTCCATGTTCTCACCTCCATTGAAAGCTGGTAACCAGGCTACAATGTCTTTTTCCCCTCCCCCCACAACATCGCCATACACTGGCTAACCTAAGTTAAATATTGCGGGGTCACCTGCTGAGGCATTTCCTCCCCTCTCGGCCAGTCCCGCAAAATATAAACAATCCAATATATACTTTTCAGAAAATATCATCGCTCCTAAGAACAGCAACACACATATTTAACAGCTGCAACAGTTTGGTAAGAACATTATGCTAAGGTACAAATAACAACAATAAAAACACTTTAATCTCTATACCAGTAAGAAGTAGAAACATTATTCGAAGTTACATATATACATTTTCGCATTATTTACTTCCGTCCGAAGCCTCTGTCTTCATAAATGCTTCCACACTCTTCACCGTCTCAAAATAAAAGTCTTTGGAGTTGTAGGTCAACCACTCCACTGTCGCACATTGCCGCCTTCAGGTGGACACAAGCCGTTCGCTGCTTTGCCAGTTCCACTGTCAAGTCCTGATAGATATGAATCTTGGGACCAGCCACTTTCACATCCAGCTCCTTCTTTGCCAATTCAATAGCTTCCCCTTCATGCGATAACAGTGAAAACAGATAAGCATTGACCTTGGCGGCTTGTTAAACTTAGGCATAGGCCTCAGCAGCTGATGAGCTCTGTCAAATTCATACCGATGGGTTCTTCTCTCTCCTCCACCCATCCAGCAGAGGGCAGCAGAGCAGAGCTTCTGATTGGCTGTTCAGGGGAGATTTGCATACGTGCAGTGCGGTCAGCATAAGTTGAAGGTGCACCTGCATCAGTGACCCGAGGAGTTCGATGGAAGGCAAGCATCCAGCAGAGGAAAGCAGAGCAGAGCTTCTGATTGGCTGTTCCGGGGAGATTTGCATACGTGCAGTGCGGTCAGCCTGAGTTGAAGGTGCACCTGCATCAGTGACCCGAGGAGTTTGACGGAAGGCAAGCATCCAGCAGAAGGCAGCAGAGCAGAGCTTCTGATTGGTTGTTCCGGGGAGATTTGCATTCGTGCAGTGCGGTCAGCGTAAGTTGAAGGTGCACCTGCATCAGTGACCCGAGGAGTTCGGCGGAAGGCAAGCATCCAGCAAAGGGCAGCAGAGCAGAGCTTCTGATTGGCTGTTCCGGGGAGATTTGCATACGTGCAGTGCGGTCAGCGTACGTTGAAGGTGGTTTGTGAAGGGGCTGTTCTCGAGTGACAGCTTTACCGAAACACTACTTACGTAGTGTCTCCCACCCATCCTCGTCCTCTAAACAAAAAAAAGTTCTGCCGTTGGATTGCTAAACTAACAAGTTTTTTATTTTTATTTTTCAGTAGTTGGGAAGTCAGTTCAGTGGGAATGAAGGCTAGGGCAGTTGAATGTTCCTCCTGCAGAATGTGGGAGGAAAGGGTCACCTCTAGTGTCCCTTCTGACTACATCTGCGGGAAGTGCACCCAACTTCAGCCCCTCGAGAGCCGCGTTAGGGACCTGGAGCTGGAGCTGGATGAACTTCGGATCATTCGGGAGGCGGAGGAGGTTATTGAGAGGAGTTATAGGGAGGTAGTCACACCTCAGGTAAAAGAAGAAGGTAGATGGGTGACCGTCAGGGGAGGGAGAGGGAACCGGCAGGCAGTGCAGGGATCCCCTGTGGTCGTTCCCCTCTATAACAAGTATACCGTTTTGGATAATGTTGCGGGGGACGACTTACCAGGGGTAAGCAATAGGGCACAGGTCTCTGGCACAGAGTCTGTCCCTGTTTCTCAGAAGGGAAGGGAGAAGAGGAGCAGATAACTTGTCATTGGGGACTCCATAGTTAGAGGAACAGACAGGAGGTTCTGTGGGAACAAAAGAGACTCACGGTTGGTGTGTTGCCTCCCAGGTGCCAGGGTTCGTGATGTCTCTGATCGTGTTTTTGGGATCCTTAAGGGGAGGGGGAGCAGTCCCAAGTCGTGGTCCTCATAGGTACCAACGACATAGGTAGGAAGAGAGATGGGGGTTTGAGACAGAAATTCAGGGAACTAGGGTGGAAGCTGAGAGCTAGAACAAACAAAGTTGTTATCTCTGGGTTGTTACCCGTGCCACGTGCTAGCGAAGTGAGAAATAAGGAGAGAGAGGAGTTGAACACGTGGCTACAGGGATGGTGCAGGAGGGAGGGTTTTGGTTTCCAGGATAATTGGGGCTCATTCTGTGGTAGGTGGGACCTCTACAAACAGAATGGTCTTCACCTGAACCAGAGGGGTACCAATATCCTGGGGTGGGGGGGGGGGGGGGGGGGGGGAATTTGCTAGTGCTCTTCGGGGGGGTTTAAACTAATTCAGTAGGGGGATGGGAACCTAAATTTTAGTCCCAGTGTACAGGATGTTAAGAGCAGTGAGGTCAGGGATAGGGTTAAAAGTTCAAAAGAGGGCACCGGCAAGCAGGACGTTGGTTTGAAGTGTGTCTACTTCAACGCCAGGAGCATCCGGAATAAGGTGGGTGAGCTTGCAGCATGTGTTGTTAGCTGGGATCTCGATGTTGTGGCGATTTCGGAGACATGGGTAGAGCAGGGACATGAATGGTTGTTGCAGGCTTCAGGATTTAGATGTTTCTGTAAGAACAGAGAAGATGGTAAAAGAGGGGGGTGTGTCATTGTTAATCAAGGAAAGTATTACGGCGGTAGGAAGGACGCTTGAGGACTCGTCTACTGAGGTAGTATGGGCCGAGGTTAGGAACAGTAGAGGAGAGGTCACCCTGTTGGGAGTTGTCTCTATACCTCCGAATAGTTCCAGAGATGTAGAGGAAAGGATTGCAAAGATGATTCTCGACAGGAACGAGAGTAACAGGGTAGTTGTTATGGGAGAATTTAACTTTCCAAATATTGACTGGAAATACTATAGTTCGAGTACAATAGATGGGTTAGTTTTTGTGCAGTGTGTGCAGGAGGGTTTTCTGACACAGTATGTAGACAGGCCAACAAGGGGCGAGGCCACATTGGATTTGGTACTGGGTAATGAACCCGGCCAGGTGTTAGATTTAGATGTAGGTGAGCACTTTGGTGATAGTGATCACAACTCGTTTATGTTTACTTTAGCAATGGGCAGGGATAGGTATATACCGCAAGGCAAGAATTATAGCTGGGGGAAAGGCAATTATGATGCTATTCGGCAAGATTTAGGATGTAAAGGATGGGGAAGGAAACTGCAGGGGATGGGTACAATCGAAATGTGGAGCTTTTTCAAGGAACAGCTACTGCTTGTCCTTGATAAGTATGTACCTGTCAGGCAGGGAGGAAGTTGTCGAGCAAGGGAACCGTGGTTTACTAAGGAAGTTGAAGCACTTGTCAAGAGGAAGAAGAAGGCTTATGTTAGGATGAGACATGAAGGCTCAGTTAGGGCACTTGAGAGTTACAAGTTAGCCAGGAAGGACCTTAAGGGAGAGTTAAGAAGAGCGAGGAGAGGACACGAAAAGTCGTTGGCGGATAGGATCAAGGAAAGCCCTATGGCTTTCTATAGGTATATCAGGAACAAAAGATTGACTGGAGTACGATTAGAGCCAATCAAGGCTAGTAGTGGAAAGTTGTGTGTGGAATCAGAGGAGATAGGGGAAGCGTTAAATGGATATTTTTCGTCAGTGTTTACACTGGAGAAAGGCAATGTTGTCGAGGAGAACACTCAGGTTCAGTCGACCAGGCTAGATGGAATTGAGGTTCAAAGGGAGGAGGTGTTAGCAATTTTGGAAAATGTCAAAATAGATAAGTCCCCTGGGCCAGATGGGATTTAACCCAGGATTCTCTGGGAAGCCAGGGAGGAGATTGAAGAGCCTTTGTCCTTGATCTTTATGTCGTCTTTGTCGACAGGAATAGTGCCGGAAGACTGGAGGATAGCAAATGTTGTCCCCTTGTTCAAGAAGGGGAGTAGAGACAACCCTGGTAATTATAGACCTGTGAGCCTTACTTCGGTTGTGGGTAAAATGTTGGAAAAGGTTATAAGAGATAGGGTGTATAATCATCTTGAAAAGAACAAGTTGATTAGCGATAGTCAACACGGTTTTGTGAAGGGTAGGTCATGCCTCACAAACCTTATTGAGTTTTTTGAGAAGGTGACCAAACAGGTGGATCAGGGTAAAGCTGTTTATGTGGTGTATATGGATTTCAGTAAGGCATTTAATAAGGTTCCCCCACGGTAGGCTATTGCTGAAAATAAGGAAGTATGGTATTGAAGGTGATTTAGCGGTTTGGATCAGAAATTGGCTAGCTGAAAGAAGACAGAGGGTGGTGGTTGATGGCAAATGTTCATCCTGGAGTTCAGTTACTAGTGGTGTACCGCAAGGATCTGTTTTGGGGCCACTGCCGTTTGTCATTTTTATAAATGACCTGGAAGAGGGTGTAGAAGGATGGGTTAGTCAATTTGCAGATGACACGAAGGTCGGTGGAGTTGTGGATAGTGCTGAGGGATGTTATAGGATACAGAGGGACATAGATAAGCTGCAGAGCTGGGCTGAGAGGTGGCAGATGGAGTTTAATGCGGAAAAGTGTGAGGTGGTTCACTTTGGAAGGAGTAACAGGAATGCAGAGCACTGGGCTAATGGCAAGATTGTTGGTAGTGTAGATGAACAGAGAGATCTCGGCATCCAGGTACATAAATCCCTGAAAGTTGCCACCCAGGTTAATAGGGCTGTTAAGAAGGCATATTGTGTGCTAGCCTTTATAAGCAGGGGGATTGAGTTTCGGAACCACAAGGTCATGCTGCAGCTGTACATAACTCTGGTGCGGCCGCACCTGGAGTACTGCGTGCAGTTCTGGTCACCACATTATAGGAAGGATGTGGAAGCTTTGGAAAGGGTTCAGAGGAAATTTACTAGGATGTTGCCTGGTATGGAGGGAAGGTCTTACGAGGAAGGTCTCAGGGAATTGAGGTTGTTTTCGTTAGTGGTGCGAAGGCTGAGATGTGACTTAATAGATACATATAAGATAGTCAGAGGGTTAGATAGGGTGGGCAGTGAGAGTCTTTTTCCTCGGATGGTGATGACCAACACGAGGGGACATAGCTTTAAATTGAGGGGTGAAAGATATAAGACAGATGTCAGAGGCAGTTTCTTTACTCAGAGAATAGTAGGGGTGTGGAACGCCCTGGCTGCAACAGTAGTAGACTCGCCAACTTTAAGGGCATTTAAGTGGTCACTGGATAGACATATGGATGAAAATGGAATAGTGTAGGTCAGATAAGCTTCAGATGGTTTCACAGGTCGGCGCAACATCGAGGGCCCAAGGGCCCGTACTGCGCTGTAGTGTTCTATGTTCCATCAGTTCCCCCAACATATTGGCAAAATACTCTGTAGGTTTCGGTTCCTCCGCCCCCTCGGTAAGCCCCACAATCCTTATTTTGTTTTCATCTTCAGCTGTTCTCCATATCTTCCACTTTGCTCGCAGCCCCTTATTGGCATCAACCACCCTCGGCAGCTCATATCCGATCGAGATGAGATGATCACTTTTCCCCGTCACGATGTCCTCCACTTTCTTCATCTTCGCACTCTGTTCTCTCACCTCAGCTGATACCTTTTCAACAATTACCATCACCGGGGCAACTGCCTTCTGTAACGACGTCTTCAGCGCCACGACCACCTCCATTTTTATCACCTACATTTACTTTGTAACCTGCTTTTCTAGCTCTAGAGATACCACCTCAGCCATCTTCTATGCTTTAAGTCATGCGACTCCACACAGCGGCCGAGAATCCGCCCTCGTGTCAACCCTTTGTTGTTCCTCACGCACGACGGCGAGCTCTCATTTTCTCCCTTCCTGGCTGATGTCTTCCTCTGATTTTTGCAGATCTTTCGCCTCACTGCCGGTTATTAATTCTACCTGAATTCCCCCCCCCCCCCTCCCCAAGACCGTGCATTAAAAATTCCCAAAAAGAAAGAAAAACTGATACGCCTCAGGCAGGAGTCACCCAAAGTAAGGTGAACCCTCTACATGCCACCGTCGGCTGCTTCCTGTTCTGTGCCCTGCCCCACTTCTCCGGTTGCTTCAAGGACGGACATCAGTCTCACTGCTCCAGCTGCTCCACACTCTGCCCTCATTCCAGCTGCAGCAGCTGTTCCGCACTTTGCCTTCAGTCCTGCTGCTCCGGATGCCTCAACCTCTGCCAACGTTTAGGCTGCTTCGCCCCTGGATTTGGGTCTGCTGCCTCGAATGGCGCGTGTCAGTCGCAGCCCCGCCGCTCTAACTGCCGCGCACTCCGGCTAGACGCCTCGACTCCGCCGGAGTATTTCACCGGTTTTAAACGGGATTGGTTTTGCGCCCGTCACTTGGGTTCGAAATGCCAAAAAAGATTTGCGAACATAACGGGAAAAATACCCCAAAAAAGTAGAATAAAATATCTGTTGGGGGCGCCTCCTCCTCCTGCAGCCGATATGTTCCCTGGAGCCTCCGGAAGTCAAGAGGTTAATTATATATTAGGTAATTTGAACTTGCCCAAAATTATTTGGTATAGCCGTCATGTTAAGAGCTTAGATGGTAAGGAGTTCTTAACATTCATACAGGAGAACATTTTTAGGTGGGGTGGGCGCAGAAAGGTAGTGGGCTCTCAGTTTAGAATCAGCAGCGAATGGACAGTGGTGGGTTCTCAGCCCGGACACAGGAGGATTAATCAGTGTAACAGCTGAATACAGGAAGCGGGATTAGTCAGTTTAATGGCTGTTCATTGGCAGAGAGTGAATGAGTAAGTAGTAAGGCTGTTCACAGGGAGGGTGAACCCGGCTTACTCGCTCTTCAAACGTCTGAGAACACGCACGGACACTCAAAAACAGCTTCCCGCTGTTACCAGACTCCTAAAGGATCTACTGATGCACTGACCTCATCAGTACTACATTCCTATATGCTTCATTCAATGCCGATGCTTACCAAGTTACATTGTGTACCTTGTGTTGCTCTATTACATGCATACATTTATGTCCTTTTATCATAGAATTTACAGTGCAGAAGGAGGCCATTCGGCCCACCGAGTCCGGACCGGCTCACGGAAAGAGCACCCCACCCAAGCCCAACACCTCCACCCTATCCCAATAACCCAGTAATCCCACCCAACACTAAGGGCAATTTTGGACACTAAGGGCAATTTATCGTGGCCAATCCACCTAACCTGCGCATCTTTGGACTGTTAGGGGAAACCGGAGCACCCGGAGGAAACCCACGCACACACGGGGAGGATGTGCAGACTCCGCACAGACAGTGACCCAAGCTGGAATCGAACCTGGGACCCTGGAGCTGTGAAGCCATTGTGCTATCCACTATGCTACCGTGCTGCCTTTCCTTTTCATGTACTTAATGATTTGTTAAACTGCTCACAGAAATATACTTTTCACAGTACGTCAATGCACGCGACAATAAACAAATCCAATATAATCCAGTCAGTGTCAGGGCGATTCATAGTGAAGGTGAATTAGTAGGCGTAATGGCTGTTCGCAGGAAGCTGAATAATTCAGAGAACGAGCTGTTCAAAGTGAGGGTCGTTGCCTGGGTACATAAGAACATTATAACTACGAGCAGGAGTACGTAATTCAGTCACTCCAATCTTCCAACTAAAATTGAAAATAAACCCCGTCTACCAAATTTGGTTCCAGGTACCTGACCCATCTATAACAATTTCTTCATTGTAACTTATTATCCTACCTATTTTAGAGCCACAGACAATTTAGCTATCGTAGCATTCATCTCGAATTATAAGTCATTAATACATATTCTAAATAGTTGCTGCCCACGTACCGAAAACTGTGCCACCTCAATAGTTGCATCTTGGCAGCCGGAAGATTGCCTATTTTTCTGACATTCTGCTTTCTGGCTGTTATCTATCAAAGATAATGAGTTACCCTTTATCCTATTCCATATCATCTTGTATATTAATCTTTTGTGTGCCACCTTATCAAATGCCTCCTGGGTGTCGAGATACACGACATCTACATGATCCCATTATCCATTTCGTTTGTTACATCTTCAAAAAACTCTAACATTTTCCCAATGGCAGATAGTAAACTCAATGATGTACAGTTTCATAATTTCTGACTGCCTCCCTTTTTGAATAAGGGAGTTAAATGATGATTTCCAATCCACTGGAACCTTTACCGCATCCAGAGCATTATCTCCCATGCCACGTCCTTTTGGACCTAAGGATGTAACCTTAGTCCTTAGGGACTTGCCTGCCTTCAAACCCAATCGTTTGTTTCGCATTTTTCCGATTTATGATGTTTCCTCAAAATTCTAATGTACTATTAACTGTGCAGTATCTGTCACCATTAAGATGGATCTATTGCCCTCCACCATGAAAACTGAGGCTACATATTGATTTCGTGTCTCTGCCATTGCTGTGTCAAGATCATTAACTCCTCAGTTGAAACATCTAAGGGACCAAATTTAACTTTAGCTCCTTTCTTCGCTTTTATGTTATACTTTTAGGACCCTTTTCTCTCCTTTTTACATTTTGCGCTAGTTTTCTTTAAGAATTTATCCGTACTCTTTGTATAAATTTGCAGCAGCACATTGTTCATCTTGAAAAGTGTCTTAGTCTCCCAGAATGCCTCTGGCATATGCAGCATTGTTTGCCTTAGTTTTTGTCTTTAGTTGTCTTAAAATTACATGCTTAGCCATGGGTGCCAAACATGCCTTTCCACAAACTCAGTCTTTCTTTCTCTTGTGGGCATAACTCATTTGGGAGTAATTGAATATCTCCATGAACTGCTGCCACGGCTCATCGCAAGCATCTTCGTAGTAGTAACTGCGCCCCCCCCCCCCCCTCAACATGTTTATTTAGTTTGGTTTCGGTCCTTAGCAAGCCATCGAACCCCCGTACCGAACCTGTAGCTCCCCCCCCCCCCCTCCCGCTACCTTCCCCCGACTATTCTTCCTCTTGTACATTGGCCACAAATAGGTCCCAGAACAGTTGCATGAATGGCTCCCACGTTCTGTGGAAGCCGTCGTCCGACCCTCGGATGGCAAATTTGATTTTCTCCATTTGGAGAGATTCCGAGAGGTCGGACAGCCAGTCCGCAGCTCTGGGCGGTGCTGCTGACCGCCAGCCAAACAGGATTCTACGGCGGGCGATCAGGGAGGCAAAGGCAAGGGCGTCCGCCCTCCTCCCCAGGAATAGATCTGGCTGTTCTGAAACCCCGAAGACCGCCACTATCGGGCATGGCTCCACCCTCACTCCCACCACTTTGGACATAACCTCGAAGAAGGCTGTCCAGTACTCCACGAGTCTGGGGCAAGACCAGAACATGTGGGCGTGGTTGGCCGGGCCTCTTTGGCACCGTTCACATCTGTCTTCCACCTCCGGGAAGAACCTACTCATACGGGTTCTTGTTAAGTGGGCTCTATGTACCACTTTTAGTTGCGTCAGGCTGAGCCTTGCGCACGTGGAGGTGGAGTTGACCCTATGCAGTGCTTCGCTCCAGAGTCCCCACCCTATCTCCATCCCCAGGTCGTCCTCCCATTTCCTTCTTGTTGCGTTCAGTACGGTGTCGTCCCTATCTACCAGTCGGTCATACATGTCACTACAGTTCCCTTTCTCTAGGATACTTGCGTCCAGTAGGTCTTCCAGTAGTGTCTGTCGTGGCGGTTGTGGGTACGTCCTTGTCTCCTTTCGTAGGAAGTTTTTGAGCTGCAGGTACCGTAGCTCGTTCCCCCCAGCTAGCTGAACTTTCTCTGTCAGTTCGTCCAGTGTTGCGATCCTGTCGTCCGTGTATAGGTCCCTGACTGTCAGTGTCCCCCCGTCCTCCCTCCACCTTTTGAAGGTGGCGTCAGTCAGTGCTGGTGTGAACCTATGGTTGTTGCAGATGGGAGCCCTGTTCGACATTTTGGTCAGGCCAAGTTGCTGCCGCAGTTGGTTCCAGGATTGGAGGGTGGCTGTCACCACTGGGCTGCTGGAGTGTTTATTGGGTGGGGATGGGAGTGCTGCCGTGGCGAGTGCCCGGAGGGAGGTTCCCATGCAGGAGGCCTCCTCCGCACGCACTCACTCAACTTCTGGCTCCTGGATCCATCCCCTTACTCGCTCGGCTGTTGCTGCCCAGTGGTAGAATTGTAGATTCGGGAGGGCTAGCCCTCCCCTGGTTTTTGTTTTTTGTAAGACCTTCTTTGGGATCCTAGCATTTTTACCCCCCATACGAACGCCATGATGAGTTTGTCCAGCGCTTTGAAAAAGGCCTTGGGGATGTAGATCGGAATGGATCTAAACAGGAAGAGGAACCTGGGCAGTACGTTCATTTTGATCGTCTGAACTCTCCCCGCGAGGGAGAGCGGGAGTGTGTTCCATCTTTGCAGGTCCTTTTTAACTTCCTCCGTCAGGCTGGTGAGGTTCCATTTGTGGATCCCTTTCCAGTCATGGGCTATTTGGATCCCCAGGTAGCGGAATTTATGTCGGGCTTGTTTGAACGGCAGCCCCTTTAGTGCTGCCCCCCCCCCCCCTTGCGGGTGTACTGGGAAGATCTCACTTTTGCTCATGTTGAGTTTGTAGCCCGAGAAGGCTCCAAACTCTTTCAGGAGCGCGATGATTCCGTCCATGCTGCTTTGTGGGTCCGAGATATAGAGGAGCAGATCATCCGCATAGAGTGAGACTCTGTGCTCTCTACCTCCCCTTCGGATCCCCCTCCAATTTTTTGCTGCCCTGAGCGCGATTGCTAGCGGTTCAATTGCTAGTGCGAACAGCAGCGGGGACAGTGGGCATCCTTGTCTGGTGCCCCTGTGCAGCTGGAAGTATTGGGAGTTGGTATTGTTGGTCTGTACACTCGCCATGGGAGCGTTGTACAGGAGCTTTACCCAAGAGGTGAACCCTGTTCCAAGCCCGAACCGCTCCAGTACCTCTATGAGGTATTTCCACTCGACTCTGTCGAAGGCCTTTTCTGCGTCCAGGGAGACGATCACCTCTTGTGTTCTCTCCCCGGAGGGGGTCATTATCACGTTCAGCAGGCGCCTGATGTTCGCGGTAAGCTGTCTACCTTTGACAAAGCCCGTCTGGTCCTCTGTGACCACCTCAGGTACACAGTCTTCTAGCCTCTTGGCTAGGATTTTGGCCAGTATTTTGGCGTCTGCATTCAGCAGAGGTATGGGTCTGTATGACCCACATTCCGTTGGGTCTTTGTCTTTCTTAGGTATCAGCGAGATTGAGGCCTGTGCTAACGTGAGTGGCAACGTGCCCCTAGCTAGCGAGTCTGTGAACATCTCCCGCAGGTGCGGGGCCAGCGCTGTCGCAAATTTTTTGTAGAAGTCCGTCGGGAATCCGTCCGGTCCCGGCGCCTTCCCCGCCTGCATGGAACTAATGCTCTCCATGATCTCTCCCAGTGCTAGTGGTGCTTCCAGATCCCGTTTTCTGCCCTCTCCCACAACTGGTATATCCAGTCCGTCAAGAAACCGGTTCATCCCAGCCTTCCCCGTTGGGGGCTCTGAGGTGTACAGCTCTTGGTAGAAGGCCTTGAAGGTTTTGTTAATCCTCTCTGGTTCTGTTTCCAACGTGCCTCTGGTATCTCTGATTTGCGCAACTTCTCTGCTGGCTGCCTGCTTTCTCAGCTGGTGGGCCAACAGGCGGCTGGCTTTGTCTCCGTGTTCGTATAGGGCCCCGCGTGCCTGGCGGAGTTGGTGTACTGCTTTCCTGGTGGAGAGCAGGTCAAAGTTCCTTTGTAATTCTTTTCTCTCCGCCAGGAGTTCTACAGTCGGGGCCTCGGAGTATTTATGGTCTACCTCCAGTATGGAGTCGACCAGCTTCTGCCTAGCCACCCTTTCCTCCCTATCTCTTTGCGCTTTGTAGGCTATGATTTCCCCTCTTTGTACGGCCTTAAGCGCTTCCCAGAACGTGGAGGGTGAGACCTCCCCGTTTTGGTTGATCTCAGTGTACTCCGCTATGGCCTGCGCTATCCTTTCGCTGAAGGCCTTGTCAGCTAGTAAGGCACCGTCCAACCTCCATTTGGGGCGCTGGGCCCTTCCCATCTCTAGCCGCACATCCATGTAGTGTGGAACGTGGTCTGATATCACAATTGCGGAGTATTCCACCTTGTCTATCTCTGGAAGCACCGTTTTCCCCACCACCAAGAAGTCAATTCTGCTGTACATGTTGTGTACTGGGGAGAAGAAAGAGAATTCTTTCTCCCCCGGGTGGGCGAATCTCCAGGGGTCTACTGCTCCCATCTGCTCCATATAGTGACTGAGTTCCCTTGCCATGTTTGAGGTTTTCCCCGTTCTGGGGTTTGATCTGTCCGTCGTTGGGTCCTGTACACAGTTGAAGCCCCCCCCCATGATTAGTCGGTGCGTCGCTCTGTCCGGGATTTCTGCCATGGTCTTTTGGATGAAGCTCGTGTCGTCCCAGTTGGGCGCGTACACGTTAACTAGAACTACCGGCGCCCCATCCAGGGCCCCGCTGACCATGACATACCGTCCCCCTGGGTCCGTAACCGTCTTTGTCGCCCTAAACATTGTCCTCTTGCCAATCAGGATCGCTACCCCCCTGGCCGACATGACCACTATAATGGCGGACTGTAGAACAGGCCCCACGCCCCAAACGGTCGCCCGCTTTCTGTTGGTCTGCGGTGTCCTCCATAATCTGACATAGTAGATTTACTGTGAACGTAACACATGGTCTAATTGCTCTGAGAACCTAACTCGGTACAGAAAGTCACGTATTCCCAATTGCAAAATACAAGATAAATGCACTGGACTCTAAAAAATGCAGGTAGAAGAATATCCCAGATGTATGCAAATAGTATGACAGAATGGGCATCTCATTTACAAATAGATTTCAGTTTTGGAAAAAGCTTTGGGGACTGAACATTGTTCGAACGTTTAACAATAGTGGACAATCAGTAAAAATAAATGTTAGGCTGAAGTCTCATGTATTTCCAGGCACATCATAGTTAAACATGCCTTGTGTGAAACAGAGAATAACAAAAATTGGAGATGAATACCTGTCCAATCATCTGTTAAAGACAACACATAATTGTTTCAAATCATGCATCACGTGCAAATACCTGCGGCGGAGGCGGACAAAGACTGCTGTCAGCAATTCTAAGCGCCACGTAGCAATATATGATACAGTGACCATGCAGGCAGTGCAGCTTATCTTTGTCGCACAAGTATTTGATGGGCTTGTGTTTAATTTCGGTTTTGTTAGGTAGGAAAATAGGATTGCATTCCCTGAAATTTGAAAGTTGTGGAAATATTTGACTCCGGTCTTCAATATTTCACATGGAAAATATGAGGTCGCATTCGGTAATATATGCGAGGCCCAAATAGAGAAAGCTCGTTCAGCAGCATCTTCGAATGCTGATGCTTTTGCCAGCTGAAAGAAGGAGGCAGCATGTGCATTATAACTGGGAATAATAGAATAGGCAGTGAGTTTTAAATGTAAAATGAGGCGGGTTTAAGTTACGAGTTCATGATTAGATTTTGAAAACGGTCACAGCGGGGATATTAAGGGAATTCAACCTAATTTCAGGGAAATATTGGAGTGGGAAAATCAACAACAGTGTGTTCCTTTGGACCGAAGCTTCTCAATCAGACGAGAAAAACGTTTCAATAGCAGACAGATGGGATTTGTAATTGTGCAAGTAAACCAGCTTTTTCAAGGTGAACAACTTGCAGGAATTAATTTAATTATTATCTAAAATTGAAAGCAGGACAGAATCCTTCAAATGCATGTTCTGTGCCAGCAAAATCGTATGATCTTCTCGTGTTTAAAATGATTAGTAGGCAGAATGTCCTACAATTCTAACAGCGACTCCCTGTAGAAGGAAAGTAGTGTGAGGAATCAGTAATTGTTTGGACCGCTCACAGAATATATTAATATTATTTGCTGTTATAAACAATACTTGATAAAACATGCTAGAATGACTTGACTATATTTTAAAACTGCCGTTCGTCATATCTTAGAATGATGCATGAAGTTCAAAGTACTTGAAAAACAATTTTTCGATTAATCATCTTGTGCTGACGAACTGTTCTGACGAAGGACGCAGGATGTTGTCAGTTAAGAGATTATGGGCGAAGAGCACTCCTAAATTCGTTTAATATCAACATGGGGAGACTAGAGATTTTTTCACATGGAAAGCTGCTTATTACGGTATAAAGATCTGCTCTATTTCTGCTGTAACCCAGAGAGCTAATGAATGGTCATTAACCATTGCAGCCTCTCTACCATATCGTGTGAATACATTTCATGGAACGAAGAGGGCAGCATGGTAGCATGGTGGTTAGCATCAATGCTTCACAGCTCCAGGGTCCCAGGTTCGGTTCCCCGCTGGGTCACTGTCTGTGCGGAGTCTGCACGTCCTCCCCATGTGTGCGTGGGTTTCCTCCGGGTTCTCCGGTTTCCTCCCACAGTCTAAAGATGTGCAGGTTAGGTGGATTGCCCGTAGTGTCCTAAAAAAGTAAGGTGAAGGGGGAGTTGTTGGGTTACGGGTATAGGGTGGATAAGTGAGTTTGAGTAGGGTGATCATTGCTCGGCACAACATCGAGGGCCGAAGCTCGAAGTCTCAGTCTAATATTATTTACAGTATACTGCCCAACCAGACATGGTTGATGAATCCATATACAGACAGTAAATAGAAAAAGTGTATACATATGCACCGGTCTCAATTCTAAGTACGTCTGATGAGGACAGAATGCAAAATTGAAATGAGTTACGTTCCATGACCTCGCTGAGCTGTTGACAGGCAAACATAGGGAAGAAATAATCTTCAACTGTTGAAGTCGTACATGGCTGGTTTCGTCTGCCACATGACTGGTAGTGCCATAAGGATACTTCAGCCTTTCTTACGAGCGCTCTGAAGATTAAAAATCATGAATGAATTTTTTTTAAAAGATTGCATTTCCGGATTTCATGCTTCTTTGACTTCAGACGCGCAGGAAAATGCAATGACATCGCGTCTGTGAGGCTTAACGTATTAAAATGGCGGATGTCGTTTCACTGGAAGGCTCTCAAACATAAGGAGCATCAGGGGAATTGTGGAATGTTTGGTCAAAACAGGACACTTGAAGTGAATCGTTGTCATGAAGTTATAGATATATATTATATATTTCTGGATTTGTTTATGGAGTTCACATCAGTTCACTAATTGAAATAGGTGATCTTTAATTAATGTTCGAATCATTGAATTCCGACACTATAAATGGAGGCCATTCAGGCCATCGAGCCTGTACAACCCGATCCACGTCAATCCATAACCAAACCAGCACCTCTCTGTATGCACCTCACTGGGCATGTGGCAATTTCACGTTGCCAATCTACCTAACCTGCACACATTTGTACTTTGGGAGAAAACTGTACCCGAAGGTTCTCCATGGAGACAAGGGGAGAATGTGCAAACTCCACACAGACAGTCGCACAAGGCCGGAATTACTGTGCCACTCTGTTGACGTTTCATGTATGATTAAATTGTAGATTGAATATTTCACTTCGTAACAGTGGAATTTTAGATTCGCGATACCTGACATGATTGTTCTCCATCCATACAACTAGAATGATGTTAAAATGTCACCTCAAAGAGGCTGCCAGCTTCCCGAACGCCTCGTGGAGTTAAATTTTACAGAGAGTCTAGCCATTTGAAATTTTCTGCGAGTATAAACCGAGATAACGTCCCAAATCTGGATTCACAACATCTCCGCATGAGCTTTCCGATCCTGAAGAAGTGTGTATGAGATGAGACACGTGTTGCTTTTGGTCATTTCTTTGCTGCTGTTGACTGAGTCCATAACTGCTAGACCGAGAGAGGAAAATGGAAGGAACGTTAGAGAAAGAATTTTAATATGGACAGGTTGTTTATTTTGACATCTCTGTGGGACCCTGTTGAAAGAGTACGAGCTGTATTTGAAAACCAAATTGTGTTCCCCGAATTGATGCTGTTTTGAGTGGTTAAAAAGTAACATTTTGTGGGGAAAAGCATCATAGAACATAGAACATAGAACAGTACAGCACAGAACAGGCCCTTCGGCCCTCGATGTTGTGCCGAACAATGATCACCCTACTCAAACCCACGTACCCACCCTATACCCATAACCCAACAACCCCCCCCCCCCCTTAACCTTACTTTTTTAGGACACTACAGGCAATTTAGTATGGCCAATCCACCTACCCCGCACATCTTTGGACTGTATTTGGACTCATCAGATGAGTATTCCGAGATCAACCGTTCGTGAGAGTAAGGAATGTGCGCTGATGCAAATAGACCAGATACAAATGTGTTTGGATGTGAACTGCAGCCTTGACCTTGCTCTAAGTCGGTGGGGTTTCCGTAATTGTCCAGGTATTATGGTGAAGAATTGATTGTATCCTTCCGATCATTCATATCTGCCACAGTCTGTTAGTGTGCAAGTTTTTCTTAATGGACACCATTGCGAGCTATTTAGGTCACTTTTCTCTGACAGTCAGTGTCTATTATCACAAGTGAGCAATGCTGATTCAGGAGGGAAGTTGCCTGCAGTGCTGAAAACCCGAACTGAGTTAGGTGTTCATTAGATGAGGCGGAGAGATGAGAATCAAATAATGGAGCCGAGTTTTATTGCAACAGATCAACACTGGAGCTTCCGTCGGGATGGGGCTCCGGTGCGGGGAGGAATTAAATAATGGAACTAGTAAACCAATCAATTTCAGCCATTTATGTCAATCAATTGAATTGGGAACTAAGATGATGAATCGCATTGTCATCCTGTGCTCAGTTTTATTCAGCAGTGATTATCCGACTCATTATTTCAACAGGTAGGAAGGAGATCTCTCGCTTTCACACACAAAGCGATATGACACTCGAAAAAAGTGGAGAGAATCGCTCCACCCTCGCTGGTCCCATTTGCTGCTGGTGGTCATATTCAATTAGGTGGCAGCACACGTTCAGCAGTTGCGTTCTCAAAATCGATGATCTGCCAACGGAGGGCAGAGAACTGAAGGGGGGGGGGGTTGTTGGGATGTGTTTCCAAACATATATATCAGAGCAGATAATGTTGCTACAAGTAACTCATCAAAGCTCTGTGCACATCGCCATTTTGTCCCCCGGAATCAGTGAATTGTTCTCAACTGTTGCGAGTGGGATATATTTTTCTGTCTCATTATCTAATATATCAAGTATGAGGGCAGCACGGCAGCATTGTGGATAGCACAATCGCTTCGCAGCTCCAGGGTCCCAGGTTCGATTCCCGCTTGGGTCACTGTCTGTGCGGAGCCTGCACATCCTCCCCGTGTGTGCGTGGGTTTCCTCCGTGTTCTCCAGTTTCCTCTCACAGTCCAAAGATGTGCAGGTTAGGTGGATTGGCCATGATAAATTGCCCTTAGTGTCCAAAATTTCCCTTAGTGTTGGGTGGGGTTACTGGGTTATAGGGTGAAGTTGTTGACATTGGGTAGGGTGCTCTTGACAAGAGCCGGTGCAGTCTCGATGGGCTGAATGGCCTCTTTCTGCACTGTAAATTCTATGATTCTAAGTATGAACAGTTGCTTCTTATTTCTTTGCGACACGTAACATACCTCTTAAAATTACCTATGAAAGGTTTGCTTCCTGATTCGGTGTCAGTGGACCACAGCTAAGTATTTTCCTCACTTCCACAGCAGTCTATGTGCAAATCTTTGAAGACACACACTGAAGGGGAAACTTCTACATTAATGTCAGATCTGTATTTTAATTATGGTTTATTTCACACGGGGTTTGATAACGTGCTGTTAAAGGCCTGTCTGTAATTTATGCCAGGGACATACTTAAAAGGGGGTGACGGAAAGTCTTCATGCACATGTGTTATCGATAGGTAGTCGTATTTTCAGACGAACATTCGTGTTTTCATAATTAATTCTCGTATCTCAGGCGCTTTGTTCCCATCCCTTCCTCTCTTTATCGTTCTGTCACAGGAAGAGCCTTCGCTAACTCAACCTTCCATGCTGAATTTCAGGCCATTTTAACTGGTGTGAAGATAATAAAGGAACGTGTCGTACACCCGACTGTCATCAAGGCGAGAGAATTGTCCACGGTGCAGATTGTTTCGCCAGGGCTAAAAGGTGCATTCTTGTCGCGTGAAAGTTCCGTTATTGGACTACCATCAGCCGAGCTCGCCACATCCTCGTTGAATTATGTATACATTCCTGGGAAACGTGCTCAATTTGATTGCTTCGGTTCAGTGATCTTGTCCCTGTGTATCTGTTGTCTGCTGTGTTGGCTTTAGCCAGAAATCAAAATTTTAAAAGTGCATTGGTCAAAGTTTCTGATTATGTCGTTTTTGAAAATATAGTTTTAACACCAGCCTCAAAAAGGAGAGAATCTATGGGGCACAGTATGGTTGTGAGCAGTTCTGGAATTTGCGGAAAATGGGAGGAGAATACCAATGTCGAGAATTATGAAAATTTAGCGCATACCTTTCAAGTGTAATAGAAATCAACAAGTGAAGGAAACAGTGATAACCTTCTGAAAGATCATGCGTCCTGGTTGCTAACAAATATCAAACCGGTTAGAAGGCATTCATGGGTCTCAAACCGTCATATGAAGTGAAAATTACAGCAGAAGCAGTAAAACCGATTCCGTTGGCTTTTCAAAGGACAGACAACTGGGCAGTAGGTAGAAACATTTATTTTTTTAAAAATAATTTTTATTCAAATTTTTCAACAACACATTTTCTCCGAACAATAACGTAAACAAGGTGTAGAAATAATCAAAAAGAGAAATTCCCCCCAATACAAAGCAATGGATTAATAACCTAATAACAATGCAAAAAAGAAGAATATAGCAAACACACCGTTGCAAAAACAAACCCCCTGAACGGACCCAACCCCCCGGGTTGATGCTGAGATTGACCACCCTCTAACCCTCCGCCAGAAAATCGAGAAAGGGCTACCACCGCCGGAAGAACCCTTGTACCGACCCCCTCAGGGCAATCTTGACCTTCTCCAGCCTGATGAACCCGGCCACGTTATTAATCCAGGCCTCCGGGCTCGGGAGCTTTGTGTCCCTCCACTGCAAGAGAATCCTACGCCGGGCTACTAGAGACACAAAGGCCAGGGTACCGGCCTCTCTCGCCTCCTGCACTCCCGGCTCAAATGCTACCCAAAAGGTCGCGAGCCCCCAGCCTGGTTCCACCCTGGAACCGAACACCTTGGACAAAGTCCCCGCAACCCCCTTCCAAAACCGCTCCGACGCCAGACACGCCCAGAACATGCGGTTGTGGTTCACCGGGCCTCCCGAACACCCACACCTCTCCTCTCCCCCAAAGAACCGGCTAATCCTGGCCCTAGTCATGTGTGCCCTATGCAGCACCTTCAGCTGAACTAAGCTGAGCATTGCACAAGAAGAGGACGAGTTCACACTCCCCAGGGCGTCCGCCCACGTCCCATCTTCGATCTCTTCCCCTAGCTCCTCCTCCCACATCGCTTTCAGATCGTCCACCGAGGTCTCCTCCTCCTCCTGCATCACCTGATAAATTGCCGAGATCGTACCCTCACCGACCCACGTCCCCGAGAGCACCCTATCCTACACCCCCCTAGGCGGTATTAGCGGGTACTCCGCCATCTGCCACTTAACAAATGCCCTAATCTGCACGTCCCTGAAAGCATTCCCAGGGGGGAGACTCGACTGCCCTTCCAACTCCTCTAAAGTCGCAAACTTCCCATCAAGGAAAAGGTCCCCCATACCTGATGCCTGATGCCTGCCCTATGCCAACTCAAAATCCCACCATCTATTCTCCCTGGCGCAAACCGGTGATTGCCCCGTATGGGGGCCCACACTGGGGCCTTCACTTGCCCCCTATGCAGCCTCCACTGCCCCAAAATTTTGAGGGACACCACCACGACCTGACACGTAGAGCACCTTCTCGGGGGAAGTGGGAGTGGGGCCGTCACCAATGCTTCCAAACTCGTACCCACACAGGACGCCTCCCCGAACCTCTTCCATGCGGCACCCTCCCCCTCCATCACATACCGGCGAATCATTGCCACGTCCACAGCCCAGTAATACCCACACAAGTAGGGCAACGCCAAGCCGCCTACCTCCCTTCCTCGCTCCAGGAATACCCTCCTCACTCTCGTGGTCTTCCGCGCCCTCACGAACCCCAGAATGCTCTTATTCACCCTCTTAAGAAATGCCTTTGGAATCAATATGGGGAGGCACTCCCCGCCGGATCCGCGATGTACAACAGTAAATAATTTGCATCCAACGACAACAGGTGCTCCTCCCCCCCCCCCCCCCCCCCCCCCCCCGCACAATCCCCCTCCAGTTCTTCGAATCCCTCAGCACCATGGCCAAGGGATCAATCGCTACCGCGAAGAGCAGGGGTGACAAGGGGCACCCCTGCCTCGACCCCCGGTAAAGCTAAATGTCCTCCGACCTCCTCCCATTTGTCACCACACTCGCTACCGGAGAGCTATACAGCAACCTCACCCAGCTAATGAATCCCTCAACAAACCCAAACCTTCTCAGCACTTTCCACAGGTAGCTCCACTCCACCCTGTCAAAGGCCTTCTCCGCACCTATTGATGCAACTATTTCCACCTCCCCATCCGTCGGCGCAATCATCATAACATTAAGAAGCCGCCATACATTGACATTCACCTGCCTCCCCTTCACAAACCCCGTTTCGTCCTCGTAGATAACCATCGGGACTACATCTTCCACCCTCCTGGACAGTATCTTTGCCAACAACTTTGCGTCCATGTTGAGGAGCGAAATCGGCCTGTAAGACCCACACTGGAGGGGGTCCTTATCCCGCTTCAGGATCAGTGAGAATATTGCTCTCGACACCGTCGGGAGCAGAGCCCCTCATCCTTAGCCTCATTCGGGGTCCTCACAAGCAGCGGGCCCATCAGAAATGAAAACTTCTCATAGAACTCCACCGGGAACCCATCATGTCCCGGTGCTTTCCCTGCTGCATGCTCCCTAGCGCCTCCATCAGCTCCTCCAACCCGATTGGGTCCCCAGACCCTTCACCCACTCTTCCTCTACTCTTAGGAATTCCAGCTTATCCAAAAAACGGTCCATCCCGCCCACCTCCCTAGGGGGCACCACCCGGTACAGCCCCTCGTAAAAGTATCTGAACACTCCATTAATGTCCCTGCCACCCCTCACCCAGTTCCCTCCTGCGTCTGTGACTCCCCCTACCTCTCTCGCTGCCTCCCGCTTCCGGAGCTGGTTGGCCAGTATCCGACTTGCCTTCTCCCCGTACTCATATACCACCCTCTGTGCCCTCCTCCACTGCACCTTCCGGCTGGTCAGTATGTCGAACTCTGCTTGGAGGCTGTGACGCTTCCTCAGAAGCCCCTCCAAGACATCCGCATACCTCCTGTCCACCCTGACCATTTCTTCCACCAACCTTTCCCTCTCAACCCTCTCCGCCCTCTCCCTGTGCGCCCGAATGGATATCAGCTCCCCTCTAACCACCGCCTTCTGCGCTTCCGAAACCAACCCAACCTGCACCTCTCCGTTATCGTTGCTTTCCAAATACCCCTCTATGCCCCTGCGGTCCCGGCCGCATACTTCCTCCTCTGCCAGAAGCCCCATATTTAACCTCCACACCGGGCGCCTATCCTTCCCCTCCCCCAGCTCCAGGTCCACCGAATGCGGAGCATGGTCAGATATGACTATCGCCGAATACTCCGCCCCCATCACTCTCGGGATTAGCGCCCTGCTGAGAACAAAAAAGTCAATCGAGGAATAAGCCTTGTGGACATAGGAGAAAAAGGAGAACTCCCTGCGCCCCTGCCTCAAGGGTCTACCCCTCCCATCTGATCCACGAACCCCCTCAGCACCGAGGTCGCCGCCGGCCTCTTGCCCATCCTAGACTTCGAATGATCCAGCGCTGGATATAACACAGTATTAAAGTCCCCTCCCAAGATCAAGCCCCCCGTCTCCAGGTCCAGGATCCGGCTCACCATTCGCCGCATGAAGCCCGCATCTTCCCAGTTGGGGGTGTACAAGTTATCCAGAACCACCCGCTCCCTTTGAAGTCTACGACTGACCATTACGTATCCACCTGCACAGTCCGCCACCACGTTCGATGCCACAAACGACAAGCTCTTGCCGACAAAGATCGCCACCCCTCGATTCTTCGCAGCTAGCCCCGAGTGAAACACCTGCCCCACCCAGGCTCTTCTCAGCCTCACCTGATCTGCCACATTAAGGTGCGTCTCCTGGAGCATAGCCACGTCCGCTCCCAGCCCCTTCAGGTGCGCCAAGACCCGGGACCGCTTCACCGGTCCATTCAGTCCCCTCACGTTCCATGTGACCAGCCAAATCTGTGGGGTCTTCCCCTCCCTCTGCGCCGGTGAGCCTTAGCTCTCCCTCTGCTCACCACGTTCCCGCAGAACCACCCAGGCCCATTCCCCACTGTGGCAGACCCCCTCAACCCCTCCCTTCATCAGCAGCTCCCCTACGGCCCCTGCTGCAGCAACCCGGTACACCCCCCTTCTTCCCCCCTCCCCAAACCCCCTCACTTCCCCCCCCCTAGCTGCGTAACCCCTTCCATTGTACTTCAGTAAGTCAGCCGACTCCTGCTGACCCCGGCTTCTCCTGCAATCCCAACAACCCCCCCCCCCCTCCCGATGCAACACAAACGCAATTCCCCCCTCCCTGTGCCGGCCCCGCCCACTACTCCTCCAGCGCGGGAAGAAAACCCGCGCTTCCATCCCAAACCTCGCGCCCCAGACCCAACATTCGGGAATGAGACGGGCACATGACCCAACGGGACGGTAAGGAGCTCCCCAACCCTCCACCAGTAAAAAAACGAAAAAGCACTCAAGTAAATGAATAACAGCCCCAAAATGCAAAAAAGCTAAACAGCTAAAAGGCAACATCGAACACACGAATGCAACGAAAGGATATCAAGGAGAACAGAGCCTCCTCACTATGTGTATCGTTCCCCAGTCCCCCCAGTCCTCAGTTCGAGTACAACTTCTCTGCCTGGACAAAGGCCCAGCCCTCCTCCGGAGAATCAAAGTAGAGCTGGCGGTCCTTGTAAATGACCCAGAGGTGTGCCGGCTGTAACAGGCCAAACTTCACCCCCTTCCTGCGAAGCACTACCGTCGCGTTTAATTGGAAATGGGTTGAAGGTTTATGTGAAGGAGCAGGACGGTGGAGTTAAGGTCACGATGAGATGACCCATTATCAAATGGTGCTGCAGATTCGATGGGCCAAATGTTCTAACTCCGCTCCAATCTATTTTGAATTTAAAACTCAACAAGTTGCAACCGGGAAATAGGGAAAAAAGCCAACGCTTGGCAGTTACACGGAATCTACCATACCACTCGCAGAGTTATGTCAGGGTTCAAAAGGCCAGGAAAGGCCAACAGCAGGCTCAGAACTGTAAGATGTATCATACAAGTTCAGGAAGAGGTGACGATGGGAAAAATCACCAATTCGTCCAGCATGAATTTGGGAGAACATAGAATATAGAACAGTACAGCACAGAACAGGCCCGTCAGCACTCGATGTTGTGCCGAGCATTGTACGAAATCAGGATCAAGCTATTCCAATCAATGTCATTCTGGTGTGCTCCATGTGTCTATCCAATAACCGCTTGAAAGTTCCTAAAGTGTCCGACTCCACTATCACAGCAGGCAGTTCATTCCACACCCTAACCGCTCTCTGAGTAAAGAACCTTCCTCGGATCCCCCTCTTATATCTCCCACCCTGAATCTTATAGTTATGCCGTCTTGTAACAGCTGCATCCACCCGAGGAAATAATCTCTGAACGTCCACTCTATCTATACCCCTTATCATTTGCTAAAACTCTATTAAGTTGCCTATCATCCTCCTCGCCCCAAAGTGAAAAGCCCTAGCTCTTTCAAGCATTCCTCATAAGACCTATCCTGCAAACCAGGCAGCATCATGGTCAATCTCCTTTGCACACTTATCAATGCTTCCACATTCTTCCTATATTGAGTGTGACCAGAACTGCACACATACTTCAAATGTGATCTCACCAGGGTCATGTATAGTTGCAGCACAACCCCCCAGCTCTTAAACTCAAGCCCCCTGTTAATAAACGCGAACACACTTCACGGCTCTATCCACTTGAGTGGCAACCTTCAGAGATCTGTGGGCATGAAGCCGAAGATCTCTCTGCTCCTCCACATTCCTCAGAATCCTGCTGTTGACCCTGTAATCCGCATTGAAGCGTTTTCTACCAAAATGAATAACCTCGCACTTATCAGTGTTAAACTCCATCTGCCAATTTTCAGCCCAGGTCTGCATCCTATCAATGTCTCTTTGCAGCCTACAACAGGCCTCCTCCTCCTCTACTACTCCACCAATCTTGGTGCCAGCAGAAAATGTACTGACCCACCCTTCAGCCCCTCCTCGAAGTCATTGATAAAAATCACAAATAGCAGAGGACCCAGCACTCATCCCTGTGGTACACCGCTGGTAACTGGTCTCCAGTCTGAAAATTTTCCATCCGCCACCTTCTATATGATAGCCAGTTAATTATCCAATTGGCCAAATTTCCCTCTATCCCACACTTCCTTACTTTCTTCATGAACCTACCATGGGGAACCTTATAAACGCCTTACTAAACTCCATGTATACGACATCAACTGCTCTACTTTCATCTACACACTTAGTTACCTCCTCAAAGAATTCAATCAAGTTTGTGAGGCAAGACTTACCCTTCACGAATTCGTGTTGACTATCACGGATTAAACTGCGTCTTTCCAAATGGTCATAAATCCTATCCTTCAGGACGTTTTCCATTAACTTACCGACCACCGAAATAAGACTAACTAGCCTATGATTACCAGAGTCATTGCTATTCCCTTTCTTGAACAGAGCAACAATATTTGCCACTCTCCAGTACTCTGGCACTGTCCCCGTGGACAGTGAGGACCAAAGATCAAAGCCAAAAGTTCTGCAATCTCATCCCTTGCCTCCCAAAAATTCTTGGATATATCCCATCTGGGTAAGAGGACGTCGATCCTCAGGTTTTTGAAAAGTGCTAATACATTCGTCCTCAGGACATGTACCTCCCGCCTACTCGCCTGTATCACACTCTCATCCTCAAAATCACGGCCCCTCTCCTTCGTGAACACTGAAGAAAACTATTCATTTAACGCCTCTCCTATTTATTCTGACTCCATGCACAATATCCCACTACTGTCCTTGACCGGCCATACTCTCACCCTGGTCATTCTTTTAGTTCTCACACAAGAGTCTTGGGGTTTTCCTTGATCCGACCCGCCAAGTACTTCTCATGCTCCCTCCAAGCTCTCCAAAGCACTTTTTTTTTTTAGCTCATTCCTTGCTATCTTGTAACCCTCAAGCGACCCAACTGAACCTTGTCTTCTCATCCATATATACACTTCCTCTTTCCTCTTGACGATACATTCAACCTCTTTTGCGAACCATCATTCCCTCACGCGGCCATTTCCTCCCTGCCTGACAGGGGCATACCTGTCAAGGACACGCAGTATTTGTTCCTTGAACAAACTCCACTTTTCGTTTGTGCCTTTCCCTAACAGTTTCTGTTCCCATCATATGCTCCCTAATTCTTGCCTAATCGCATCATAATTACCCCTCTCCCCAATTATAAAACCTGCCCTGCCGTATGAACCTGGCCCTCTCCAGAGGAACAGTGAAAGACACCCAATTGTGGTCACTATCTCCAAAGTATCTCCCACAAACAAATCTAACACTTGGCCTGGTTCATTACCCAGTACCAAATCCAATGTCCCCCACCCCGCAACCCTCTTGTCGGCCTATCCACATATTGTGTCAGGAAACCCTTCTACACTCACTGTACAAAAACTGCCCCATCGGAACTGTTCAACCTATAGAGGTTCCAATCATTATTTGGAAAGGTAAAGCCACCCATGACAACAACCCTGAGATCTCCACACCTATCCATAATCTGTGTTGCAATTTCTTCCTCCACATCTCTATAACTATTTGGGGGCCTATCGAAAACTCCTAACAATGTGACCGCTCCTTTCATATTTCTAACCGGCCCATATTACCTCAGTAGGAAGATCCCCTTCAAACTGCCTTTCTGCAGCCGTTAAACTGTTTGGGGCTGTTTAGCTCAGGGCTAAATCGCTGGCTTTGAAAACAGGCCAGCAGCATGGTTCAATTCCCGTAACAGCCTCCCCGAACAGGCGCCGGAATGTGACGACTAGGGGCTTTTCACAGTAACTTCATTGCAGCCTACTCGTGACAATAAGCGATTTTCGTTTCATTTCAAACTATGCCTGATTAACAATGCAACTCCTCCACTTATTTTACCACCTTCCCTACTCAAACTGAAACATCTATACCCCGGAACGTCCAACAACTATTCCTGTCCCTGTTCTAACCATGCCTCCGTAATGGCCACAGCATTGTAGTCCCAAGTACAAATCCAAGCTCCAGGTTCACCGACCTTATTCCGAGCAGACACACTTCAACCCACCTTTCTGTCTGCCTGTACACTCCTGCGACTTTGACAAGTACAGTTAACATAGCGAGTTCATCGACTGATCATGAGAAGAAAAGACAGAATGTGGGACCGCGTTATATGACACCAATCTTCATATTGCGTACCATTTAAAATCAGAAACGTGCTCTCATGCCGGTATTTCCGTCCTTGGTTTACTACAACGCTCCTTTGAAGTCGGTGCAACATGGGGAACAGCATATTAGCTTCAGCTTAGGTACACTGCAGCCTACAGGATTATGCTTTGAGTTCAGCTACTTTAGATTTTGGCCTTTCCCCTGCACGTTAAAGCATATTTTACAATTGTCCATGCGTGGTTTAACTAAATGCACTACCTCCTCACACCGGATTCTGTATTTTGTTCTTAAAGTTTCTACGGTTTGATGCAATTTCGATAGTTTCAACAATTTACGCTCCTTTTAGTTCTCACGAAGCATCTAAGGACTCGCACCGTTAGCTCTGAAAAAATGCAGGCAGACTAGGTGAGCTTTCAAGAGCCCAGTGCCGTTGCTTCAGATTCGACAACACCCAGTATACTGTTTATTTTTATGAAGATGCACAATTGCGTTATGGTGGCAAAAGACAAAAATGAGGAAACAACCTTCTTAGTTGCGGGAGGGAGGCGTGTTTGGAGAAAAAAAGCGGAGAGCTGAATTGACTTAAACGGCAAGGATAGAGCTACAGTAAGCCAAATCGTTGGGTGAGGCAAAAGTGACATTCTAAGGGCACTATGTATTCAGAAACCGGCAATGAAAAAAAATGGAACTGTAAAAGCTGGACTTTTGTTGGTATCCTGAAGCAGGCATGTTATGAACATGCGGTATATACAGAAACATATATGTGCGTAATTTGTGGCTGGGCAGAACATAATAAGAGGGTTATTAGATACATTTTTCAAAAAAAAAATTATTCTTCGCCTTTTAAACATTTTCATCCGAATTTACAAATAAGGGGAACCAATACCCTGGCCAACTATTCCTTCCTCCCACCAGCACCAAACACCCATCAACATTTCCATTACAAAAATCAAAGAAAAGGAATCTGGAATCCAACATCCACCCCTACACAGTCATACACAATCCAACCCCACTGCTAATGTTCGATGTCATTCAATTCTTGAAAACCGATGAATTGTAGAACTCTTTAAGCCTTCCCCTCAACTCAAGCTTCACATTCTCGTCTGTTAAAAACACCAGCAGATCCGCCCGCCACGCCAGGGCACAGGGTGGAATAACTGACCACCCCAACAGGATTCGCCTTCCTGCGATCAGCGAAGTGAAGACTAAAATATCTGCCTCAGAACCTGCTTCCAACCCCGGCCAGACCGGTACCCCGAATATGGCCTCCAGAGTACCCGGCTAAAGCTCATATTTACCATCTTTGAAGTAACCCTGAACACCTCCCTCAGGTACCCCACCAGCTTTAGATAGGACCAAAACATATGAATGTGGTTTTCACACCGTCCCCCCTCCCCTCCCCGCAACATTCACTAATATCCTCTTACCCTCAAAGAGTCGGCTCATCGTCGTCTTTGTGAGGTGTGCCGTATACACTATCTTCAGCTGTATCAGCCCCAACCTTGCACAAGAGGTTAACGCATTCACCGTCCGGCCCACCTGATAACACCAATCCTTGCCCACAGCCTTTACCAACTCTTCCTCCACTTTGTCTTAATCCCCTCCAGCGGTGGTTTCCCTTCCCCAGAATCGCCCGATAAATCGCTGACATAACCCCTTCTACATTCCCACTGTCATCAGCACCTCGTCCAACAATGTGGAGGCGAGTAAGACCACAAAGCTCTGTATCTCCTTCTTAGTGAAATATCATATCTGCATACACCAAAACATTTCCCCTTCCCCAACGCATATTTCCCCCCAGTTCCTTCAATCCCGCAATATAGCCCCCGATAAATAAATCCTTTAGTGCTCTGAATGCCTTCTCCTCTCATGTCCGGAAAATCCTACCCCACTTCCGAGGCAAAAATCTACGATTGCCCGCGATTCGGCATTTATCTTACCCCCGCCACCAGACTTAAGAACTGGCGCAACTGCCTCCAGATTTGCAACGCCGTTAATACGAT
Organism: Scyliorhinus canicula; assembly: GCF_902713615.1. Taxonomy (NCBI): domain Eukaryota; kingdom Metazoa; phylum Chordata; class Chondrichthyes; order Carcharhiniformes; family Scyliorhinidae; genus Scyliorhinus; species Scyliorhinus canicula. Next base: position 9,897,872 of record NC_052166.1, on the reverse strand, counting down.
CAGACTCGCTGAATATTTCCACCGGACCATTGGGAGCGGCACTGTTGCCAACGCGTTCAGCCCGACCTCAGAAAGACTCTCCTCAATTCCAACCCTCTGGGACTTCTCCTTCTAACCCAGCTCCTCAGCTTTCCCGCGTTCGCCACCAAGTAACGATAGTGAATTCAGAAGACCCAACCTCCTGACTATGATCCTCTCTGCAACAGCACGTTCCTAATTTTGGCCACATCTTCCATGTCCACTACATCAACGATGTAATCATCTTTTTAACCTCCTTTAAAATGCCTTTGGCAGGAAGATCGGCATTCATTGTAAAATAAACACGAATCGTGGCAACACGTTCATTTTCATAGAAGTCATAAAAGTTACACTGCAAAATGATGCCATTCGGCCCATCGAGTCTGCACTGGCTCTTGGAAGGAGCACCCTATCCAAGCCCACACCTCCATCCCATCGCCATGACGCTATAACCCAGTAACCCCACCCAAAACTAAGGACAATTTTGGACACTAAGGGCAATTTAGCATGGACAAACCATCTAACCTGCACATCTTTGGACTGTGGGGGGGAAACCGGAGCACTCTGAGGAAACCCACGCACACACGGTGAGAACGTGCAGACTCCGCACAGACAGTGACCCAAGCCGGGAATCGAACCTGGTATCCTGGAGCTGTGAATCACTTTTGCTAACCACTATGCTACCGCACTGCCCAATTGTAATTGCCTTCATACCACCTGCCAGCGCCAGAGAGAGAACATTCCACCATGTCAGATCCGCTTTCACCCTCTCCACCAGACTAGTCATGCTATACCTCCGGAAGACCCTACCGCAACCCCGTGACACCTGTCCCTCCAGATATCTAAAGTGATTCCACGCCCTAGGGAATGACAAACCCATCCCTCACCTGCCCCCACACCCAGCCGAGACACCGCAAAACATTCACTTCTATCTAAATTTAGTTCATATCATGAAAAAGACCCGAACACTCGAACCAGCTCCAATATGCCCCCCATCATCACACTCGGTTCCGATAAATAGAATAGCAAGTCGTCTGCATACACATATACACTATGCTCTACGCCTCAACCCCAAACTACCCCTTTCCACACCTCAAAAGACCTCAAAGTGATGGCCAACGGTGCAATTGCAAACTAGAACAATAGGGGTGACATAGGATATCCCTCCCTAGTCCAACGGTGCACAGCAAAATATCCCAAATTCATGTTATTCGTGCGGAAACTCGCCCTCGGTTCCCTGTACAGCAGCCTTACCTAACCTAGAAATCGTGCCAAAATCACAAACCGGTCCATAACGTCCAACAAATACCCCCATTCTTCTCGGTTAAACACCTTCTCGGCGTCCAATGCCACAATTACCTCTGTTAAAATCCCCCTTGCAGGCACCAGAACCACATTTGATATCCTCCTAATGTTTGGAATAAGCTGCCTCTCCTTCACAAACCCCGTCTGATATTCCCCTATCCTTTCGGGAGACACTACTCCAACCTACTCGCCAATACCTTTGCCACATTTACCACAGTCAAAGGTGTCATGGGCCGAGACGACCCCCACTCGGCCATATCGTTATCCTTCTTTATCAATAGGGTGATCGATGCTTGCCCCAAGTCTGTGGGAACACCGATTTCCCTTCGCCTTCTCCACCATCTCCACCATCAGCGGTGCAAAACTATCTTTAAATTTCTTGAAATACTCCACCGGAAACATATCTGGCACTGCTACCGTACCCGACTGCCTCCTTCGAATTGCATCTTTTATTTCCTGCTCCGCTATCGCCTCCTCCAATATGGCTATGTCCCCCTTCCCCAAACTCGGGTATTTCAAACAATTCAGGAGATCCTACATTTCGTGATCCTCGCCAGGTGGCTCAGACCCATACATTCTCTCGTGAAACTCTTCAAACAACCTATAGATCTGATACGGAGCCACCACCAACATGCCTGCTCTATCCCACACATGAACAAATTCCCTCGCCACTGACTCTCTGTGAAGTTGAACTCCCAGCATGCGTACCAGCTTTTCTAGATACTCGTAGACTGCCCCTTGTGCCCGTTCAACTGGCGCAACGCCTTCGTTGTGGACAGCCAGTCAAACACCGCCTGCATCTCCTTCCTGTTTTCCAACAGTGTTGGATCCACATCCTCTGCATACTTCATGTCGCTTTCAACATCTCATTAATTAAATTTTGCCGTTCCATCCTCTCCTTATCCACCATTGCCTTAAATGATATCACCTCCCCCTCACCACTGCCTTCAAAGCTTGCCATATCACCGCCTGCCAGACCTCAGCCGTACAGTTAGACAGCACATATTCCTCAATCTCTTTTTGAATCTTTTCAGAAAACCCTTGGACTCAAACGGCCAAATACAAGCTCCACTGTCTCTGCACGATTCCCTTCACCAACACCATATCAACACAATGTGGCGCATGGCCGATATTGCAATTGCCGAATATTTAGACCCCTTAACCCTGGCAAACAGTGACTTTCCCACCACAAATAAACCTTTCTCTGAATAGGCCTTATGAACTGAAGCAAAGATAGAATGCTCCCGCTCCACCAGGTGCAAGATGGGAGGAGTGCACACTCCTCCCATTTCCAGCAATAGCCCAGTCAACGCCTCCGCACACCCCTGTCTGATGCGGACGTGTCCTGTCCAATTTTGGCTCGTGCATCATATTCCAGTCTACATCCACCATCAATTCATGTGAGTGCAAGTCGGGGATGGCCCCACACATCTTTTTTATAAAGCTTGCATCATCCCAGTTGGGACCATACACGCTGACCAAAACCACCAACCTTCCTTTCAATGCCGCTGTCATTACTACGTACCAATCTCACTTATCTACCACATCTTTATCCATTTGGAACCACGCTCTTTTATTCACCATATCCACAACCCCCCGCATCCTCCTATTATAACCCAGGTGAAACACTTGGCTAACCCAGCCCTTTCTGAGCCCCGTCTGACCCCTCACTCTCAAGTGAGTCTCCTGCAGTATTGCCACATCTACTTTTAAACTTTTTAAATGTGCAAGCACCCTCGGCTCTTCACTGGGCCTCCTAGGCCCCTCACGTTCCATGTAACTATCCTAACAGTGGGTCCCTCCCCTGTTCCTGCTTATCCTGCATCATCATAATTTCGGGCCCTACTCACTGAGTCTGAACCGTCCCTAATCATTGTTGGCATCCAACAACGTACCTTAGCCAAGAATCCCCCCTACATTCCCTCCCGATGTAACCACACCCTGTGTCCATCCCGATCCCCTCCCTTTTCTTACCTCCATTGAAATCGGATAACCAGGCTCCAATGTCTTTTCCCCTCCCCTCACAACATCTCCATACACTGGCCGACCTACGTTAAATATTGTGGTGTCCCCCGCTAAGGTTATTCCTCTCCTCTCGGCCAGTCCCAGGAAAAAAAACAATCAAAAATGTACTTTTTATAAAATATCGTTGCTGCAAAGAACAGCAACACAAATATTTAACCTCTATAACAGTGTGAAGTAAGAACATTATTCGAAGCTACAAATAACAACAACATAAAAACCTGGAATCTCTATACCATAGAACATGAAAATGAAAATCGTTTATCGTGACAAGAAGGCTTCAAATGAAGTTACTGTGAAATGCCCCGAGTCGCCACATGCCGGCGCCTGTTCGGGGAGGCTGGTACGGGAATTGAACCGTGCTGCTGGCCTGACTTTTGCTTTCAAAGCCAGCGATTTAGCCGTGTGCTAAATATAGCCCCATATAGCACTTGCAGTGCAGAAAGAGGCCATTCAGCCCATCTAGTCTGCACCGAACCAGTTAAGCCCTCATTTCCATCATATCCATATAACCCAATCACCCTACCTAACGTTTTATGGTCACTAAGGGCAATTTCATCATGGCCAATCCACCAAACCTGCACCTCTTTGGAATGTGGGAGGAAACTAGAGCACCCGGAGGAAAGCCACGCAGACACGGGGAGAACGTGCCGACTCCGGACAGACAGTGACCCAGCTGGGAATCGAAACTGGGACCCTGGCGCTGTGAAGCCACAGTGCTAATCACTTGTGCTACCGTGGTGCCAAAATGAAGTATTTTCCGTCCCAAGCCTCTGCGTTCATAAATGCCTCCGCAATCTTCACCGCCTCAAAATAAAAGCCTCTGGAGTTGTAGGTTAACCTTAGCTTTGCTGGATACAACCCTCCAAACCCCACTGCACTGTCATATATTGCCGCCTTCAGGCGGGCGAAAACCGCTTGCTGCTTTGCCAGTTCCACTGTCAAGTCCTGATAGATACGAACCTTGGCACCAGCCAATTTCACCTCCCGCTGCTTCTTTGCCAGCAGTTCAATAGCTTCTACTTCATGTGATAACAGTGAAAACAGAAAATTGGTGCCCTTGGCAGCTCGTTTAACTTAGACATAAGCCTCAGCAACTGATGAGCTCTGTCAAATTCATACCGAGAGATTTCTTCTCCGTCCTCCATCAGTTCTGCCAACACCTTGGCAAAATATTCTGTTGGCGTCAGTTCTTCCGCCCCTCTGGCAGGCCAACAATCCATTTTTTAAAAACCTTCAGCTATTCTCCATATCCTCCAGCTTTGCTCGCAGCCCCTTATTGACCTCAACCACCCTCAACAGCTCCTCTCCCATTGAGGTTAGCTGATCGCTGTGCCCCAACATGATGTCCGCTCTTCATCTTCGCACTCTGTTCCCTCACCGGAGCCGATGCCTTTTCAACAATTACCATCACCGGGGCAATTGCCTTCTCTAACAACGCCTTCAGTGCCACGGCCATCTCCATCTTCATCACCTCTATATGCTTTGTAAACTGATTTGGAGCTCTAGAGATACCAGCTCAGCCATATTCACTGCTTTAAGCAGCGCTGCCCCACCCAACCCAAGACCGGGCATTAAAAAATCCTAAAAAAAAACATATCCATCTCAGGCAAGAGCTACCCAAAGTTCTGGGCCCTGCTCAACTGATCCTGTTGCTTCAAGCACTGACATCAGTCTCACTTCTCCAGCTGCTCCAACCTCTGCCCTCAGCCCTGCTGCACCAGCGGCTTCAAACTTTACCTTCAGTCCTGCTGCTCCACACTTTGCCTTCAGTCCTGCTGCTCCAGCTGTCCCATTCTCTCCCACCATTTTCGCTGTTTCACTCATGGATTTGGACCTGCCGCCTCGACTGGCACGTGTCAGACTACGCGCCTGCCGCTCCAAATGCCTCGCACTCCTGCTCAACGCCTCTGCTCCGGCTTCCCGAATGCCCGCGGGCTTCTCGTCGGTTTTTAACCGGTTTGGTTTCGCGCCCGAAAAAGGCGGAAAAAGATTGGGTGAACAAAACGAGGGAAAAAATCCCGAAAATGCCGTAAAGATATCCGATGGCGGGCGCCTCCTCCTCATTCAGCCGACACGCTCCGTGGCGTCACCAGAAGTCATTAGGCTAATTGGATTAGGTAATTTGAACTTGTCCAAAATTATTTGGCATAGCCGCCATGTTAGGGGCTTAGATGGGGAGGAGTTCATAACGTTTATACAGGAGAACATTTTTCTCAAGATGTAGAGGATCTCACGAGTGATGGTGCGGTACTGGACCGCATTCTATAGAAGGACGCCCCAAAGGTGGTTGATGTATTGGTGTTGGGGGGGGGGGGGCATTTTAATGAAAGCAACCACCACATGGTTCAATTTAATTTTGTTTTGGACAAAGAAGTAAAAGTTTTGCGATTGGGGCAGAGTAGATTTTAAATAAATAAGGCAGAATCTGGGCAAGGTAGACTCTGAGGAGGTACTTGTGGGAAAACATACAAAAGAGCAGTGAGGGATGACCGAAGGGGAAATTGGGAGGATACAGGTCCAATATGTTCCCTCTCGGGTAATAGGAAGGTATAACAAACCAAGAGGGCAGCACGGTAGCATTGCGGATAGCACAATTGCTTCATAGCTCCAGGTTCCCAGGTTCGATTCCGGCCTGGATCACTGTCTGTGCGGAGTCTGCACATCCTCCCCGTCTGTGCGTGGGTTTCCTCCGGTTGCTCCGGTTTCTTCTCACAGTCCGAAGATCTGCAGGTTAGGTGGATTGGCCATGCTAAATTGCCCTTAGTGTTGGGTGGGGTTGCTGGGTTATTGGGATAGGGTGGAGGTGTGGACAATTCCAAGAGCCGGTGCAGACTCGATGGGCCTAATGGCCTCCTTCTGCACTGTAAATTCTATGTCTATGTCTCAGAGAACCATAGATAACGACATATATTCAGGACACGATAAGAAGGAAAAGAAAGGCTTTTATCAAGTATAACGTGATCAGGTCTGCAAAGGCATTACTGGAGTACAGAATGTTCAGAGTGGAGTTTAAGAAATCAATTAGGAGAGGAAAGAGGGGAAATGAAAAATCTCTAGCTCGTAAGAGTAGTGAAAATCCCAAGACATTCTATAAGTGTATCAATGGGAAGAGATAATCAGGGAGAGGGTAAGACCCATTAAGGACAAAGGTGGAAATCTGTAGGTGGAGCCAGAGGACATTAGCAGGGTGTTGAATGAATATGTCACATCTGTATTCACCCTAGAAAATGTAGAGGTAGTTATGGAACTCGGGGATAGAGATAAGAAGGTTCTTTAGTCAATGGTCATCATAGAACATAGAACAGTACAGCACAGAACAGGCCCTTCGGCTCTCGATGTTGTGCCGAGCCATGATCACCCTACTCAAACCCACGTATCCACCCTATACCCGTAACCCAACAACCCCCCCAAACCTTACTTTTTAGAACACTACGGACAATTTAGCATGGCCAATCCACCTAACCCGCACATCTTTGGACTGTGGGAGGAAACCGGAGCACCCGGAGGAAACCCACGCACACACGGGGAGGACGTGCAGACTCTGCACAGACAGTGACCCAGCCGGGAATCGAACCTGGGACCCTGGAGCTGTGAAGCATTTATGCTAACCACCATGCTACCGTGCTGCCCATCGGGCCTGACAATGTATTCTATGTATTGGCGAGCTTAAATGTTGGGAAACCTCCAGGTCTAGATGGATTGTGTGGCAGGCTCCTTTGATGGCGATTCAGGAGATTGTCAGCGCTCTGACTCAAGTTCCTAATTCCTCTCTTGCCACGGTGGCGGGGTCATAGGTCTGGAGAACAGCTAACGCTGTTTAAGAAATTATGTAAATTAAATCTAGCAATCCACAGACGAGTGAGACTCACGCCAGCGATTGGAAATAACTACAGAAAATTCTGATGGAGACAATCTATCTCCACCTGGACAGGCAAGGTTTGATCATTGATAATCAACATTGTTTTGTGAGACGGTGGTCATGTGATTGAACTTTGTTTCATAAATTTACTGCACCCAATACATTTTTACAATTAGGGGTAATTCAACATGGCCAATCCACCTTCCCTGCACATTGTTAAGTTGTGGGAGCGAACACCACGCAACATGGGGAGAATGTGCAAACGCCATACAGACAGAGGCCCAGGGCCTGGATCGAACCTGGGACGTCGGTGACGTGATTCAGCAGTGCTAATCACTGCACCACCGTGCTGCCCTGATTGAATTTTTTGAGCATGTAACCAATTATGTAGTTAAGGGTCCTGCAGTTGATGTAGATTACATTAATTTCAACAAAGTCTTTGACAAGGTCCCACATAAGAGATTTATTAAGAAGGCAAATGCACATGGGATACAGGGTGATTTGATAAGTTGGACGCTTTATTGGCTTTGCTGTTGGAGCCAGTGTGTGATGGTAGACGGCTGCTTTCGTCCATGGAAGGCATTGACCTGTGGCGTACCAGAGTGCTCCATGCTTTGGGAACCTTTTATTTGTCATTTATAAAAGTTACACAGATGACTCGGTGGGGGTAGGCTGACTTAGCTGCGTGAGTAACAGTCAGGTTGAGTATCTTGAGTAACAGGAAGATATCGATGGGATGGTGAAATTGGCGGATAAGTGCAGATTGAATTTTACCCTGAAAAGTGTGAGTGCTGTCATGGGAATGTCACTTGAAGAAACCTTTGTCTTCTCAAGTGACTGCAGTGATGTCATTGTGTTGGTGGAGCTGGGCTCTGGCTTTGCTTTTTGGAAGCTGTTTTGCAGCTGAGATTTTGGTTTCGTTTTCAGATGGAGAGTTGAATTCAAGCCAAGGAGGTGTATTTTGGTGTCTCTATCTGCATGCTAAAGAATGTCTACAGTTGATTTCGATGTCGTACCTGTTTCTGCAAGGCATGTAAACCTACTGTCTTTGTTAAAAAGGGTATTTGACTTATGGATGCTGTTAGGAAATTTACGAAGTGTTACCTATTGAGTACTGTGGAGGTTTGGATTGTTTTTTTACTAGAGCAGGGAAGACTGAGGGGTGACTTTATTGAGGTATACAAGGTTATTAGAGCCATGGGCAGCGTGTATATGGAGCAGCTTTTCCCCATGGTTCAAGGATGAGTTACGAGGGACACAATTTAAAAGTTAGGAGTGGGATGTTTATGGGGGAGGGGGAACTTGAGGGATAACGTTTTAACCCAGAGAATGGTGACGGTCTGAAATGCACTATCTTGGAAGATGGCAGCGGGTACGTGCCTTACATTCTTTAAAAGGTACGTGGATGGGCGCTTGGTTGGTCATAACATTCAGGACCAGGGACCATGTTCTTGCAAGTCGGATTAGGTGGGCAGGTCAGTGCCTTTCAAGCGTCCGTGCAGACTTGATTGGTCGCACCTCTGTACGGCAGTATTCAGTGATTTGCGGATTTTGTGAATATTCGTTAAAGTGTCTCGCTGAAGGTGATACCACAGCCTCAGATTCAGGCCGATATGTTCTAGCCAGAATATCCAGAGCAGTGGTTTAAAAACTTCGTGTCCCGAGCCGAGAGCATTGCCAACAGCTACGTCGACGACTTTAGCAGCGAAAATCCTCATCTCTCATCCCTGCTTAACTCTACCATTATATTAAACCTTCCCATCCTAATGTGTATCTGGGTCGATGGTAGACCGGTAAATGTGACATGGGCTGGATAATTGGAGTAGAAGATCCATTGCAATATTATCGCCATTACACGTTTATTTACATAATTTACAGTGCAGAAGGAGGCCATTCGTCCCATCGCGTCTGCACCGGCTCTTGGAACGAGGTCAACACCTCCCCCGTATCGCCATAACCCAGCAACCCCACCCAACACTAATGGCAATTTTGGACACGAAGGGCAATTTATCATGGCCAATCCACCTAACCTGCACATCTTTTGACTGTGGGAGGAAACCGGAGCACTCGGATGAAACCCAAGCACACACGGGGAGGATGTGCAGACTCCGCACTGACAGTGACCCAAGCCGGATGGAATCTGGGACCCTGGAACTGTGAAGCAATTGTGCTATCCACAATGATACCGTGCTCGTTCTGTTCTAAATAAACAGTTTCCTTTGTGTTTTAATTACAATTCTGGTGCTTTTCCGTCTTTGGGGCAATTGTGAACCTAGTATCTCAATGTCTTCGTACGAATTATTGGTTAGTTCACGCGTGCTGTGTCTCCGGAGCCTCTGGGACTGGGATTGACCGCACAATCGCTCAGGGTGCCGTAACAACACTAAAAGCAACATAATAACTACATAAATTGTCAGGTGTTGTGGAATAACGTGCCTCTTTGTTCACTGAGTTTTGGTAAGCTGCAGACATTCAATTTCAACAGGGGAAGTGTGGAATGTTAATTGCAAAGAGCATAGTGAAAAAATACACAGTCGAGGGTCTCATATAATGGACATCCTGAGCAAATGTACGTAAATCGCTGCCCCAGAGCCTCCGGAGACACAGCATACGTCCAAGAAAGTCAGCATTTAACAGTCCGTTGAGTACGGTTAGTGATGGACGAGGCCTTGGAGTACATCTGCACAGGTAATTAAAAACGACACACGAAACTGGATAAGGTGATGAAGAAAGCAAATTGAATTATTTCCGTTTTGTAATTGAGGCTCTGCCTAACACGCCGGTTGGACCACCGATGGAATTTTGTGTACAGATATGGTCATTACATTGCAGGAAGGATATAATTCCGCAGGCGAGAATCATTACATTTCAAGGATGACATAATTCCGCTGGAGAAAGTAGAGAGGAGGCTTTCAAGACTGGTGATGGTTGTTGAAAATTGCAGCTTTCAGACCAAATTTCTAAATTGCATTGTTTTTCTTAGATTCGAGAAGGCTCAGGTGGAACTTAATTGATGGGAGCAAAATTATCTGCGCCCGAAATAAGCTGCATAGGAAAGAAATGCTTCTCCAGCTGGTGGGGTAATTACAAGTGGATATAAATTTAATGTGACTGTTCGCCAGATAAACCCAAATGTGCGCAGGATATAATTTTAAAACGCTGAACATAAGAACATAAGAACATAAGAACATAAGAACATAAGAACATAAGAACATAAGAACATAAGAACATAAGAACATAAGAACATAAGAACATAAGAACATAAGAACATAAGAACATAAGAACATAAGAACATAAGAACATAAGAACATAAGAATTAGGAACAGGAGTAGGCCATCTGGCCCCTCGAGCCTGCTCCACCATTCAATGAGATCATGGTTGATCTTTTGTGGACTCAGCTCCACATTCCGGCCCGAATACCATATCCCTTAATCCCTTTATTCTTCAAAAAACTATCCATCTTTCCCTTAAAACATTTGATGAAGGAGCTTCAACTGCTTCACTGGGCAAGGAATTCCATAGATTCACAACCCTTTGGATGAAGAAGTTCCTCTTAAACTCAGTCCTAAATCTACTTCCCCATATTTTGTGGCTATGCCCCCTAGTTCTGCTTCCACCTGCCAGTGGAACCAACCTGCCCGCATCTATCCAATCTATTCCCTTCATAATTTTATATGTTTCTATAAGATCACCCCTCATCCTTCTAAATTCCAACGAGTACACTCCCAGTCTACTCAACCTCTCCTCGTAATCCAACCCCTTCAGCTCTCAGATTAACATAGTGAATCTCATCTGCACATCCTCCAGTGCCAGTACGTCCTTTCACTAGTAAGGAGACCAAAACTGAACACAATACTCCAGGTATGGCTTCACTAACACCTTATACAATTGAAGCATAACCTCCCTAGTCTTAAACTCCATCCCTCTAGCAATGAAGGACAACATTCCATTTGCGTTCTTGATCACCTGTTGCACCTGTAAACCAACCTTCTGTGACTCATGCACTAGCACAACCAGGTCTCTCTGTACAGCAGCATGCTTTAATATTTTATCATCTAAATAATAATACCGTTTGCTGTTATTCCTACCAAAATGGATAACCTCACATTTGTGAACTGTTTGAACAGTCTTCAGAAGTCTGTCTTGCTCTCCTGGACTTATTAGAAACACGGTAGCACAAATCGTTAGCACTGTGACTTCACAGAGCCAGGGTCTCAGGTTCCATCCCGACTGGGTCACTGTCTGTGTGGAGTCTGCACGTTCACGCTGTGTCTGCGTGGGTTTCCTCCGGGTGCTCCGGTTTCCTGCCACAGACCAAATACTTGCAGGTTAGGGGGGTTGGCCATGAACAAATGCCCTTAGTGACAGGGTTAGGAAGGGTTATTGCGTTGCAGGGATAAGGTGGAAGTGGGTTGGTGCAATTTCGATGGGCTGAATGGCCCATCTGCACTGTATGTTCTATGTTCATGGCGTCAGCGGAAGTTTCTTGAGCCTAACATGGAATATTAATCTGTTATTTCAGTTCTTCTAGACTCATAGAACCATAGAAGATCAGTTGTTCAGAAGTAGGCCATTTGGCCAATCAAGTCTGGACCGACCCTCTGAAAGAGCACTCCGCCCCGGCCCACTCACCCGCCCTATCGCCGTAACCGTACGTAACCTGCACATCGTTGCACATTATATGGAAATTTAGCGTGGTCAATCCACCATATCTGTCATCTTTGGACTGTGGGGAGAAATTGCAGCACCCGGAGCAAACCCACGCAGTCTTGTCTTATGCATGTTTCGAACAAGGGAACATAAAAATGCTATGACGAAGAAGGAGCAAATTCAGCCAAACTGCACAAGCAAGGAAAATACAGATAATATAAACAGCTCTCATTTTGACAGTGCATTCCAGCACTCAGTCTGCAACCTTGTATAATTGAATAGAATCATATAATTTCTCGTGCAGACTGAGGCAATTCGGCCCATCGAGTCACACCTTGGAAAGAGCATCTCAGTTAAACCCAGGCTTCTACCCTAATGCGGTAACCCAATCGAATAGTTTGTGCATTGAGAAACAATTTAGCAAGGCCATGCCACCTGCTGTGCACATTTTTGGACTGTAGGAGGAAACCGGAGCACCCGGAGGGACGCCAGACAGAAACGGGTACAAAAGTGCGAACTCCACACAGAGAGTCACCCGAAGTCGGAATTGAACCTGGAGCTCGGGAGGCAACAATACTAACCACTGTACCATCGTGCCGCCCAGTAGGTTCCAGGCTACAACGCTTTAGGCATATGTCCAGCTACATTTTAACAGAGATGTCTGTTACTTAACTCTGGTGAAAACACAGCAGATAACGAAGCAAATAAAACTTCGGAAGCAAAAGAGGGTTTCAGTTCGAAGGGAGACTATCAAGAGAGGTCGGTCAGTTCATCAGCCGTAAGCGGGAAAACAGCCAGCGATTAATCTCGTCCAAAATAGGCAACATCCAACCAAACTCCGATGTGAATTGTGGCAGAAATAAAGCTAGCAAGGGATAATTTCCTTGGGGTTGGAGATTGGGACCGGCAGCGTGGGGGGGGGGGGGGGGGGGGGCGGGGGGGGGGGGGGGGGAGGTGAGTGGGTGCGTTGGGGATGGAGGTGGGAGAGGATTCAGTGTGCAATAACTTTGCAAACAAAAGCCACAACAGAACTGAGACTCGTTCGATAACGCATTCCAACTGTTTAAAATGGTGCCAATTTTGCAACACATCAGCACACAGAAAGTGGATGAACGACAGGGCCTGATATGTTCACTGCCAGAGGAGTTAAATTAAACGAAAATCATCTTCACGCTGTTATGTTCGAAGTGCTAAGACACTGGACAAACGTTCATACTTATGTCTCAAAAGGATGAAGTTGAAACCGGTCTGTTAAATTGTAATGTTGGGATGAGGGTGCGGTGGTAGATTTGAATCAAAATAAAGATGAATACATGACAAAGCTTGTTAAATCCTTCTCACAATTAATTTCAGTCAAAGCGAATAATGCTCTCTTCACGAAAATTAAATGTACTTTTAAAAGTGATCGGCATCGATCATATGTATTACATCACTATGTTCGGAATTAAAATACCTAAGGCTTTTACAGAGCTCAGGAAATAAAAGGCTGACTATTACACCCTCAAGAAATTATGTTAAAACGATTTTCCATTTACACCAATAGACCCCCACCCCCAGCCACATACAAATTTGTAACGATACTGATTGTTCTTCCGTTACGCTGTGATGAAAATGATCGAGTGAAGTGATGCAGAATCAAGGAGAAAGTGCTTGGATAAGTGCAAACGTTCGTCAGTCACAGGAATAAATGCGTGAATGTGTCGGTAAGTGAATGGCCTGATCACGGGATGAAGTGGTAATGATAATGCGGTACCAGGGTGGGAGTGAATAATTATAAGGTTCACATGGCAATGGTTGTGGGATATGTGAAGTCGTTTAATACCTACTATTCATTTGTCTTCTGACGTGGGCGTGACAGAAAGTGAGGATGGTAAATAGCTTGGTGGGAAGATAAGCTGTGAGGAGGATACAGCGATCCTTCAATTCGATTTGGACAAGTTGAGTGAGTGGGCAAATACATTACAGAAACAATATCATGTAGATAAATATGAGGCTATCCACATTTGTGGCAAACACGAGAAAAAAAATCAATAACCCGACCTTGTGTTATTAATAACCCGACCTTAGACCCGACCTTGGTATCTTCGAACTGAAGCTATGCATGCAGGTACAGCAGGCATTAAAAAGACAATTGGAATGTTGACCTTAATAGAGAGAGGATTCAAGTACAAGAGCAGTAACGTCTTGTTGCAATTATATTGCATCTAGCCGAGGCCGCAGCTGGAACATGTAGCGCGGTTCTGGTCTCGCACCTGAGGAAGGATGTTTTCTCTATAGAGGCACTGCAGAGAAGTGTTATCAGATTTTTTTCATTGGATGGAAGGACATAATTATGAGGAGAGATTGACTTGGAGAGGATTTTCTTGGATGGAGTTCAGAAGAATAGTGGGAGATGTCACAGAAACTTGTAAATTTCTAACAGCACATCATGGTGGATGAAAGAAGGATGTCCGATCTGGGAGAGATTGAGGTGGTGTCCTGAACCAAAGGTAACATTCTTCCAAAAGTGTAGAGAATTTAGGACTGATCAGGATAATTTTCTTTACCCAGAGAGTGGCTGGGTTGCGTAATTCACCAACCACAGAAAGTAGTAAAAGGCACAACACAATAGTTTCAAATAGCAGTTCGAAATAGCACTTGGGGCGAATCGGATCAAAGGCTGTAGGGGTACACAACATAATGCTATCGAGTTGAATGATCAGCCATGAACATAAGGAATGGCATGGAAGGCTAGAATGGCCAAACTGCCTCCTCCTGCTCGTATGTTCTATGTTTCTTTACGCAATTCAATGATGTAGACCATGTTAGTGAGTAATGTGGCACATGAATACGTGTCGAGCTGCAAGAATTGGGAGCTGGCTGTTTTTCATGTAATTTGGCTATTATCTATTATTTATGGGCGGCAAGGAAGCACAGTGGTTAGCACTGTTGCTCCACAGCGCCAGGGCCCAGGTTCGATTCCCCGCTGGGTCACTGTCTGCTCGTTCTACCCGTGACTGCGTGGGTTTCCTCCAGATGCTCCGGTTTCCCCCCACAGTCCAAATACGTGCAGGTTAGGTGGATTGGCCGTGCTCAATTGTCCTTAGTGTGCAAAATGTTAGGAGGGGGGAGGAGGAGTCGCTGGGGTTATTGGGATAGGGTGGAAGTGAGAGCTTAAGTGGGTCGCTGCAGACTCGATGGGGTGAATGGCCTCGTTCTGCACTGTAGGTTATATGTTCTATCTGTAGCTGTGTTAATGTGTAGGTGCGCACTCAGATGAGGTGGATAGCCAGATCATGCACGTCAGTTGTTGCAATGAATAATTATGTAATGTAGATATGTTGGCGAGGTGAGTGGATAGGCTTGTCTGTAGGCTGTCGTGCAGTGGGTGAGACGAATGATTGTGTAATTTGGCTATCCTTGTTTTGCTATGCCACAGCTGCGGGCAATTCCTGAGCAAACCAAATCCTACAGGGACATTTTGCTTAATAAGCAATACTACTTCTTGCATTGTGAAATGGAGAATGAAACATACCCATCTCGGTAGTAAAAAAACAAATAAATGTGTGTGTTCTGATATAAAAGTGAAAGGTTTAATAACACGAAAAAAGACAAAATGCAATCACACAAGATGAGTTGCACAGTTAAAAAGAGGCGAACGCAACAGTCTCTCAAATCGCTTGCACTCGTATTGATCCACTTGCAGCCACCGTCCAAGTGAACCATAAAGTTTATGTAGATTTTACCAGTGCATCAGTGCTGTAATTTTAGCAAGATATTTGCTTCCTCAATCTTCACTGGAGTAGTACCAGATGATTGGAGAGAGGCGAATGTTCTTCCCCTGTAAATCACTGGGAATTACAGACCAGTCAGTCGTACGTCTGTGGTGAGCAAAATACTGGACATGATTCTGAGAGATATGATTGATGATTATTTATTAAAACATAGTTTGATTAAAGATGGTCAGCATGGCATTGTGAGGGCAGGTCATGCCACACAAGCCTCATTGAATCCTTTAAGGATGTGACGAGACACATTGATGAAAGTCAGGCAGTGAATGGGATTTCAGTAAGAATTTGGGGGTTCCCCATGGTAGGCTCATTTAGAAAATCAGGGGGTATGGTAAACAGTGACATTTGGCTGCATGGACACAGGATTGGCTGGCCCAAAGACGACAGCGAGTGGTAACAGATATAAATTATTCTGCCCGGGGGTCGGTGACCAGTGGTGTTCCCCAGGGATCTGTTCTGGGACATCTGCTCTTTGTGTTTCTAATAAATGACTTGGATGCGTTAGTAAGTTTAGTAGTAAGTGCGTTAGTAGGGTGGGTGAGTACGTTTGTTAGTAAGGTGGGTGGAGTTGTAGATACTGTCGAGGGCTGTTGCAGGTTTCAATAGGACATTGAGAGAATGCAGAGCTGGGCTAAGAAGTGGCAGATGGAGTTCAACCGAGATAATTGTGAAGTGATTAATTTTGGAAGCTCGAATTTGAATGCTGTATACAGCCTTAAAGGCAGGATTCTTTGACGTGTGGAGGAACAGAGTGAGCTTGGCTCCACGTACATATATCCCTCAAAGTTGCCATCCAGGTGGATAAGGCTGTTAATAAGGCGTATGGTGTGTTGGGCCTTATTAACAGGGGGATTCAGTTTAAGAGCAACTAGGTTATGCTGCAGCTTTATAAAACCCTGGTTCGACCACACTTTGAATATTGTGTCCACTTCTGGTCGCTTCATCATATGAAGGATGTGGATGCTTTGGAGAGGATGGAGTGTATATTTACCAGGATGCTGCCTGGAATGGGGGGCATGTCTTATGAAGAAAGGTTGACGGAGCTAGGGCTTTTCTCGCATGCGAATGAGGAAGACAGATTACTTGATCGAGGTGTACAAAGTGCTGAGAGGCATGGATAGAGTGGATAGCCAGATACTTTTCCCCACGGTGCAAATACTGTCACAGGGGACATAAGTTTAAGGTGACTGGAGGAAGTTACCGGGGAGATGTCAGAGGTAGGTTATTTACACAGAGAGTGGTGGGTACGTGGAATACACTGCTAGCAGGGGTGGTAGAGTCATAGTCATTAGGGACATTTAAGCGACTCTTGGACAGGCATATGGACGGCAGCAAATTCAATGGGTGTAGATTAGGTTCATTTAGATTAGGATAAATGGTAGGCACAACATCGTGGGCCGAAGTGCCTGTACCGTGCAATTCTTCTCGATGTTCTATGCTCTATGTTCTGTACTCTTGCAAAAGTTTAATTTTTGCAATGTTGTCTCATTTCTGAGCTCTGGAGAAAAGATACTGGAGAATAATTATCTTCATAATATTTGTAAATCAGAAAACATATTTTTGCTTTCTCATTGACTCCATACATTAGCATATTGTGATTATTCATTTGTTATTTTAGAAGAAATTTCCATTTCTCGAAAGCAACTAACTAAATTAGTTGGTATTTTTACATTCTAAATAATTCTTAATGCATAGAAAAATGTTTTTGAGACCACAGGCTTCATTTTAGTTCAACGGATCTTTCTAGAAAATATATTTTCTGAGTAATAAAATTAAATATTGTTCAAAATAGAACATAGAACATAGAACTTACAGTGCAGAAAGAGGGCATTCGGCCCATCGAGTCTGCACACACCCACCTAAACCCTCACTTCCCCCCTATCCCCGTAACCCAATAGCCCCTCCTAACCTTTTGTACACTAAGGGCAATTTAGCGTGGCCAATCGACCAAACCTGCACGCCTTTGGATTGGGTGAGGACACCGGAGCACCCGCAGGGAACTCACGCAGACATGGGGAGAACGTGCAGACCCCGCACAGACAGTGACCCAGCGGGAAATCGCACCTGGGACCATGGCCCTGTGAACCCACAGTGCTAGCCACTTGTGCTAGCATGCTGCCAAATGGTGTGGCAATTTTGTTTGGCGTTACTTTACAGAAGAAATGTAGCATATTGTTGTCTTATTCATTGTGTCCATTAGAAGCTGTGGAACATTTAAAAACAATCTTTGTGGTTCCGGTAAGGTGTCCAATGTGTTAAAACGTAACAATCATACGTGTCAGAAAGTTCGAACTTCTTAGCCTGCAGGAAGTTAAGTTCAAAACAGTAACCAATATCGAGACTTAAACTTATGCAGCACATCAAGCTCTTGCTGCCACGTAGATGGACTTCAGTTGACTTTCTTTGATAAGATCCATGGGCGGGATTCTATATTTACCCACCCCGAAATTGCAAAACTCGATTGGGTGGAGAATCGGTTCTCATGCCAAAATAGCCGCAGGTGCTGGTTTCACCCCAAATCACAATTCTCTGTCACCTTGACAGCAGCGCCAATGCCTTCCACAACGTATGTACAGTAAACACTCTTTCCATGTCATTAGTTGGACTGACTCGGTACTCTCAAGGGCCTCCGCGAGTCTCCTCCTTCAATAGACTGAGTTCCCGACGATGCATTTCCCGTGCGTTTTTAAGACTTATGAAAGCAGCACGCTAGCTGCTGAGGCAGAGAAAGGGGGTACGGAAATTGTCCAAAATCGCCATAGTATGCTGACAGTTGTGCTGCTCGCCGGGGTGCTTTTGCCAAGCCTGGGCGGGAGTAGTGGGGGATGGCCAGTAGATTGTGAGGTCGGAGTGGACGGGCATGGAACACCATTTCCGGCTGAAGTAAAAAGCTCACCACTGTGGGCGGCACGGTAGCAGAACTCGATAGCACTGCGGCTGCACAGCGCCAGGTCTCAGGTTTGATTCTCCACAGGGTCACTGTCTGTGCGGAGTCTGCCCGTTCTCCCCGTGTCTGCGTGGGTTTCCTCCGGGTGCTGCGGTTTCCTCACACAGTCCAAAGACATGCAGTTTAGGTGGATTAGCCATACTAAATTGCCCTTCGTGTACAAAAAGGTTGGGAGGGGTTATTGGGTTACGGGGATAGGGTGAAAGTGAGGACTTAAGTGGGTCGGTGGAGACCTGATGGGCCGAATGGCCTTTTTCTACGCTTTATGTTATATATTCCATGTTCATACATTAGAATTCCACCGAAACGGAAAAGGGTCAATACGACATTTTGAATGGTGAACAGGAATTTTAACTCCCTGACTCCTATGCAAACTTACGTGGCTGATATTCGGTCATTCTATACTTTCAAGTTTTCCACCGGTATAACCCATATCTTCAAAGAAGATTTCATCTGCTTACTACTTAATAGCATCGATCCTGGATCCCATGTAGCTTAGTAGGTGAAGTAGATTTAGTAATAACTACTATTTCAGGTTAAAACCAAGTTATTTTATTATTATATTTGTTCTTTAAATTGATCACAGTAAGAAGTCTTACAACACCAGGTTAAAGTCCAACAGGTTTGTTTCAAACACGAGCTTTCGGAGCACGGCTCCTTCTTCAGGTGAATGGAAAGGCTTGTTCCAGAAATGTTTATATAGACACAGTCAGAGATAACATATATAAACATTTCTGGAACAAGCCTTTCCATTCACCTGAAGAAGGAGCCGTGCTCCGAAAGCTCGTGTTTGAAACAAACCTGTTGGACTTTAACCTGGTGTTGTAAGACTTCTTACTGTGCTCACCCCAGTCCAACGCCGGCATCTCCACATCATGGCTTTAAATTGATGCAATCATTGTCTTTACAGAAACGTAAAAGGATCTTCGTTTTGGATTCTGCTGGTTAGCTGTTAGACCTTCAGGTCTGCATTGGCAAGCTTTTTCCTTTATCTTTTGCTTTTCTCCTAATGCTGTTCTGCTCGGTGTCTGTGTTCTATCCTTCCCATGACCGACGCCTGCTATTAGAGCTAGCTCTGCTGGCTATTACCGATTCAGGGTTCATATTTCCCTTACCACAGTTCTGAAGTTTAGATGATATTATCGTAAAGTAACTTTGTTTTTCTCTTGATTGTTCAAGGTACATTTACTCTTAACAACTTCTAACACGACTATGTATTCATGTTGAGCATGACTGTAGCTCATCGAACTCTGACACCATTTTTTTCCTTTGTAATGTTCAAAAGTTCTTTGATCCGAGGGTAGTTCTGGTTCTTGTCACTTTTAAAGTTGCTTTATTCTCAAATAGTGGTCTTAGCTTGTCAGAACTCTGACTCTGATTTGGGGTTAACCTGTGTTCTCGTGGTCACGTTGTCTCCAGCTTCCCATATTCAACCGGTGTCAGCAGAATTTCACACCTGAATTTCACACCTAATCATTTGTCACCCATTCAACTGAAGATCTGGCAATTATTTTTTAGCTGCTTACTAAAATAATTAACTTCAAAGATGGTGCGAAATGTTGCTTTTTATGTAACTAAAAGTTCAATCTGCTTTGAGTGGAAAAATATGCATCAGTTTTACAGTTTCAGCAGTCACAAGCTGTTTTCTTAACGCTTTCTTGATAAAGGCTACCTGCATTAAACAACCTTCTTTTGCAACTGCTGTTAACCCCTCGTGGGATTGTTCCCTTCATTTTCTCATGTACCCTCAGGTCAGGATTGCTAGGCATCCATGTTTCAAATGGCATATTTTCTCATCTTTACACGGCATGGCAGCAATGCAGCAGCAAATGCCGCTGACAGTCCATGGTGAATCATGGCCACGGATCATGTAGTTGTCTCCCCCCCACCCCCACACGGGTCTTCTCTGGCCCCAGCCGACCCATCAGTTGTATGGATGCGCTGGTTTAATTGTCGGCTGGGTTGTGTCTTTGGGGATTATAATGTGTATGTGCGGTTGCAGCTTGTTTGCCTGCCGAATATAAATCACGGTCCTAGCGAATCGCGCACCACTTTTCATTGGAATGGATTAAGTTCCACACGACGCCGGTGCTAACCCCTCTACAGTAACAGAAGATGTCAAGATGAGGCGCCACATTTGATGTCAGATAAGTCCACGAATTGCACATTGGCGTCAACACAGGCGGCGGAATCCTCTGGTATCCGACACTAAAATTGCGTTCGCCGATCGGCCGGAGAACCTATGTTGGCACTGCAATCTGGTACGGCACCGCTTTTGTGATGCTCTGTCCCGTCCAAAATGGCATACTGTACGAGCATGCCGCACGCCATCGGGACGGCCTCATATTGTTATGTGAGGCCCTCCCCCAGGTGCTGCCCTCCCGATGGGCCGACATGCCGACCGCATCAATCACATGTGGTTTTTTTTCGAACTTGGCGTGCCGGCTGCAGACTGAGTCTAGTTTACCCGACGGGTAAAGTTGGGGAGCCGATCGCGGCCAGGGGAAGCTTTGGCATGGCTGGTGCACTGGGGGTGGCGTGCCTGGTCAAAGGAGGGGGGGGGGCGCTATTTTACAATCCGGCTCTGCGCACGGCAATGCCATGTTAGCCGGCGTGGCTGCTGTAGGCCGTCGCCTTGCGCATGCTCGGCGTCAGACTCGGCAATTTTCCAGCTGGTATTTGCAGCTGGAGCTGAAGGCTGTCCGCTGCGTTCCTGCTAGATCCCCACCCCTCGGAGGATGGCCGCTTTGCGCCATGTCGTCAGTTATAAAATACCACTGTTCCCATGCTGGCGTCAGCATTTAGTCTCAGAAATGGAAAACCCTGACCCATACGTTTGACGCTGGAATTGGGAAACACCATTGGGTGGAGAATATGTTTTATCGCCGAAATTTTGGCGGGCTCCGGTTTCATGCCAAATCGCAATTCTCCAGTGCCTCCATCGCGGTGGCAATACGTTCCATTCCAAATGTACAGTAAACAATGTTGTCTTATTATTAGTGGGCTTGACCCAGTATTCTCCGGGGCCACTGCGATTCTCTGCCTCCACCAGGCTGAATTCCGAATGGCGAGGTTCACTCCTTCTTTTCAAAATCGTGCAACACGCACAGTGGTTTCTCAGGAAGTGAGATGGGGTAAGGAACGTGTCCAACATCGCCCTGATTTACAGACTGCCAGCGGGCGTCTGCTAAGTTCCGAACGAGGATGTAATGGCCAAGAGGTGGAATCTGACATGTGGGTGGACAGCAAGAACACCATTTGCCGCATCCTGCAAGCCAGCCATACAGTTGCGAATGCTGGCCCACTGTGGACTCAGGGCCAGAGGCTGTGCGGATGTTCCCTAGGACCCTTCGACCCCCCACCCCACTCCCCCCGCCCCGCCCCGGTGTCTTCTGGCCCCAGCGGAACCGTCAGCAGCGTGGGCGTGTTTCACCACAACTGCTTGTTGGCTGGGATGAGTGCATGTGGTGAGTGAAGTTCATCTTTGCGGCTGCAGCCTGTCAGCCTATTGCGTGAATCCGGCCAGTCCTGCGCCGTTTCTCGTTATAATCGATTGTGTTCTGCGATTCGGTAGTGAGCACTATCGTGGAGGAGGAATTGTTATTTATCTTTACTGTTTGTGGTCTATGCGTCAGGACGGCAAAAATTCAGTTGCCGACTGAGGAGCCAAGTCATAGGTTTTGGAACGTTGACATGAGTTTGGCGAGGAAAACGGTTTTGAAAGTGGAGTTACAGTCAATAAATAGGAGTGTGAAGTAAAAGTTTTTGTTCTCGAAATGTTCCAAGGATCATTGTGGAGCAAGAAAGATGGTGCCTACTGTGGGCCAGTTGCAGCAGTATTCGAATTGCAATGGTTCTGGGCCCTTTGGCATACGGAGTTGATGTGCTTCATGACCAACATCTCAAAGCACTTCATTGCGATCGATGTCAATGCCACGGGACGATTGTCATTGAGTCACTTTGCCTGACCATTCTTTGGTATGTATGATGTTGGTCTTCTTGAAGCAATTGGGGATCTCGGAACGGTGTCGGAAGAGGTTGAAGATGTCCGCAAACCAATCTGCAATCTAAATTTAGAGGAAATTGAATATTTCCAGTTCCAATATTCAGTAGATGTGCAAAGCTCTCAACTTGTTCAAGTCGATTGTTAAAATGTGATATTCGCAACAAACAATTTTTGTTCTAAATTACACTAAAGTTGCGATTTACTCTGATTTACTTGGTACTCTTGTCTTATTTCTTCTTACATAGAACATAGAACATAATACAGCACAGTACAGATACTTTGGCCCAGGATGCTGTGCCGACCATTGATCCAAATCTAAGATCAACCGAAACTCCACCTCTTCAATTTACCACTGTCCATGTGCCTGTTCGGGAGTCGCTTAAATGTCCCAAATGACTCTGACTTCAACACTTCTGCTGACAGTGCAATCCACACACCCACCGCTCTCTTTATGAAGAGCCTACCCTTCACATCTCCCCTTACTTTCCTCCAATTACCTTAAAAGTAATTGTTTAATAAATTTAGATTACCCAATTATTTATTCCAATTAAGGGGCAATTTAGTGTGGCCAATCCACCTACTGCACATTTTTAGGTGGCGGGAGAGAAATTCAGGCAAACACGGGGAGAATGTACAAACTCCACACGGATAGACCCAGAGTCAGGATCGAATGTGGGACCTCAGCGCCGTGAGGCAGCTGTGCTAACCAATAGGCCACCGTGCTGCCCACCTTAAAATTATTTCCCCTCGTGACAGCCATTTCCGCCCTGAGAAAAAGTCTCTAGCTCTCCAGTCTATCCGTGCCTCTCATCACCTTATAGAATTAGATGAAGTCACTTCACTTCCTTCTTCACTACAGTGATAATCACCCTAGCTCCCTCAACCTTTCTTCATAAGACATGCCCTACAGCCTAGGCAGCATCGTGATCAAGCTCCTCTGCACCTCGTCCAAAGCATCTACATCGTTCCTATATTGAGTCGACCAAAACTAGACACAATATTCCAATTGTAATCTAACCAGGGTTTAATAAAGCTCCATAAAAACCTCGCGACTCTTAACCTCACTCCCCCGTTAATGAAAGCCAACACACCATACGCCTTCTTAACAACCCTATCATCCTGGGTGTCAACTTTGAGGGATCTATGTACATGGACACCAAGATCCCTCTGTTCCTCTTAATTTCCAAGAATCCTGACTTAACGTTGTATTCAGCATTCAAATTCGACCTTCCAAAATTAATCACTTCACATTTTTCTAGGTTGAACTCCATCTGCTATTTCTCAGCGCAGCTGTTACCTGTTGCAACCTGCATTAACTCTCGTCGCTATCCACAACTCCAAACTTTATGTCAGCGGCAAACGTACTAACGCGCCCTTCCACTTCCTCATCCAAGACATTTATAAAAAAACACAAAGAGCAGAGGTCCCAGATCCTTGCTGGGCACCATTGGTCACCGATCTCCAGGAGGAATACTTTCCATCCACTATCACTCGCTGTCTTCGTTCGGCCTGCCAATTCTGTATCCAGACAACCAAAATTGTAATTCCCAGGGATTTCCCTATTCCCTTTCTTGAACAGGGGGACAACTTTCGCCTCCCACCACTCATTTGGAGTACTCCAATGGAGAATGCGGACATAGCTATCATCGCCAATGGCGCAGGAATCTCTCCCCTCGATTCACGTAGAAACCTTGGGCATATCCAATCAGGCCCAAAGGGCTTATATACCCTGATGACTTTCAAATATGAAGCACATCTTCCTAATATCAACCTGTTCAAATCTATTAACATGGTGCACGCTGTTCTCCTGAGCAGCAAGGTCCCTCTCTCCACTGAATACTGAAGCAAAATATCCATTTAGGGCGTCGCCTATCTCTGAAGACTCTAGGTATAAGTTCCCTCCACTATTCCTGATCGGCTTACTATCGCTCTGATCAAACTCTTAGTTCTCACATAAGTGTACAACGCCTTGCTGTTTTCCCAAATCCTCCCCGCCAGGGATTTTTCATGCCCCTTTCCATCTCTCTCAAGGCCATTTTTGAGTTCCTTCCTGGTTACCTTGTCACCCTCTAGAGCTGTGCCAGATCCTTGCTTCCTCGATCTTACGTCACCTAACTTCTTCCTTTTGACTAGCAGCTCCACTTCTCTTGTCATCCATGCTCCTTCACCTTACCAATCCCTCGTGTCAGTGGGACAAAACCACCCAGCACCCACAGCAAGTGCTCCTTAAACAACCCCCATGGTACTGTTGTCCATTTCCCGAAGAACAACTGTTCCAACTTTATGCTCTTCAGCTCCTGTCTAATAGCAGTATAACCTCACCGCCCCCAATTAAATACGTTCCCATACTGTATGTTCCTATCCCCCTCCGTGACTATCGTAAAGGTCAAGGAGTAGTGGTCATTGTCACGGAAATGCTCTACCACCGAGAAATCGGGCACCTGGCGTGGTTCGTTGCCAAGCACCAAATCCAATATGGGCTCCCCGCTATTCGACTGTCTGCATATTGAGTCAGGAATATTTCCTGCAAACACCTGAGAAAATCTGCTCCATTCAAACCATTTTCAGCAAGGAGTGTGCAATCACGTTACGTTAGAGGGAAAATTATTTGAGCTGACTGAAATTGCATGATTTTCTAAATTAATTTTAAATAATTAAGATGTTCACTGAAAAGCACCTGTTGTTTTTGATTGAATGCATTTATTTGCAGTGGGAAATAACGTTCTGCATGTATTAACATAGTGATTTTCAAAGTGGGGGTCGCAGAATGGTGTACGATGGTCGTCAAAATGTCACCTAAACTGATCCACAAAGATAGCCTGACCATTTTTCCCATTTTCTCTTTGGGTTCATTTTCACTGCTTTACAGTGTATGACAACACAAGGCTGATATAGAGGCCGGTGCCCTGCACCTTCTTGCCTCTCTGGGCCACAGTGTAGATGGGCAGTTAACAGTCGGTGTCGTGTAAAATGTTCTTTGGGTGGCATTTCCTACCGCTCTGTTCAGCGAGAGGATCTGTATTATCTTGTGAGTTCAGTGTGTCACTAACAAAATCCGCGCACTTTTTATTATCATTCTCCAAGTTAACATGGGCATTCAAACAAAGTTAATTGATGAGGGAAGGGCTGTAGATGTCATATACATGGACTTCAGTAAAGCATTTGATAAAGTTTTCCATGGAAGACAGGGGGTAATATGAAAATGGTTCTATATTTTACAGCATAATTATTTAAAATGTTTGAGACTATTCGACCGCCTTAGCTGGATAGCCAGAATATCCAGCTCGTGTTGTTGGTGCAGACGGATCGATTTGGTTCTCCCTTCTATCCTCTTGGATTCTGAAGAAATAGCAACCAATACTTGTTCGATTGCCATTAAGCTACAATCATCTTTGTGATGGGCAATGTTTAAAATAATTAACTAAGGTACTTCTACAACGTGTATGTGATTAAATATTGACTGTTACAAAATTATAGGATAATTAATTATCGTTGTTTATATTATTGTTTTTCCTAATGGCTATTTTACATAGCGCCATTGAAAGACTGAGACCTGTCCCACAGTGACGATGCACTTGAGTATTTGTCACTTTATTACCCCGATGGAGGTTACATTTTAATCTCGATTCCTCAGATGAATCAATTTATGTTACATTATGCAAGGCCCTGATTTTTGATACCCTGCAGGCTTTGCAAAATGACCCAACAGCGCCGACAATTTTTAATAATTAATTAATTGCCTTGGAAAGGACTTGGGAGAGCATCCTGAAATGATGGTGCATCTGTATCCTGCAGGAATGCTGGCAGCACTGACACTGATGAATCAACAGATTTCGAGGAATGTGGAGGAAACAGTTTGAATTATATTTGATAAGGTTTTGACTGCAGAGTTCTCTCTATATCTCTCCCTC